>NC_056525.1:36533806-36707521 GCF_019175285.1 Sceloporus undulatus | reverse complement strand
CTATACTTTCCATTACTTCCTTCAACACACAGTAAAAGAAACATTCAGTTAGAACTGGCACCTCTCCAGTTCTCTCAGAATTTTGCCTAAGGTTTCTTTATGTACAGGGAAATTTTGTGTGTATGCTTATAGTGTCTAACAGACATATATGCAAATGTAATTAATCTCCCCTGAATTAATCTTCCTTTCATAGAGGGAAAGAAGAAAAAGACCCAGCATACTTCTGTCCCTCTGCTATGCTCCCATGGTTGTCATAACATCTGCATGACATAATAGGACTGCTCAAAGGAACATTTAATATCCAGCCACTCCATTATAGAGCTCTGTTTGCAGTGCCCTGCATGGAAGAATAATAACAGTACCTGCTGCTATCGGACTTATCAGCACGAGCAGCAATTATTGGCACCTGTGGATGGGCGCAGAAGCTCATTCATGCTCCACCAAATGTCAAAGGCAATGTTGGGGGAAAGGCAGGAATACTCCACTCACTTCCTTCTCTACCTATTTTCCTTTAAGAGTCAGAGAAAACCTGACATGAAGTGGGGAGTTGTGGGCTTGCCTTCCTCCACTGTGGAGCACTGGCTTTCTGCTGAGAAATAATACAATGGACTGTAAAATGGGAATGAAAGAAAGGGCCAGGGTTAAACAGAGAGTCAGACGGGGTCGCTTGAAGCTGCCCCCCTCAAAGATGGATTGGGGCTCCGGCAAACACACGTCACAACCCCAATATGCCTTAAAGCTGGCAGAAAAAGGAGCAGCAAAGATCTGCTCCTTTTTCAGCCAGGGAAAAGGCGGCTTTTCCTGCCCTGCTGTGATCCCATGGTGGCTTCAAGCTGTGCCACCAGAGCACCTTGAGGCTGCCCACATGTGGCTTCAGGGTGGCGTGGGTCAATGCGGCATATGAACACTGCACTCCCAAGCCGCCCGGATAGTGGCTTTAATGGGCCATCTGTTCTGGCCCTCAATCTCCTTTTGTTATAGCTTTAGCAGTGTGGCTAGGGTGCATAGAATCATAGAGTAGGAAGGTATCCCTGCTTGGTTGTGGATAACTATGGTGTGGGTAGGTTTTCCTTCCCTCTCCATGCAACACATCATTAGTGGGAGTTATCAGATGACTCAGAAGGGCATAGGAAAGGGAGACAATGGAAACGGACATAGAAAAAAAACCTTTGCCTCTCCCAGGAATTTTCCAGACACCCTCTGCCCTGAAAAAATCGCTGCTGGTACTGGATATTCACAGGAGATACACCATTTGGAAGGGGGGAATCTGATCAGAATTAATTTCTGCCAAATTCCAAGGTTTTTGTCAATCTCCATTAAGAACTTTTCATTGAAGGAAAAACCAACCCAGTGTGAGGCAAGCTATTCCACTGGACAGCAGCTCTTACCACCAGGAAGTTCTCGGAATTTGAATCCATGGTTTTGGGTCCTACACCTGGAACAGCAAATGAGAAAGTCATTCCACCATAGCTTAGAAAAAGTGAATTTCACATGCTCTGTTCTGTGAATAGCTTTGGCCTCACTATTATTTTTCTTGGGTGACTGGATCCAGGTTTTCTTTGGTGCATTGTGTCTCACAGAATTGCACTAGCATTTTCATCAAAATCCAGTTGTGCATCAGGTTGCAAGCCCATTTATCAAATGTACACATTTTAGTACTGTACGTTTTTGCAGTGTACACATTATTTGATGCACATTTTCTTCATCAAAGTACATTGGATTGCACAGATATTTGAGAGAAGAATAGCTTCATCCCATTGCCTATTCCAGGAGTTACAAAATGGAATTCTTTTCATAGGGAAATGTAATTGCAATTAATTTCTTCTCTATCTCTGTCTGGATACAGAAGTACTTTGCCAGAGCCTATAGCATATTGTGATGAGGTATTTGGGCTTGGAAAAGATCTAGAAGAGGGCAAAAAAAAAAAAATGTTGCTGTGGATTATGCGAACTGCAAATTATCTCATATTGCATCTCAGTATGTAATTCATCTATGAAAAGTGATAATAGCAACAGATTGGTGGTTCCTCTCCTAATTTGTGGGCCCTGTGCAATACCTGGTTGTACCTTCCAAGTCACCTAGGCCCTTCTTATGACTGTTCAAACCCAGGGCAAAGGGGGTCTGGGGAATTCCTGGGACAGGCAAGGGTTATGTTTCCATTTCTGTTTCCATTGTCTCACTTCTCTATGTACTTCCGAGTCATCTAATAACTCTCACTGATGAAGGGTTGCATGTAGGTGGAAGGAGAGGAAAGGAAAACCTACCCACACCATAGTTATCCACATCTCAAGAAGGACAAAGAAGATGGACAAACCCCTGGCTTAGCCAGTGAGCTGCAGTGGATACAGGGGCAGGAATATCAACTACAAGTTGTGCAATTGTGAAACAGAATAGTCTTTTGATTATTTGGGAGAACCCTATGACTTAGCCATAGAGAGTTAAAAGTAAATGTTGGGACTCGCTTGTTCTGAATTTTAATAAATAGATGTGGGATCTCCTGAATGTGTAAACATGCTACTCCCTACTTGGTTTCTAATGTAGTCATACCTTTGTGGTTCATCAACTGATTGACTATCCAGAACCTTCAAGAGGAAAAACACCATTCAAGAAGTACTGGAAAACTCAATGGAAAATAGTATCAAGAACACACAACTGCTCATTGATGGGGGGGGGGGCTAAATTAGGAAATTATATCCAGAATATGCACATAACTTCCTTTTCCACTTTGCAGTTTTTGGACTAAGCATGCTTTAAAAATATATATTTGTATCTCTTTAAATTTTGTAATCCTCTTTAAGTCCCAGTTCTGGGATATAAATGACATGAGTGATGTGTTCTGTTTTTTTTGATTGTGTGATTACACATTTTATTCATGTGTATATATTTTTTCATTTACCAGAATTAGTGCTTCTTCCATATGTCTTTGTTTCATAAGCCTGTTGTTCAGTTTGCATTTTCATCCTCTATGCTCAAATGACACCTGAAGACCCTTTTATATTTGGATGTCATGAATATTGAATCATTAAAAGCTGTTTTTACAACCTACTATCCATGGATACAGTCTGATTACTCTGTTACAACTGCCCAAGCTTTCAAAAGAAACTGGTTGCCTTTTTCTTCTTATTTTTAAAGAAAGTCTCTTAGCTAAAGCAAGATTAATGGAAAAGTCAATAAATGTGCTGTAATTCCATGCCGTTAATACATGCAATATTTTAAAAGTAGAAAATAATAAAAAAGCAAGAGGATAAAAAGACAGTAATTGATGGATTGTCTTTGTGTTTTTTTTAAAAAGAGGGAATAATTGTATGTGTAAGTCTGCAATGAGGCACTTAGTAGCTGACATCATGTTCTGCAGCTTTCCCATCCATTTAGCCATGAAAATCACTGTTTTCTGAACACCCACAAAGCTACACTAAGGTGAGCTGTGCCTTTCTTGTCAAATCTGAAAGAGATGCTAAGATATGATATAAGGACTCTGAGGAGCAGCAAATTCATCTTGTAGTTCAGGAAACGAATGACTCTTGTCTATATTCTCCTCACCTAGAAGACTTGGGGAATGTATTAATGGACAAATCATGATAAGCTCAGGCATATGGGAAGGGGCAATAATTCAGTAGTAAGAGCAAACATGTCGAAAGTTTAAAGAGCCAATTTTAATGCCTGGCATCTCCAGTTAATAAGAACCCATACTTCACAGGGGGAATGCCATTTCCACTTTTAGTGTTAAATTCAGGCAACAAAATAGCTGCTGTAACCAGTTATTGCACTGACTGAAGTTACTGACAAATCCAGCATGACGTTATTTCTTCTTGTCCTATTCAGATGCAGCAGAGGATAGGGAGATAGCTAGCTTTAAAACTAATAATGGCACAACAGGAGATACAAACCTGAACTCACTCTGAGAGTGGTCACAAGTCTCTCTGTGTTGCAACTAAATATGTGCAATGTGCTCTTGATGACACTCAAGAAGTATCTGTTTTGCTGCCTTCTGTCCCCTCTGCAAAAAATTAAGTTTGGGCAGACAAAAAGCAAAGGTGGTGATCGCATGTTGCTTCAGTCAATGGTAGGATGAGTTTTTATTGTTCAGGGATTGAACTAAGACAGTAGAATCTGGTAATATCCATTGGAAAATTACACTTTATTCACTATTCCTGCTGAGGAAAAGGCCACAACTCTAGGAGAGGTGTAGGAATTGTGTGGCTTTCCATATGTTGCTGAACTAAAGTTCCTAGCATTCCCAGCAGGAACTGTTGGGGATACTGATCAACAGCCTCTGGAGAGCTGCAAAATTCGCACTCCTGAAACAGGACAGCAGTTCATTATACTAGGTGACAGCTCTGATGTAGCAATGATCACAGCTGGGCCATATGATTATCTTATCTGAAAGCAGTTTTCATTCTCAGTTCTTCCTGGTAGAAGAACATTATTTATATCTACTATGGAAAAATACAATTGGTTGGACTATAGTCTGGAAAGAAACTTTCCCAACTGAGTATTCTTGGATAGATCTATACAGTGGCACCTTACGTATCTGGATGTCATAAGCAGGGAAATAATATTAGATCCTAGACTTACCATTCATCCTTGTTACACGAATGAGTCAGTCCAGTATTCAGACCTGGTTAGGAGTGAAAGAAAAGACACATGCTAGTTTATCACACGAAGGAGATCGAGAGTTTATCCCATGAATATCTTGGAAAATTATGTAATTACGTGAAACAATGTCACATGGCGTTGCACAAAATCCACTGCAAAGAAGCATTAACACACATCTTTTTACTTTTGGGATTTCAGCGACAATGCATTTCCGATATCACTTTATTCACACAATTACTCGCCATTTTCGCTTTATTTGCAGGATGCTTTAAATGTGCTTTAATCCTTCTTTGATCCTGAAATTAGCCCCAGTGTGATAAGCTCAATATAGATAAAGAATTTAAAGTCTTTCAGGTTTTTAGCAACCATTTCCCCATGCTTGTGCCTGGAGCTTACTTGTTGATAATGGTGGCCTTTCACTATACAGAGCATTTCCAAGCGAACAAAAATAATAACAGAATATAAACTTTCCCTTCAAGCTATAGAATGTAAATGCTGATATCTGTATTCTCTCTCTTGGTGTCCATGGAGATGCAGTAAAACTATGTGATTCACCTGGCCTTCAGAAAAAGGTGTGGGGGTGAAAAGAAGAGTATATTTATAGAACTGACACCAGCTGAGCCAGTCTTGTATGGCAGTTGGTTTCAGCGTCAGGGAGGTCACATTTTTGTTCTCACTCAATTTATACTCTCTTCACACTCATGTTGAATGTTCTGGTGATAGCTGACGATTACTGTGTTGATTGAGCACAGGAAGTGAGGCCTCATACTGTTCTGGAACCCAACAGCAAGGCATTAATAGCTTATGTATGACTGTCATTCCACCAGCCTATTCACCATCATGCTGAGAAGCATAGGTATAGGTGGAAGTCTGCCATCTAATGAATATTTAAATTAAATTTTAAGAATGAACTGTCCCCTGGAGGCCTAATTTAGACTCTAAGTGTTAAAGTGTACGAAATATCATATTCAGGGACTGGGGGAAGGAATGAAGAGTTATGCTGGTTGTTGAGCAAGGGAGTCTATCAAGGGAAGATGTAGTGCTTAATTTTCTTCAGCAAATGTGTTGCTGATCCTTTCAGGGAGGTGAATTCTCATTAGCTCTGAAGATGTACAGCTTGGGTTCTGGTATCATACTCATGACACAGGGACTGGATTGAATATACTGTGTCTCCCAAATAGCCCTTGGCATTATAATATTGACTACAGAAACAGACAAAAGAATGACAACAATAGTAACCAAAAGAGAAATTATCATCTTTATCCCCTGTGCCAAAGTCTTTATGGATTGGAACCAATAGTGCAGAATGTAGAGGATGCAAATCATTTTTTAAATTGGTATCTGTGCTATTGCTGTTAACTGCAGTCAAGTTGAATTCTACTTTGAGTTATGGTGACTCTATGAATTAGAGATCTTCAGGTCACTCTATCATCAACAGCTGTACTAAGGACTTGCAGATTCAGGCCTGTAGTCTACTTGATTGCGCCTATCCATCTGCAATGTGGTCTTCCTCTTTTCCTACTTACCAAGCATCTTCTACCTTACCAAGCATTATTATTTTTTCTAATGAGTCATTTGATACACAACCACAAAATAAACAGGCCAGACACTTAAATTGTATTAATAAAGGGCCATTTATTTGACTTATATTCTATTTAATGTTAAAGTCTTGAACATCAAACCTTAAACTTCAAAATTCTTGAGAAAATTGATTAAAGTGAAAAGCCTGGTGCGGGTCCAGCTGAAGCCAGGTGTCAATCCTCTTCAACCTTCCCTTTGGCCGTAAAATCAGACCCTGAGGTAAATCCGCTGATTCAAATTGCATCTTCAGCCAGTCCTTGGGAGTTAAACATAAGGCACTCTCCACCAACCTTCCCCCCCCCCAAGTTTTTAAGGTTGAGAAGAAAAAAACCCACGTCTACCCTAAAGGCAAGTTCTTTCCCAACTCCAGGCCCCTTGACCTGTCTAAACTGTTTGAGAGCCTAACCTTTCATCACAAAGGGGTGCCAATGGTGTACACCAAATAGTTATTTATCCCCCATATGGGCCACCAATAATGGACAAGCATCTGCTTAGTCTCTTTCCCCCACCAGGCTATTCAAAATGTCTTTCAATCCATTTTGAAAATCCTTTAAAAATATCAGATTGCCCCCCCCCCCCCTCTGAAAGGTGAACACCATTTGACCTGTAAAGATCAGGGCATCTAAACAGAATTAACGGGTGGTTAACTACAAAGCCAGACGTCGTTAATACAGATTTTCGCATTTCTCTATTAACCCATTTTCCGGCAACATCCAATTTACCTAGATTACCTTCCCCTCTTCCACACACGTCGGGGCAAAATATCAAACCAAATCAATCTCACACTGGGCCATGTATGGCGTATGGTATCAAAACCATGTCCTGTTTGCCAATTCAGTGCTTTTCCTTTCATCAAGCCCAGGCTGTTTACACCAAGGTGTATCAACAGCACGTCAGGCTGAGGACCAACATGCTCCTTGAACAGCATCTTGAGCAGACCATTCCAATGCAGGTCTTGTCTACCCAACCATTTCATTGTGGCGATGTCACTGAGACCAAGGTGGGAACCCATAGGGTTGGATTGGGCCTGGCATGCTGCGCAATAGATCATACTATGCCCACAAATGAGGATGTGGACTCTACCAAAATGTAATCTGAAAACTATCGAGAGACAAGTGTCAACTTCGAAGGATGAATCGAGTGCATGTCTTTTTTGAACACAGAAGATTGCCATCTACCAATGCATTTAATCATTGTGCTTTCCATTCCCATAGCTGCAGGTGTGGAGGCTGCTCCAATCTGAAAAGAATGTGTGCCAAATTTGACACCCTTGATGAAAGGAAAATCTCTGACTGTCCAAAATTGAAATTTAGGCCCTGTACAAATGGCCAGAAAGGGATAGTGAAATGCCACACCTTTCTGCCCTGGATCAGTGCCAATGCAAAGGTATGCCCCGGCACCTATCCAGCCTCCACAGAGCACAAGAAGGAGCTGGTTTTTCTGGCTCCTTTTTGTGCCTCAGAAGAGGTGCCATAGCTGATGCCGGGTGGCTTGATCATGTCCCTTTGGTGCAGCCCCATTTGGACACTGCACCAAAGGGATGTCATCAAGGTGCACACCATTGGAATGGGCACATGCAAAGCGTGGGAGGGCTGTGAGCGTGGGGATGCTCAGCCCTCACCCCGCCCACATACCAGCGCTTTTCACCCATCTGTACTGGGCCTTAGTCAGACAGGATTGATAAACATGCTGAAACAATGGGCCTAGAACTTGGCCCCATAAGGCTAAATATCCTGACAATGCCTGAACTGAGCAAAGATCAACCTAAAGACATGTGTTTAACGTGATAGAACTCCCTTTCCATTTTTGATTGGTTTTAGACCTTCTAATCCTTAATGCTGCAGTCTGGTTTAGTAAAACCAAATCATTAATTAACAAGGCTCTCTTAGAAGAGTTATTTTTTGATGACTCTTTTACCAACTTGCTAATTTGCTATGCCCTGTAGAATGCAGTCAACGCTGCTGCATGAAACAACCTGGCCTCATAAAGGGAAGAACATAAAAGAGTCCACTGTTCTCTCAAGCCCTTAAGAATTTCAGGTGTGATGGGCACCCTAATGTCATGTCTAATGCCCCGTATCTTGGCCCACCCTTCCAAGGTCTTACGAATTCTGAAATCAGCCATGTGATCAACCAACCCTTGGGTTTTTGGCAGCAAAGGCTAAGGCAGACAACTTATTCCTAATGGTTTGAGGCATGAACCCTTTATCATGTAGATGGACACAAAACTGTAAGCAGTGTTCCACTGGTACTGGCCATGTGGGGCTTAAACTGTGAGCATGTCAAAACCTCTCAAATGCCTTGAATGTCTTTCTATAATTGAAGCATATGCTGTCCAAATGTGAAGCACTTATGGCCCTTGCCATCTCACCCTTCCAAGCATCCATAGTTCTTTTGGCATCACTACTGGGTTGAAGTTCGCCTCTGGAACCAGCTGTCTGAAATGACACATCTGTTGATGGGAAAGGGCATCCACATTTTCACTGTCAACCCCCAGCACATGGAAGGCCATGAACAGAATGTTATGCATCAAACAGTTCAGGACAAACACCCTAATGAAGCTCATGATGTGAGGAGACCTGGATGACAAATGATTGATTACCTACAGCCCTACATGGCTTGGGTCCGGGTTACTTACGGGAACGCATCTTCCTATACAATCAGTCCCGCACTCTTAGAACAAGTGGGAAGAATTTGTTGGATATTCCATCATCCAAACATGTTTCTACTTCCCTAAAGGCATTCAGCATAGCTGCCCCTAGACTTTGGAATGAACTCCCAGAGGAGACCTGCCTTGTTACGTCCTTAGAAATCTTTAAGAAAGCGGTAAAGACAGAGCTCTTCCGCTGTGTTTATCCTCCTGACCTCCTATGAAGATTACTAGTATGGAACGAGACCAGCTGACCTCGTGATTGATTGATGTTAATGTTTTTAGATTCTTATGCTTTTATGCTTTTATGTTTTTATTTTTTACTATGGTTTTAATGGTGCAGTAACTAATGCTGCTACATTGTAATTGTAATTTTAACCTTGTTGTGATCCCGCTTCGATCCATTGGGAGAAGTGGGAAGATAGAAAATAAAAATTATTATTATTATTATTATTATTATTATTATTATTATTATTATTCTGTTGCTGCATTATCATACCAAAAATGGACAGACAAATTGGTGAATTCATTTACCCAGATGTGAACTGCTACCACTATTGGGGGGAAAAATTCAAAAAGGTGAGGTCTGTGGAAATGCCAGTGAGCAGCCAATCATGAGGCCATAAATGTACACACCAATGATTGTTAAAATATGCTCCAAAGCCAATGAAACCTGTTGCATTGAAGGCAACCTGTAAAGCATTGTGGATCCTCAAAATGTCCCTCCAAAAGGATACACCATTGAAGGATTCCAGGAATGAAAGCCACACATGTAAGTCTTGTTTGATTTCATTGGTCACCTCTAACCTGTGATGCAATTGAGAAACACCAATAGTCACAGAGCAGAAATGCTTAAGAAAGGCTCGGCCTGGTGCAACTACCCTACAGGCAAAATTCAAGTGGCCAATCAGTTCTTGAAACACTCGAAGGGTAGCTTTGCATAACTGCAATAACCTATAAATCTTCTCTTTAATGTTAATTAGTTTATCTTGTGGTAGCCTTGGACACTGATTTATGGTGTCGATTTCAATGTCCAAAAACATTAGACAGGTGGTGGGGCCCTCATTTTTTTCCTATGCTAATGGGACGCCTAATTTATCTGCAAGCAGTGAAAACTGTTGCATCAGGAGGTAGCATTGGCCAGATCCCATCCTCCCAACAAACAAAAAATCATCTAAATAATGAACCACCCTTTGGAGCCCAGATTGCATATGTATGGCCCACTCTGAAAACATACTAAAGGCTTAAAATGTTGAGCAGGATATAGAACAGCCCCTGGGAAGGACCCTATCCATATAAAATTTGTTTTCAAATGAAAAACCTAATAACTCAAAATCCTGAGGGTGAACTGGTAACAATCTGAATGCAGATTTAATATCACGCCTTCCGAGCTCAGCAGCAAAGCCTTTACTATGTACAGTGGCCAGTACCAAATCAAAAGAAGTATATCACACCAAACAAAGCTCTTGTGGGATACTGTCATTGACTGAATCATCCTTTGGAAAAGACAAGTGGTGTATTAACCTATATTCCCCTGGGGTTTTGGGGGGGACAATGTCCAGTGGAGACACTCTAAGATTAGGAACCAGGAGTGAAGAATAGGGGCTGACAACTCACCCTTCATCAACTTCCTTTTGAATCTTGATCCTAACTATATGCTCTAAGCCCAAAAATGAATGCAAATTCTTTGAAGAATAAGGTCTATATTGACTATAAAAAGGGATATGAAAACCATCTCAGAAGCCCTTCTTTAGATAGTCAGCTGCTGGCCGATTGGGATAAATCAGGGGTAGGCAAACTTTTGAGCCGGGGGCCGGGTTGCTGTCCCTCAGACAACTGGGGGGGGCCGAAGCCAAAAAATAAATAATTAATTTTTTTAAAAAAAAATTAATATATAAATAAACCAGGACAAATGTAGGAAAATTTTCAAATGGAAGACATTTTTTTAAAAAAATGGAGACCCGAAAAAAATTGCTGATTTTTTAAAAAATGTTATATAAATGATGTTCTGAGGCTTCTATAGACAATTGCCCCAAAGGCTGGCGGCAATCGGCGGCAGGAGGGCTGGGGCCGGTCCAAGCCTGCGGCCCGCATCCGGGCCCGCGGGGCCGCAGGTTGCCTACCCCTGGGATAAATGAACAGAAGCTGGAACAAATATTCCAGTTTAACTGGGCTGGGGCCCTTTTTTAGGTGGATTGGGGGCCCCTGGTACTTTTTTGTTTGAAACATCCTTGAAACCTGATGAAGATTTGGTCTTGAGACACTGCCGAAAGGAGTGGGATCCTTTGAATATAGAGCATTCATGCCAATATCTGCAAGTATGTCTATTACAGGAACCATTTATTCTGAAATCCCAGCAGAATCTGGAAGACTCTGTAGGAGTTGGTGGGTTTTTAGCTAAAGAACTAACATGGGATTTTTGGATCATATGGTCACTATGAGCATGGGTCGTGCCAGCATCATTACCCTGCATGGGTCATGCCAGCATCATTAACTGCATCCATACATGCGAATGAACCTGTTCCCACATAGGTATTGGGGTCCTAGCCACTTTCATCCTAAAAGCCTTGTCGTATTGAAGCCACAGAAAGCCGGCAAAATCCTCATAGGCTCTATGAATTATGTCCATATATTGCACAAGTGAATATACTCTGGCTGGCTGCAATCTAGCTATGACTCCTATGCATATAAATATACTAGATAGCCAGTTTTACTCATTCCTGTCTCCTTTCCCTTGTGCACCTTGTCACACTCCTTCTCATCCATACCTCCCCAATCCTTTTTCTCAACTCACAGTATAGAAATGAAAATATATCGACAAATTCCCCTTTTAGGATCTTTTCCACCATGGCAGGTATTAAATGTTCGCCTAATACAGAATCCAATTCACCGTCAGGTATGGCAGAATAATTGACCTGTGGTGTTGGCTGGAATATAGCCTGATTGCCCACCAAAATTTGTTGAGCAGGGAATTAAGCCAGAAAGTTCGTATAAGTAGATGCCAGTGACATTAAACCTCCACAGGGAGCCCCACTTCCAGGCAACCCTTGAGGCTGTATAGAAAATGTGATCTGCTTGTGGCATCAGCAACTGTGTATTGACTGGGACCCTATTGATGGCTGCATTCTAGACCCCCCCCCCCATGACCATGCCTGTGACCAGTCAATGCCTGGAGTTTGTAGTGCTGAATAAACAAGAGGCGTACCTGTACTTAGTGTAACTGCTTGTAGAGTTGATGCTGTGGGAGCGGGTTCTGGAGTCAACTGAGGGACCACCTCTTCAACCACTACCTCCCGACACTAGTCTTGATAATTTCTGTCACAAGCCTCTAAATGGGACAAAACCATAGTGTTAAAGGATTCATTTGCCTTTCATTTGGATTCGTGTGGTTTATCTTTTAGTCTGTGAGCATGAACTTTTTCAAGTCGTTCCAACTTGCATAGTATTGCCACCCTGGCAACCATATCACTTTCATTGTCAGATGTATCTGAGTAAATGGGTGACAGCTGTTCTTTCACCACCCTTTTGGTGGGTGTCTTTCCTTTTGCTTTACCAGGCCCTTTTTTGGAAGGTATTCTGACAATGAAATATTGCAAGTGAAAGAATCTTATACAAACACTTAACTCAGAAACTGGTTAGTAAAGGACCAACAAGATACAATGATGATCCTAGAGGCCCAAGTAAATCAGTTACTTGATTTAAAACTGAGCCTAAATATATATACTTATATTTCTGTGTGTAGTGTGTATGTGTGTGTGAATGGGTGTGTGTGTGTGTGTGTGTGTGTGTGTTAGGGATTTAGCTTTGAGGCTGAGAGAGTGTACTAGACATAATGGCTGCCAGAGTGCTTGTGTGACTAAAATGGCACCAGTGCCACAAAACAAAATGGTGCCTGCCTCAGAGGCACATAGCACCCAGATCAGCAAAGCAAAATGGTGCCCTCAAGGTGAGGGGGGGGGCAACAAGAAGGCATAATGGAATATCAGTTATAATATGGGTACATGTCTTGACTGCCATGTTTGATCTGACTGATACTTATTGTTGTCCATGACTGAGAACAGAATTTTGATCAAAAAGGAAAGGTTGCTGTTTTTGATAACCATTTTTGTTGTGTCAGAAATGAAGACCCTGAAAAGGATTATATGGAAGATGCCACCAAATGTTGAAACAGGTTGAGAATACAAATCTGGCCACATCATAATGCCCACCTGTATTCCTAATTGGTTTTCAAGCCCCTGGGATATTCACTGGGTTAGATCATCATGTAGACTCTGCCAAATAAATAAATAAATAAATGGATAGTCATAGGCATGGTACAGGCTGCCCCTTTTTGCGCTGAATTGGGGCCAGGGCAGCCTCACCAGCAGCCCTGCTGCCCCAATCCAGTATTTTTACAGGCCAAATAGAAGTGGCAAAATGCTGCTTCTGTTTGGCCTGAAAAATTGGTGCCCTTACACCTTAGGCACCCACCACACCCTGATGCCAGAGAGGAGAAAGGGGCGGCTGCCATGACCCCTTTCTCCTCTGCATCATTGGCAAGACCAAAAGGAGCTCCATTTTGGAGCTCTTTTCTGTACCGCTGGCAGGCCGCCGTAAGCAGCCTAGGGTGGCGCGGAGACGTCACATGTGCGGTGTGCCATTTAGGCATGCATGATGTCATAATTACAAACGCTGTGTGGATGGCACCATGTAATGATGGTGCCCCCCACATGAACTAGGGCTTGTGAGCGTGTGGTTGGTACGTGCTATCAAGCCCTAGCATTGGTGCCGCTACGTGCCTTTTCGTTTGTTTGTCTTGGGTCTTAGCCAATAGGTCCAAAGATGGTGCTGTCCCTGGCATATTGTTATATAAGAACCCTGCTGGCCCACCATATTAGATAACTTAAGAAGCACTAAACCACAGCATCCCCTTTTTAATGTCTCAGAGGGCAAAACCCCAGCTCCATGCTCTTTGTCAGTGGGTGGCTTGAGATTCTGGGTGGTAACTACAAAGGAAACAAGAATATCCTGCATTGTTCATTGTTCACTGGTTTGACTTGCATAGCTTTCTGTTGATGTACCTCCTTGTTGGTCACATCCTCCAGCCTCTTAGCATCCACTGTCTGTTTTTACTTCTCTGTCATTGCTACCCCAATGCTCCTCCTCTCTCTTAGATCTTCACTCTTACACCCATTTTATCCTCTAACTTTAAGGCAAGAGTTGTTGAAAAACTGACATTTCTTTGTCTGTGACACTAAGGTTACTCATAGCCAGCCATATTTGTCTGATCCCAGACTGACCCCAGGGCCATGGAAAGCTGCTGTCTGTATAGTCCCCCAAAACCTGAAATAGGACAAATCTGATCTGAATGAAAATGAAAAGCCAGCTTCTCCACTGATTGGTCCAAATCTCACTTTTACATTATTGTAAGTGAAGGTCAAAGTGAAGGGTAAGGAGATGCAAAGAATCTTGCACTTGAAGGTATGGTTACTGTACATATGTTCTGTTTGCAACAATAACTGCCTTTTTGTGCTTCATTTATTGGTTCTTTTTATCTCCACAGTGAGGAAAACGTTCTTTCCTAGCTGACACAGGACATACGAGGATTGATTAGTTAGTGTCTGCAAGCTATTTGGAAGATGAAAAGTGTTTATTGTTAACATTAGACATAGCTTCAGCTCTGCTTTATTCTAAAGCCTCCAGCTTCCCATTTCTCATGTCAAGCAGAAAACTCTTTGTGAGTTTAAAAATAAGTCTCTTGCAGGCTGCAGATAAACTTTTTGTCTTTCAAATTTCTACTTTATGGATGTTTTTTAATTCCCTCCTCCCTTTTCATGCTGTAATATATTGCAATTACTTTTGCTCAGAGCACTATCAACAGGGAAATGGTCCAAATGGAATGGAACAGAACTCTTGCATTATTGGGATACTCAAATATCAAAGCGATGGTTGTGATAGGGTAGAGATTCACATTTTATATCAGACCAGAGAGGGAGAGAGTGAAAGATCTTGTGCTTTAAACAGAATTACATCTCGGCAAACTTGCTCTGGTGTGACTTAGATTCCTCCCTCCCTCCATCACTACTGGTGGCTGAGAAGTGACTATTCTCCTGCTTTTCATGCCTGAATAGAAGCAAAAAATAAAATAAATGTATATCATTGTTTCTTGCCATGTTGTAAAAGATGCTTGTACACAGGGTAATGGAAAAAATGCATGAATTTGGATAGATATATAAAGGTCCCTTGGGGGGTGAGTCATCAATCTTTGTAGCTGGAAGGCACAACAAACACAAATAGACCTGCTAGAAGCAGCTCCTTCACATACAAATGAGCCCTTGACTTTTTTTTTCTTATTTGACAATATTATTATTTTAAATCCAAGAAGAATATTAACTAACTTCTGTTATGCTGCTTACATTAGGGCCAACAGTTGATCTCTGAATTGCAACAGCATCAGTGACTATAGACTCTGTATTCAGACTTTAAAAAAATAAAAATAAACAACAACCCTATTATGGTAACAAAATCTTAAATCCATATTGGGATAATACATGGGTGGGGACTGCATGAACTACAGGATGCATTCAATCCACTGGAAGGCACTTTGGGCCTCTCTAACTCTTCCAAAGCTCCCAGACTCCCTCCAATTCAGTTTGAAAAGTAACTTTTTTCAATTTGAAAACACTGTAAATGCTTTGGAAACATTTAAAATATTCTTTTAGGTACTCTTTGCTCCCAAATAGGAGGGGAAACCTTAAAAAATTCTCAAAAGAAATGTGTGTACCTTTGTGATGGAGCCCTCTAGGATTCTGATCCCCCCCCAAAGAGGGGAGTGTATCTAAAGTTTTGTGATCCCCACATAAAGTCTAAGGTTTTGAGATCCCCATATAACTTCATAAAATAAGGGAGTTTTACAGAAAGTACTCTCTCTCCGTGTGTGTGTGTGTTTGTGTGATCTGTGTGGACTTGGAGGTCATGGTATCTGTATGATATCTTGAGATGTGCAGAAATGTTTGCTACCCGAGGGCAAGTGTAGTTGAAATGTGTCCCATGTCTTAGAGTAGCAGTCCTCATCAACTGTTTCTCTGAAAATATCTGAAAGCTAAAGGCTGAGAATAAATATGGACTGGAGGTGGCTCTGTGAGACTATATACAGTCTTTAAGGAATGTAAGAAATTATGAGCATGCTGGATGGTAATTTAAACATAAAATAGAAATATAGATCTTATTGATCCAGGAGATTCTAGTCCTGGTGTCAGATAAGGAAATCATAGCACACATTTCTTATATTTACCTGATTGGGAAGGTTGCCTTTAGATTTTGAATCATGTCAGGCAAAAACATTTATTTCATTCCTAGTGGTGTATCTGGAGTTTAAAATATAATTCTTTTGGTTTGCGCACTGATGCCTCTTTTGGTATCTTATATCATAAGCAATAATGTAGTTGTTAATTCTGAAGTGTATGTGTGTGTGTGCACGCATGTGCTTGTCTGTCTTCAAGTCACCTGCCAACTTATGGTGACCCCACACATTTCATAGGGCTTTCTTAGACAAGGAATAGTCAGAGGTGTTTTGCCAGTTCCTTCCTCTGAAATATAGCCTACAGCAACTGGTATTTGTTGGTAGCATCCCCCCCAAATACTAATCAGAGCTGACTCTGCCTAGCTTCCAAGATGAGACATTATCTGGTGCCTAGTATAGGCCCTCATTATCAAAGCCCCTAAAGCCAAACATCTAAGGAGAGACCAAAAGTGTAAGAAACTGTTTCAGGGATAATTTACAAGAATATAATATTATTCGGAAAATTCACTTCTTTTACAGGATGGCAGCTAATCTTAAAGGATTTGATAGACGTCTTTGTCCTTGTCAGTCATCAAGTGAGTCAAAATGTTTTCTGTTTCAACCCCTTGGCTCTTCTACAACACTAACCATGGAATATTCCATCAGGCCCACAATCAGAAGTTTTGTAATTGTGGTACCATATTGAAAGGATGGCATTACAAGTCACAGTGAAAAGGCAAAAATCTAGTGAAGGCTAAAATGCTGCAACTAGAAACCACATGTGTGCCCACCTTCACACTAGAGTTTGGAAAGTTACTTTTAAAAACTGAAGTCTTCTTGTTACTTGTTCCAGTATTTTAAAAATGAACAGTTGCTGTTATTCATTCTAGTAACTCATTATATGGCTTTCTTAGGCAAGGAGTACTCAGAGATGTTTTTGCTTGTTACTTTCTGCTGAGGGTTTGTGTGTGTGTGTGTGTGTGTGTGTGTGTGTGTGTTTAACAGAAATACATTTTTGGACAGATAAAAGAATGGCATGAAGCCTGTAAAATGTCTATGAAAATGATTATAAAAATAACCTTTAGAAGTGAAATTTGAAATGAATTTGAAACAATTACTTTTTACTTACTTATTGGTAACATTAGTTTCAAAATATCACTTTGCTAATATCTTTATGCAAAATCTAACTATCATGTTATTTGTAACGTGTGACTTCCAAGCTTTGTTTCACATGCTTTCAGATTACCTTAATATCTTGTGATAAACAGAGAGCAATCAAGAATGTGAACTAGATACAAATATGTATAAACCCACCATGGAAACACATTTTCTTTTCTGCTTTCCCTAGCTCTTCTTTGTGTTCCCAGTTGCTATGTAGGGAAGCATCTCCCAAAAATAAAGTCTATGGCGGTGTGGGAAATAATACCAGGTGTGAAGTGTCATTCATATGAGCTAGCATAATATACAGCCAACCATAATCTTTCCACCAGTTTTGTGTGTGTATCTCTGTGTATGAAACAGAGTGCACACACACACAGAACTGGTTACTTTGATTATATATTACTTTTAAGTCCTACTGAAATCAGTGGAACTTAATGTTGGTTAGACCTCACTTGAAATTGGATTCTGAATATTTACTGCCTGTGTTTGATGAGCAGCTTTGTTATTGAAATTTTTTACTTCCAAAAGCACAGCCCAAGTGCAAAATTAATTGCAAAGTGTTGTTTATGACAGCCAATCACTACTTTTTCAGAATATAATGGAACATTTTTTTCCTAAAGGAAGTTTACAGATCAAAGTTTAAAATTCTTCCCCCCCCCCCCCCCCCCGCATACATTATTATGAGATGTATTTATCAATAGCTTACTCTAGTCTGGTAAAAAAACCCCAGCTCAGGCAGATATAGCTAGGTATTGAGTTGATAACAAGGCAGCTGCACTCACAAAGTAATCAATATTATGTTCACAGCCAAAGGCTGTCATTCAATTGCTGTTTTCCTTATGGGAGAGATTGTGAAAGAGGCCTCAAAGTTTTGCAGGGAAAAGACAGAAAGAGGGTAAAATTAATACTATTTCTCTAGCAGTTAGAACCTCCATACTGTCTTTAAGGATAGAAGGAAAGTCAGCTGAGGATTGCAAGATACTGTGCAAGCAGAATCAGAAGATTATGAAAATGATTCACATAGTAACCCTGTTCAGTCATGAAGAAAATATGATGCAGCTACAAGTGAATACAGGAGCACTCTAACCCCATTCCCTCTGTCCACCTGTCTAGCCCCATTCCCTCTGTCACTCTCCTTACACAGAGACAGCAACAAGACTGAGCAAGAGAATGTCTCCATAACTTTGGGGATCCTGATTACTTAGGACTGCAAATTGCATTAAGAGGCTCCATGTGCAGTAGAAGCTTGTGCTGCTCAGTCTTGTTGATGTCTCCATGTGAGGAGAGTGAGGGCAGAACTGGAGGTGGAGTGGCCTAGGCTAATGTATGTCCTGTCCACTTGAGCCCAAGAGGATACTTTTTAAAATGACACACTTTATTTTTTTTCTACCTGTCACACTAGGCTGCTAAGACATCACAATTGCATTAGTGTAGGAAACACAAACAAACTGGTTTGGGGGCAGTCATTTTTGTGCAGGTCTTCAAAAATGCCATGGTGCTGCTATGGCCCTGGGCTCTGTCTTTTGCATGCCTTCATAATCCTACCTCCTGCCTTATGCCCTTCCCAGTATGTGTTTTGGTTTAGTAAAAATATTATTATACTTTAAATTGTTTCAGCCACAGCAATTAAGTAAAAAAGAAATGAGAAGAAAAACGACCTGCTTCTGAATAGTGAGGGGAAGGGGAGAGAGGGCTGTGTATTAGAAATGCAGCGAGAGGAACTTACCACACGTGAATCAATAGTGGAAAAAAAGTGCAATTGGGAGGCATTGTCAAGGTGTGCCTGTCAATGAAAAGGAGCACTCCAGGAATGATGGAAGACAAAGTGGCTACAGGACAGATAGTGTTGTGTGATAGGATACAGCCACATACACCAATATCCTACTGTAATTCTACTTTGGCTACTTTGTGTGATAAAGTCATTAGTCAAATAGGAGAAAAGTACCTGTCATTTCTTACCTTCCAAATTCCAACGTTTAGATGCAGCTGTCCCATCCCATGGGTGGTTCTTGATTCACCAGTGGAGAGCAGGACAGGGGATGTGGAGATGTCAGAGACAAGAACAGAGTTGGGTGCTTTTTGCCTCCCTTTTCTCTAGCTCTCCACCAGGGAATACAAAACCATGTTGGGAGGCAGACAGCTATGGCTGACAGCTGGAGTTCAAAAGGTAAGAGAGGAAATGTACTTTCATCCAGCCTGATTAGGGTTGCAGATTTAAAACTGGAGACAATTCCTGTACCTTCATTGATTGTACAGAAAAGGGAATCTCAGCAAGTGTTGCTTGTCACACAAGGCAGATGCAAACCCAGGGCCATATTTTGCTGATCCCTAGCTTTTTTCCAGAATGATCTGTACCATAGTGAAGTATGGATGTATTCACACACATACCCAACACTTTACAAAGGATTATTAATGATTTATGCTTTTCCTGTTCAGAAAAACCACCCTTAGCTGTGTATTTGTGCATCCTGTTAGCTTATGAATTGTATCTGGAAAATTCGGTAATTCTTCATGAACTGACTCAATGCATTCTATAACAATGATTATAGTAAAGTTCATATTACTATTCTGTGACTACTAAGTGGACTCTAAAGTTGCCTTTTCAATATTCAGTTTATCAATCTTTCGGCTTTGTTACACAGTCTGCCACACACTCTGATATATTTCCAGATCTGCTTGGGCTGCATCATCCAACTCCCTGTTCAAGTTAGCTAAATTGCATTACTTTAATACTATAAGCAGCAAGTTGTTGTGCCTATAGCAGTCAGAAAAATGAATGGTGTGCAACCACTAGCATAGGCATATTCTTGAAAAATAAATAAAACCAGGAATTACAATGCCTTCCTTCTGTTCCTGCCAGAACTCTGCATTGTTTTGTTTTGTTTTTTAATGAAAAGAAATGCAGGAGCATTCTTTTGAAAGAACTCTGCTCTTTCAGTAGACTGATGCTCTGAAGGTGATCAACCAGCACTGACAATGCGTTTTGTACCTCTCTGCCACTTTAGAGCAGTGTCTAAGGCTTGCTGCCACTTAAAGCACCTCACATGGCAAAGCCATTCTATTTCTCAGCTATGTCTTGCATATACATCGCACCAGTAAATAGCTTTTGGATGCTACATATAATAATTCATACTTGGAGAGAGAATGGATTGAGATCCAGTAAAATAGCATTCTTATCTCTAATTCTTCTTCTCTAGTGGCTGGCATCCTGCTACTGGACAACGTTATGTGAGCTGGGAAAACTTATATGTACTGAACCTGTGTCTTTTTTCAGTAATGAACAGGTTGAGGGCAAACATAGTGAAACTTAATCTGGACAAGACAGAGGTGCTCCTGGTCAACTGAAAGGCAGGAATAGGGACTTTTGGCCTGGACAAACTGGCACTTTACATGCTCAGCAACCCTACCATGCATCCTGGGTGCCAACTTGGCATGCTTCCATACAGATGGGATGCACCACTATGATATCGCTCATGTGCAGCGCTTACACTGTGCTGCACATGACAGGCATCATAAGGCCACGCTGTGGCCCTTATGGTGCCTGTTTTAGGGTTCAAATAGGAGCTGTGTTTAATGGCTCCTATTTGCACCAGGTTGAGGGTGTGGCATGTGGCTGCCATGTCCCCACCCAGCCCGTTCAGGGGCGGCATAGAGCCGCCCCTGAATGGGCTGTCTGTTGAGCCCCTTTGTCTGTATTGGGCGGGTTTACACTCCTCTTGAAATTTCAAACTTGCAGCATGGGTGTTGTCTTGGACTCATCTCTGAGCCTGGATGCCCAGGATTCAGCTGTGGCCAGGAGTGCATTTGCACAGTTGAAACTTTGGTGCCAGCTGTGCCTGTTTCTTGAGATGTTAGATCTGGCTACAGTGACACTTGCAGTGGACTACTATAACACACTCTACATGGGGCTGCCTTTGGAAACTGTTTAGAAACTCCAATGAGTGAAAAATGCCAAAGCTAGAATGCTGACCGGGGCCAGTTACAGGAAGCATATAACTCCCTTGTTGAAACAGCTTCACTGGCTACTGGTTCTTTTCCAGATGCAATTCTAAGTGCTGGTCATGACTTATAAAGTCCTATATAACTTAGGTCCAGATTATGTGAGAGACCATATCTCCCCATACAAATCAGCCAGAGCCCTAAGAACTTCAGGAGAAGGCTTTCTCTTGGTCCCACCAAGATCACAGGATTGCTTGGTGAGGACATGAGAGAGAGCCTTCTTGGTGGCTGCTCCCACTCTCTGGAATTCCCTTTCATGGGAAGCTAGGCTGGCTTCCTCCCTGCTTTCCTTTTGCCAGCAAGCAAAAATATTCTTATTTAAGCAAGCTTTTAATGCTTAAATTGGGGAGGTTTTTTTTAAAAAAATATAGACGTGTATTTTATCTGATTTTGACTTTTGTTTGATTTTTAATCAGTTTTATAGTGCTTCAATGTGGTGTTTTTTTAAAATTGGTTTTAAACATTTTGTAAACATTATTATTTGTTGTTATGGAAGCTGCATTGAATCCCTGCCTGGGAGAAAGATGACAGATAAATAAATAAAATTTTGGATTATGACTCTCAGAGTTCCTTTGCCATCTTGGGCATGTTGGCTGAGAGATTCTGGGAGTTGTATTTCAGAAATTAACATTTCCAGTATCTCATTCCAGGTGAGGGAAAGACCAGTGTTTCCCTCTTTTTAAGAATTGTACTGTACTTGTACTGCATTTTATCACTTTGCTTCACAATCTGCATGTGGGATTTATCCCTGTCATATAAGCCAATACATTTACCCATGTGGATCTTATCACATTTGCTCACACTGCTTCTTAGTGGGCACTGATATGAATTTTCAGGTCAGTGTTGCCAGCTTTGCAACAGAAAATGTAATGTTTGTTTGTACTACTTCTTTCAGCTGTTTAATGGATCAATGGCTGGCTTGTGACTTTTGTCCTCTAAACCTGACACCTCAAGATCCAGTGCCCTGGGTGTGGTTGGGATTGTCCACCTGTAAATCTAGCCTTGTTCTCTTATCCTTCTAATGAAGAGAACCACTTTCCAAGTGTTGTGATACAACCACATTTCTTTTTTTTTTCTTGATTAAGCATTATGCCATTCGCAACTATGGTGGGCTGAACATATTTCCTAGCAATTATGTGACAATACATGTAAATGATCCTAAATATCATAGGGGAGCTGAGGAAAGCTTTACATCAGGATAATGTTTTTGTAATTCCATCCAAAGCTCAGAAGCTAGAAGTTGAAAGTAACATTTGTTGTTGTGTGCCTTCAAGTTGTTTCCAACTTATGGCAGTGGGTTTCCATGGCCAAGTGGGAAGTTGAACCCTGGTGTTCAGAGTTGTAGTCCAATACACTACACTAGGTCTTCAAAATAGTATAGTTACCTGTAATTATTTAATTTCTTGGTTTTAGCAATGAGAGCGGAATAAAGTTACACTGAGTAATTACTATAATGGCAGACATCCTGGATAAGGGAGATGTAGAGTATAGTTCCTACAGTCCTCCCAACATGACAATGTATTGGAAGGGGGAGAGCAGCAGAGGGAGAGGACAGTGGAGAAGTTTCCAGCTATATGTCTTTAACAGAAATTACATCATCCTCTGGGACATTGGGAGGACTCTAGGAGCAGAATGCTTCTCCACAACAGCACTCCCCGCTGGTCAGTAAATGGCTGTGCTGGGATTTATTTTACTTATGTATTTATTTCATAAATGTTGTACGCCGCTTTGATTGCTTGGCAAAAAGAGGGATAAAAATAATTTTTAATTTATTTTATTACTATTATTATTTCAAGGATTTATATTTCCCTTTTCTCCCACAATGGGATTCAATGTGGGTTACAATAATTTAACAAGATAGAAGTAAAAACAGTGAATGCAAATGTTAAAAAGTAATTAAACATTATTAATATTAAAACATAAGTTAAAAACACATAGTTAAAATCAGTAAAAACTGTAAAAAGCATTTACAGCACACAGCACACAACACAACATCCACCAAACGCATGCCTAAATAAAAATGTCATCAGCTGCTGGTGAAAAGAGAGCAGGGAGGAAGCCAACCTGCCCTCCAGTGGTTATTAATGAGGAAGCTAAGAGATGCTGCAGCAGTTTGATTTTGTCTGAGTTTACCAAGAACGGTGAGTTTCTGCCCTCCTCTTCTCCTCTCTATCTGCTGAGTTAATGAAATGCAAATAATTTTGCACTTTGAACACAGTTTACAGCAACTGAAGTAAATTGAGGACAAATGGAGAAAGTAGGAGGAGGAGAGAGAAACTGCAGATTTTAAAAAGAACTGCAAAAGTGGGATGACAGAGGATTAATCAGGATTACCTCTGCCAAATTGGGACAGCAACAACAACAGCAACAACAACAACAACAAAAACATGACTTGCACAGTCATAAATTGAACTTTCACATGTGTAGGCCACAAACAGGATGCCAGTCAATGGGTGGCAATTAAGTTACTTCTTTGGGCCATTAAAAGCAAGACTCTTGCAAAGGTCTTACCTGTACAGCACTGAGCAGGGGAAGAGGACCACAGAGACCACCTGGACGATCTAGGAAGGAAGAAGCTTCTGTTTGTTGCTGCTGCCTTGGAACTCTGCTTTACTAGTGGGACACTGCCCTTTTCAGGACCATGGTCCAGGTACTGTCCCATCACCTCTTTTTGGTCTGGGCCATTAAAAGCAGAACTATTGTGGGGATGGGTCTGCCATCAGTGGGGTCACCTCTGAAAGTAACACTAAAGGCGGTGTTGCCCCTTTGCAGGACTTAGTTCAGAGGTGCTGAAAGGCAAGAGCCTGTCTTTCTGCCTGATAGAGGCAAGGGTTTGTTATCTGCTTTACCACCTGCCTTTAGGTATATTGTACTAGGTGTTTCAATAGCTAGTGTTTTGCCTTCTGAATGCAAGAAGGATGCATTTTCCAGAGGAGGGATGTGATTAACTTATTTGGGGAGCAGCCATTGGAGTCGTAGAGGGAGATGCAGACAAAGGAGACAATAAAAATATCATGGAAGAGAGGAGTGCAACAGGGTGCATGTTGATCTCAAATGCTCTCCCAGGCCAAATAACATGGATAGCCTTGGTGCTGAAAATGTTGCTGGTGAATGCCAGTTAAGTGAAGGGGAAAACAAATGCCACTGAGGATTTGATTCTGGATGATTATGAGAGTCAGCATGGCATAGTGATTTGAGTGTTGGTGGGGATGTCTGCTTCCTTCACTATCCAGCTCTCACATCTGTACATGGTAACTGGGAATACAATGGCCTAAATGATTCTGACTTTAGTACACAGTTGTATGTCTTTGCTCTTCAGTATCTTTTCCAATTCTTTCATAGCTGCCCTTCCCATTCTAGTCTTCTTCTTATTTCTTGTACATAGTTTAATTCTATTTTAATGTTAAATTCTTGTATATTTTTAATTGTATTGTCCTTTTAAATTGCAAGCCTATTTGCCTCTCAATTTTGGGAAACAGTGGGATAAAATAATAATATTTATTAATAGTAGTAGTAATACTGTGTCCTAGTTACTTTAAAATTACAGTATCTTTAAAAGGATTTTTAGGCATTTTACCTATTGCTAAATCTTGTCCTTTTGGCTAAATGGTTTCAAGTTTTATGTCAGTATTTTATAGGCGCTCTGGTGGTGCAGTGGTTTAAGGCCTGTACTGCAGGCACTCACTCACAAACTGCAAGGTTGTGAGTTCAGTACCAGCCAAGGGCTCAAGCTTGACTCAGGCTTCCATCCTTCCAAGGTACTCAAAATGAGTACCAAGCTTGTTAGGGGCAATTTGTTTACACATTGTAAACCTCTTAGAGAGTGCTTAAGTGCACTGATAAGCAGTATAGAAATGTACTTGCTATTGCTATTATCAGTTCTTAAAGTTTTTTCTTTAAACAGCAATGAGAAATCACAACCAAGCAATGAGTAATGCAAACAGTAATTTTCAAAAAATTATAAGGATAATAGATTACTTTTTAATCCTATAAGAAACAGAAATAGATTGCTTTGAAGATGTAACTTTCTAGCTTCTGATTTTAGCTCAGGGATAGCAGGCAGCAATATCAATCCAGAATTTGGGGGGAGTTTGGTCCAATCATAAACTGCCTATGTTTCACGTTATCATGTGATGATGAATTCTTATAATTTCTCTTACAGGCATCCCTAAGAAATATACATTACTTTCTCATCATTGCAAGGTAACTCCTTGCCAGACCTGAAAATTCCTTCATGGTTTTGGCAATAGCAGGGAAATATGCCATATCATCTGGCACAGAACAGAACATTATCAGCTGCTACTTTATTGTTGTATCCTTGTAACATTTAGAAGGGAAGTTTTAAAGATTTCGTAGACATAACAAGCATCTCCAGTCCCCATTATGCTGAGAATGAAAGCAGAAGAGACAGATGAGATAAAAACAAAACAGAAAACAAACGGCAAAACCATGAATTGGTCTGAAGGAGAACAAGACAGGGCAAGAAGCCTTGGGATAGGAAGGGGTTCTTTCTTCAACATGTTGTCAGTTTGTTTGAACCCTCAGTGAAACAGCCAGGTAGAGAGACCTTGAAATATTAATAGAAGGTGAAAACTAAAAAAAAGATGTACTTCTGAGCAACCTGTTGGCATAGAACTAAAGGTGGAAACACTGGTGTTGAGGGGGAAAAATCCAAACCACAAACATCGGCACCTCTTATAATTACTTGTTATAGCTGGCAGTAGCCCCTCAGACATCATGAAAATATACTGGATCTAGTCAGATTGCCAGATGGAATCATCTTTGTAAGGCTTTTTCCAAAGAGAGTGATGCCTCTGCTTTTTCTCTGTACCTTTCCTAGTTGTGGAAGTTATTTATGTCTCAAATCATATATACAATTTGGGCTGGGCACTGTTTCTTGACTGCTGATGTGAAGAGTAAGCAATAAGGGGTTTCACTGTGCACATTTACAGGTCAAGGGCTGCTAGAAACATCTGAAGGCCTCTGTTCACAGTATGCTGTTGTAGTTGCTAACTTCTGACCATGCTGTTTTCTTTCTAACTAATGCAGGGAACAAATAGATTATTTTGATTCATTTTTAAAAAAAATACAAGGAGCACTATGGTTGTATAGAGAAGACCATGAAAGTGGACTCATAAGAGGAAATAAGATTATAATTTTATTGCTTTGCTGTCTATCATGGCAATAATGAAAAGTAATTGTTAATGGGTGCTGCCTAAAGATGGTAAAGTCACAGCTGAGCATGTATACATTTATTTAATGGATTTATACTCTGCCTTTATCCTTCAAAACAGCCCTGAAGGCAGCTGACAATGATAATGTCAGATAAGATTAACACAGTAAAACACACACACACACACACACACACACAAAAGGGTCAAAACTACAGTTAAAGAAGATTTTCACATGACATTGTTATATCGTTCCGTTATTGTCCCAAAGTGTAGTGGAATCATCATAACAGACAGACGATTCCATAGAATCGTCTATCTGTTATGACGATTCCACTACACTTTGGGATGTTAAAGGAACGATATAGTGATGTCGTGTGAAAATCTTCAATGACAAACCAATTAAAAAAAGAGGGAGAACCTATCCAGTTTACCCTCACACAAAGCTTGCTAAAGTTACTTTTTCAGTTTTCAACACCCACAATCCATGTTTGGGGAATTTGGGGAGTTATAATCCAAAAGGTAATTTCCCCAAACACTTGTTTTCTTGCACAGGAATAGGAAAAGATGGGAACTTTGTGAGCTCTGGAGTATTTTATGACTGCAGTGAGAATTCCAATGTATTCAAAATTAGGGTCAAAGTTACCATATGATGCATAATTCTATAATTCCCAGAAACCATGGAAAATGCTCATGTTTACACAGAATCAGGCCATCCTACTGACAACCACAGAATGGTGCTTATGTTTAACTGTTTCTTGGTTTGCTGAATAACAGCATAATATAATTCTGGTTACAATATATTACATTGGCTGGTACAAAAAAAGTATTCCAGTAACAAAAAGCAAATTTTGTTGGGTCCTGAAGTTTTTAATTTTTTTTTTTTAAAAAAATGTATATGGCAAATGGCAGAAATTTAGAGAAATAGTTTAGAACAGCTGAGAAGACAATGTTTTAAAATGTCTACCATCTAGATCTGATTCTGTGTGGATGTCATGGCCAGCCAAGATGAGCTCTCGGAGGATGAGGATGAGCCTCCTCCAGAGCAAGGGCTGATTGAGGCTACGCCAGATGTTAGTTCTGCTCTGCCAGGCCCCAGCTGTGCTTCCCCAGTCCCAGAGCCGGAGGTCCAACCAGGTCCTAGTGCTGAGGAAAGGCCTTCTATGGTGCCACAGCCTAGTGGTGATTCAGGAGACGAGGCATGCCTGCAAGTACCTTCTTATCAAGAGAGAAGGGCCGAGAGTGCTTGCAGGCGCAGATCCAGGAGGATTGCAGAAAGACAGTTAGCAAACCAGCCTCAGGTGGCTCGAGGGAGAGCTTCCCTGATTTAAGTGGAAGAGAGGCTTGAGTTTGTTGCTAGAGTTTATTGCATGAGCCCTTGGTGTGATTGCTGTCGCTCTAGCTCCAGACATCTTGTTACCTTGCTACCTTGCTACCTTGACCTCGGACCGGACCTTTGTTATCTCTTGGCTATTGTGACCTCGGACTGTTTAGACCACGCTGCTTTCTGGCTTCCTGACTTTGGCTCGTCTTTCGGCACGCTTGACTTTCTGCAACCCCGACACCGGCTTGTTTCCTCGGCTTGCTCTTTGACTGCTTCTCCACAAGGTTTGTTTTGCCTTCACGTGTTGGCTGCAGGCTTGGTTATCAGCATAAGTCAGAGATTGCTGGCAGCAATCCCGGACAGTGGATACTTAAAGAAAACATGATTCATGGGTGTCCTATGCATGAGGATTAAAAACCCTTTCTGTAGGTACCAAGTTTAATTGCCAAAGGCCTGACTGAATAGAAATGATTTGGCTCCCAATAGAGTTTGTAGAAGGGGACCAGCATAGTATACTGATCTGAGCATTGAACAAGGGGCCGATACAGATGGCCCTGAGGGGTGGCTCCAAGCTGCTCCTGAGAAAGCTGGATCAGGGCTGTGGCAACCACATTCCGTAGCCCTGGTCTGGCTTTTTGCTGGCCCAAAAAGAGGTACTCCTTTTTGAGCTGGCCAAAAGTTGCCTTTTCTGGTGCTGTGCTGACTTTGTAGTGCTCTTGCAGTGCACAACATGTAAATGCTGTGCTGCTGGAGTCCCACAAAGCTGCCTGCCATGTGGTTGAGCAGGGGGCATGATGCTGGCTTCGGGGTGGTGGCAGTACTGTGGCGTCTAAACACAGCACTCTGATGCCACACCCAAGCTGGTGAAAAGAGGCAGTCTGTTTCACCTCTAGGACTCCAGGAGGCCTCAGTTCAAAACCTTGCTTAGCCATAGAAACTCCCCAGGTGGCCTTGAGCAAGTCAAGTTTTCTCAGCCATAGTGGAAGGCAATGGTAAACCTCCTCTGAATATATATGCAAAGAAAATTGTATTATAGGATCACCGGAAATTGGAGTTAACTTGAAGGAACATAACAACAAAAAGGAGAGAAGGAAGGGGATTGGCTTAACCTTCTTTGGAAGGGAGTTCCACAGTCTTGGAACATTATTATTATTATTATTATTATTATTATTATTATTATTATTATTAACCTTTATTTATGAAGCGCTGTAAATTTACACAGCGCTGTACATGCAATCTTTTTAGTTAGACGGTTCCCTGCCCTCGGGCTTACAATCTAAAAAGACATGACACAGAAGGAGAAGGGAGTGGTGACGGGAAAGGGTAAGAGGTCCAGCAGTTCCTCTCAACCTCCGAGGCCTGGACCAAGGCAGATGGACTGAAGGGAGGGCTTGGCTTCAAAATGGAAGGTTAATCATTATCCAGGGAAAATACATACTCACAAGTAGGATAATACATATACAGTACATAGCAATACAGGAAATGGATCGATAAACAGCCAACAACAGAACATCAGATAGTAAGCGACAATTATGCGATGCCTGGGAAGGCTTCTCTGAATAGGATGGTTTTCAACTCCGTTTTGAAGCTGGTTAAAGAAGTGATGGCTCTTGCTTGTGGAGGAAGAAGGTTCCAGGAGTGAGGGGCAGCAAGTGAAAAGGGGCGAATCCGGGATGAGGCAGAGGAAATCCTGGGCTGAGACAGGAACCCTTGACTACCAGAACGGAGGGCCCTGGTGGGAAGGTGAGGAGAAAGAAGGTCTGATAAGTAAGGAGGGGCCAGTCCATGGAGGGCTTTGAATGTCGACAGCAGGAGCTTATACTGAATGCGGAAAGGGAGGGGGAGCCAGTGAAGGGATGCCAACACAGGAGAGATGTGGTCAGAGCGGTGGGTGGAAGTGATAATGCGTGCAGCTGAATGCTGGACAGAGATTAAAGGACGGAGGTGAGAAAAAGGAAGCCCAGCCAGGAGGACATTACAGTAATCAAGTTGTGAGATCACTAGGGCATGGACCAGGATCTTGGCAGTAGAGGCGGAGAGATATGGTCGGATTTTGGCAATATTGTACAAAAAGAATCTACAAGCCTTGGCTGTGGTCTGGATCTGAGGGATACACGACAGAGAAGAGTCAAAGATAAAGCCAAGACTGCGGGCTTGCTGGACTGGTTGAATGGAAATGTTGTCCACAGAGACAGAAAAGGAGTGTTGAAGGTTGGGCTTAGGAGGAAAGACAAGAAGCTCCGTCTTGGACATGTTGAGCTTCAAACGCCGATGGCGCATCCACTGTGAGACAGCTGTAAGGCAAGACGAGACTTGCTGTTCAAGCCTTGGAGAAAGGTCAGGGGCAGAAAGATACAGCTGGGTGTCATCGGAACAGCCACAGAAAAGGCCATTTCACATCTCTATTAAGGGCCCAACATAAAGGCTTCCCTGAAGATTTCAAAACCTGGACAAGCTTCTCTGGTAATTTCCTTTCTTTTATTGTTTCTTTAGAATTTTAAGAGTTAAATTGAAATTCTGAGTTACATTTTCAATTAGTCAAACTTTTGCAATTTAAGTCTAAATATTATTATAAACATAGCCTTAGGTCTGTCACTACTGCTCAACCTAATTCACATTGCAAGATTTTTTTTATAGTTTATTTTCTAACTCTCTCAATTAGTTTTTGTAATCTAGGTACATGTCACTATAAGGTGAGATTTCCCTGCCATTTTTTTGTAGTTATTCATAAAACAACATGACTGTGTGGCAAAATTTAATCAATATGAAATTCAACACTTTGTCATTTCACATGGTGGCTGTCTCTCAAGCTAGTTCAGTATATAAGTTTGACCTGCAACAGAAGTTTTTTGATTTTTACCAAGTGTCCCTCATTGCTTACAGAGCAAAGCTCATTTGCAGAGATTATTCTGTGTTATGATAGTGTTTTGCTCCAATAAAGGAACATAACAAATAACATAAGTGGGTTATGTGATTAAATCAAGTTTTTTTCAGATTTCAAGTCCTATTATTTTAAAAATTAAATAATGAGCTGAAAAGTGTAATGATACACTTCTGCATATTACACTAGTCAAAATCACCAGACTACATATTCATAGAAACAAGTAGTTGTATGAACAAAAAGAATATACAGCATTCCCTTCCAATTCACAGGGGATACATTCTGGACCCCCTCACAAATCACCAATATTGGGATCCCATGTATTTCAATGGCCGCACACTCCTGTGTGGGTGTCATTTTGTTCCCTCCCTGCTTGCCGTCTGCAAAAGAGCAAGATCCCAAGGCTGTAGAAAGGGAGAGATGAAAATAGTAGTACTCATATTGTTATGCACGAAATCAGAGGCAGTAACATCCCAAACAAAAAAATGTTGGAAATTTTTTTGAAGTTTTTTTTAACAAACAGCAGCAGTAAAGATATGATTTACTAGCACATTGAGTCCACTATATAAGGAAAAGGGGTGGAAAGAATATTTGAAAATGTTCAAAAACTGATTGAACAGCATGTTTTTCAAGTACTGAGAAACCCTGATGAGAAGGATCTTGGACAGAGGAGGATCTTCATACTCAGAGATTTATTCTGCACAATTTTGCATGTGGTTGTTCTGCCTAGAAAACAGCATTTTCTGTTCAAGAAGTTGCGTTTTCTGCCCAGGAATTAATACTTCTACACAAAAATATTATTTTCTGTGCATGGAACAGCTTTTTCAGTGCAGAAAATAATATTGCTGTGTAGAAATATTATTTTATGCACTGAAAATACTATTTTCTGTGCCAAACAACTGTGTGCAAATTTTGTGCAGAATATGCCCCAAATTGAGCATAGGCTTGAAAAACAGCATGGTTTCTGAAGTCTTTTTTGCAGCTAGGGGGGAAAAATGCTAAAATTACTCCATGCTTCAAATTACTTCTAAAAGAAAATTGGTCATAAATTACATCTCTAATAAGGAATAGCTTGTTATTCTCTTTGCTATGTTTTCTCCCCTCCACTCAGGACAACTAATGTTAGAATGAACATGCATATGAATTTTGCCATCAGTTCCTCACTGCATTAGAGGCTCTCTATAGGGACCATGTGGTCTTATGTTGTTGGACTCAAATACGTGACAACCTTTACTGGGAGAGCCAATGATGAAGGATCAAAGAGCTGCAGTCCAGTAATTTCTGGAGGGCTACGCATTTCCCATACCTGCTCTAGGGTCTGATTTTTTTTCACTGACAGTAAGGCAAAACAGTTTCCTCTAATTGATAAACTGAATCACTTCCATATTTCATTGTAGCCCCTCCTGGTCAAGAATTAATTGGATTGGAAAAACCCATGTGAGTTGCTTTTTCCTACCCTGGCTCTGGAATATTTTCATGGGGAATTGTGTCAGAAGGAACCATCACTACCCACCTCTCCCTGTTCTCCACGTATGTATATTTGTGTATCTCTGTGTGTATTCATCCACTTTTTCATTACAGTGTTACCCCGGGATACGAATGCGCCGCCTTAAGAAATTTCCGGGTTACGAAAAAATCCAATTGAAAAAAACTGTTCCGGGTTACGAAGGTTATTTCGGGTTACGAAAGAAATTTTGGTGCTTTTCGGCGCTTTTTTGCACCAAATCGCGGCTTTTCCCCATTAGCGCCTATGGGGTTTCGGCTTGCGAAAGCCTTTCGGGTTACGAAAGCGGCGGCGGAACGAATTATTTTCGTAACCCGGGGTAACACTGTATCATGTAATTACTAAATATGGGTCTATGTCACACTATACAAATATAGCACTCTGTTCTGTATTTCAGTGCCATGGATTCATTTTATCTAATCTTGGGATTTGCACTTTAGGGAGGGGTACTTAGAATTTTCAGACAAAAAGCTCTAGTGCCTTATAAAATTACATACCCCATGATTCTCTAGAATGTTGCCATGGCAGACAAAGTTGAATTATAGCACTGTAATGGTGTAATATGAAAGGGTCTCTGGTCTTGAGATGGCTAAACCTTCCACCAATGTAATGTTCATTGGAAACACACTGGGTTACATTCCATTCTTCAGCCTATTCATAATTAGCTTGTGTTTTTTGGCTAAAGGAGAAGTAACATGAGATGTGAAAGTTTCAGTCTACAAATATTTGAAGGTTAGAATACTATTACAGGATGAGGAAGCTCATGAAACATGTATACTGTCTCTTTGTAGGCCAGCCTACATTTTTCAGTGGATGCCTCTGTGCCCCTGGCCAACACTTTGAAGATGTTTACTGGTTTTTTGGTTTTTTTTGCTATTTGTAGAAATCCATTTGGGAATTGAATTGCTCCACTCCTCTCCCCTCTTATCTTCAGTATTCTGAAGGCAAAGTTTTCATCTCTCATGCTCTCGTTCTCAGATAGAAATTTCTGCTGGTGCAACAATACTTATCTTTAGTGTCACATCTTTATAGCAGTCATTATTTAACTGGCTGCACAGGGCTACATTGGCACGGTGTTTATCTATGAGCAGAGTTGCCAGCTTTTACCTTAGTAGATTATGGGCAGTGCAGCTATTTGCTGAAGTAGTGGAACAAAACAAATAGGACATAAAATAGTTTATGCTATTAGGTGTTAGAAGACACATTATTATAAATATTAAATAGTGAGTTGGAAAGCAACTAGCTAAACAAAGAAGGAGGATATGCATGTTACTGCATTTCTTCTGCTCCTCATAGTTGGCATGGGCCAAAAGGCCCGTGCTTCCCCTGGCCTTGCATTGTCCAGTTCAGATGATGCAGGCCAAAACCCCAGGGCCAGGATTGAGCAAAATCTTGCCAGAACAGATACAAATCCATTGGATCCAGCCTGATCCAGTGGTAAACAGCCTTTGCCCTGGGATAGTTTGACCCCTGGCTTGCTGCAGAGTGTCCTGGAAACGCTGTGGCAAACCCCACCTGTTTATATGCCCCCCCTAAGCTTCTTACCTTGCTGCACCATTGCTCATACTCAGAAGAAAAAAAAAACCTCTCCTTGCCGGATATGGTAATGGGATACCTGGCTATGTGCTTGCAGCTAACTGCCCTGTTTCCACATCAGATGTGGCAACAGGGGACTTCTGAATATGAATGATGCCATGGCATGATAAGGAGTGCACACTGGTAGCAGGTGATAGTTAGGTGCGAGGATGGGTGTGTAAACACCCACCTATTCCTGCTTTGATCTGGGACTGACCTGGGCCAGAATAGCACAGGCTCAGCCCATGCTATCCTGGCCCATCTACTCAGCCCCTTGGGAACACAACATTCTGCATTCTTGCAGAATGTATATAATTTCATTTTTCAGGACCCATCCACTTAGGGTACTGACCAGTACTATAGTTGCTTCACATTTTGAGCTATAAATACAGGTCCTTTCTCTGTCGCTAAATGGGTTTAGGGAAGTCATTTTTTATTCTCTTTTCAAAATGTGATGATAACTATGATTTATTTAATTATTCATTTTCATTTACACTCCATCTTTCTTTCAATTTTGGATCCAAGGCAATTGACAAGATAGATGGGGAAAAACATATATGTTCCTTCCAGTATTCCACAGAGGGAAATCAGAATAGATGAGGCCAAGTAACATCAGAGTATGGTTAAGATGGCAAATATTATTAAAGCATTGAGATTTTGCTGGAGCCTACTAGGAAGTGCAAGTTCTGCTGGCTCCTTTCCTTTACTCACTGCTGAGTTAGGGGCGATACACACCGGCACTTTCTGCCGGCCTGACCGCAGACTAGGGTTGCGCTAGGGCTGAGTGTTTAGACACTCAGAAAGCCTACCGTGCACTCCGGGTGCCATCTTGGCGTGCGTCTGTACAAACGGTGCACGCCATGATGACGCTGCTCATGTGCAGTGCTTACATGCCGGTGTGCATGAGGGGCATCATAAGGCTATGCTATGGCCCTTATGACACCCCTGTAGTGACAGGAATAGGAGCGGCTCCTTTTTTGAGTGGTTTGGGGGCATGGCATCTGGTTGCCGTGATGGTGTCCTCAACCCCATGCTTCCAGGGGCAGCACAGAGCCACCCCTATCGGGCCGTCTGTTGAGCCCCTTAGTTAACTCAGGTCCAAAGCACACTGCAGAAATAATCCAGTCTGACACCACTTTACCTGCCCTGGTTCAATGCTAGAGAATCCTGGGAATTGTAGTTTATTGTGGCAACAAAAGGTGTCTGATAGAGAAGACTAAATGTCTTACAATTTCCTAGTATTGAGCCAGGCCAGTTAAAGTGGTCCCAAACTGGATCATGTCTGCAGTGTGTTTTGGACCTGAATGCAATTGAACTCAGATTGCAGCAATAGAAATAAGCGGAGGACAAAGGAGGAATGTGGGGGGATAGAGAAATAGCTTGGCCCTGGAAATCCACCGGGTGAACTTGGGGAAGTTACATCTTCTGGCCCTCAGAGGAAAACAATGGCAAGCCACCTCTGAACAAATCTTGTGAAGAAAACTTTGAAAGATTCACCTTCAGGTCACCATAAATCAGAAATGACTTGAACGCACATCACAAACACAACTAAATATGGAGTGTTCTTATTGAATTCATTGACAATGACTTTACAGAGAAAATCTTCCTCTGCAGAAGAAAGAAAGAAAGAAAGAGCTTGTTTGCCCTCACTCATTGACAGGTTCCATCCAGACTTCTCATCCTACCTAGTTTATTAAGTGTTTCTAGCAAGACATTAATGAGTTCTTAAGTAATTACTGGTGTTCAAATCAATTTGCTCTCCTGTCCAGTTCATCTACTTTTCAGAGACAATATTAGTATTGATTTCTGAACAGTTGCCCTTCACATCTCTAAATATTACACACAGAGACACAAAGGCACTGCAGACCTTGGCTGAGACCTGGATCCCTGCCAGCTGCCTTGCTGTGACTATTATCAGTGTTGAGTAGCTGAGGAGAGAGACTGCTATGTCTTATAAAACATTTGCCAAGTGCTGTTCTGCTTTGCTTACTTACAAATGCTATAGCTTCTTAAAACATGAAGAGGGTGAGTATCTGTGTCAGACAGTATTCTTTCCAGATGACATTTTAATCCCAGAGCCAGCCCTGGATCCAGCTTTGGCTTAGATCAATAGTTATACAGTATATATTTCTTTTATTTATATCTTACCTTTATCCCCATAAGGGTATTTTAAAATGCAATTAAATTATTTATATAATAATTTAGAACATTCACTGAGGAATGAGATAAAAGGCAGTATAGCACACTTTTAAAAGCACATTCTTTAAAAAAATGATTACTTTTGGCAAGCCAGTCATAATAAAAAGGTACAGTATTTGCCTGTGAACAGGCAAAAAACAAAGAAAGGGCCAGTCATTTGCAAGGGAGTTCCACAGCCAAGGAAAATCTGATGTGAAAGCCCCTTCCCTTTCTTGCACCAGACAGCATCTGAAAAATCTGAAAGATCTGAAAGATCTCAGAGACCACAAAAGCTCATATGCGACAATACAGTCCTTTAGACAGGCTCAGACCAAACCAACTAGGGATTTATAGGCCATAACAAGCATTTGAATAGTCCCTGGGAAAAGATCAGTAGCCAATGGAACTGTAATAACAAGGGTGTCACATGCTCCCTGCAATCATTAGAGTGAACAGGCTGGCTGCAGTTCTTTGGGACAGCTAAAGCTTCAGATCACTTTTAAAGAGTAGCCTTGTGTAGAACCTGTCACAGTAATCCAAATAGGATACAACTGAGATGTATGTCACTGTGGCCAGAAAACAAACCTCCAAACTTGGGCACATACTTTAACTGTTAAAATGTACCCCATGCCACCTCAGAGACCTGGGCATCCAGGCTCAGGGCTGAACCCAACAATAAAACAATACTACATATTGCATTTTTAAGGGGACAACAACTCAGACCATTGTAGAGGAAGGGCCAAAGCAGGTGGCCTGGAAGGAGTGGCCTCTGGCTGCTCTGACATCAGGATTGCGGTGTCCACACAGTCCACTCCTAAAATGGAATGCCACCATGGTCCTAAATGGGATGCTGGCAGGAGCAGATTTAATCCGCTCCCTTTTAGGCCAGCTCTTGTTTCCTCAGCACAGCCTCTGTGTGACTTCTGGCCACTTTGGGGGCATGAATCATGTAAACACCATACCCTTGAAGTGGCTGGAAGCTGCTTTATTTGGCCTGTCTGTTTTGGGCCTAAATTCCTATTCCCAGACCTGTCTTTTGATTGACCATGAACACCTTCTTGACCTGGCACTCCTACATGAACAGTGAAAGCTACTTAGCAGGTAGAAGTGCACTGTCATTTAAATTGCCCCACCACACTTAGCAATTGGACAGCAGACTGAACAGTATTCCTATGGATTATGTGGTTACAAATTTCCACATTCTGGTGAGGGGTATTTTATTTCTATTTGAATTATGATGACTTCCCCGCTAAATTTATATCCATACATATGAGTTAGCACACAAAAATGATATTCAGCTCTGTGTCTTCCTTTATTTTCTTTTCAGTCATACATTTTCCTGCTCTGGTGATATATGAGTGGCCATGCTATTATTTTGCTATTATAAAATATGATGCTTTAGGCATAGAAGACAATGAAGGCCTGCTTGAAAAAAATGACACCAAAGCAGCAGAGTCAGATGAAAGAAACTGTAACTTCTTTTATGAAAGAAACAACAATAGTCATGACAGAGCAGGTTGCCTCCCCCCCCTCCCCTGCACCTGAAAGAGGAAATGAAAGTGGAATTGGTTACTGGGATATATTCACTCAGGAAATTCTTGGATCAAATTATGTGGCTGTTATATCTGGTTGAAGCCTTTGATATGGGCACTTGGACTAAAAACCATCAACTGCAAAAAGATAGCAATAAGAGCCCAAGGAAAAATTTCAAAGAAAATGTATAAGATGAAACTGCATATGACAGGTTCTGTTTTGGTGCAGATTTGGTGGGGCCTAGTAATGGTTCCTAGCCCTCTGTTATAGTTTATTCCTTAGGCCACTAACTTGTTCCAACAAGTATATGGAAAAGCCACTAAACTGGCACCAGTGGAAGGGGGAAATTAGTGGGGAACCAGCTGGGAGTAAAGATTTAGCCCAGTTTCAAGGCTATTGTACTCTGGAAACATCATGAGACAACATGACTCAATGGAAAAGATAAGCATGGCTTGGGGACGCGTGGTAGTTGGCCAGCAGCGCAACAGCAATTTTGTGTGCAATAACACCCATTTTTGCCTTTTGCAGTCTGATCCCGTCCCGTGCCCAGATCAGGCAAAAAATGTGCATATGATAATCTCCTCACATACACTCAGTCCACATTACACAATACCTCTTGGGACATGAGTTGTCTCTTATATGATATGAGTAACATATAATGAATGTTACAGATTACCAGAGAACCAGTGTGGAATAGTGGTTTGAGTGTAGGACTAGGATTGGAGATTGGGTTTTGATTCTCTACTCGTCCATGGAAACCCACTGGGTGATCTTGGGTGAGTCAGACACTCTCAGCTCCAGAAAATCCCATAGCAGGTTTGCCTTAGGGTTACCATAAGTCAGAAATGACTTGAAGGCAAGCAACAACAATAATAACAGCTGCAGCAGCAGGAGCAGCAGCAGCATTGAAAAGTAGAGAGCAAAGTAATTTGTTCCCCAAACTACTTAATTTTTTAAAATATTTGATCGATTTTTGACAGTCTTTGAAGCTAGATTTTCATACTGAAGTGCTATGACATTTCATTCTGAACACCCCATAGCTGGGAAACAATATTATTTAAGATCTGACAGTTTATAGTTCATATTTAATGGCACAATCTACCTGGCAGCTTCTGAGGTATTAAAGCTTGTTTTATGCTTAGAATAACAATCCAAAAATTCAAACAAACTGAGATATATAATTTTGAGGCAAAATATCACAATGAATATCTAAATTCAAATTTTACACACAAATCAGATGATATTTTCCCAGATTGAGCAATATTTTTGAACATTCTCTTGATCTCTAGAAACTAAGGATGCACACTGACCACAAAATTTGATGACTCAGAAAAAGAACTAAGGGGTGAAACAGTGGACCCCTTTGTGGTGGCTTCCTGGTGGCTTGAGGGCATGTTGTTGAGATGAAGCATGCCCCCAAGTTGGCAGAAAGCTGCCATGAAGCTGCCTGCCTGACCATATGGTGGGCAGCTTTGCAGTGCTATGGTGGCATGGCTGCAAAGCCACAGTGGTGACGCCAGACTGGGGTCACAGTATGTGGCTGCTGCAGCCTGATCCAGCTTTCTGAGGTGTGTCTTGAATCCATCCCTTTAGGACCATCTGTTTCAGCCCTAATTCAGCTTGGACTGATCTGGAGGTTAACCAATTTAACTCGGGTAAGGATCTGAATTTGAATTCAAAATCTTCATTTCCACTATTCACTATCATGGGAATCAACATATGACCAGTGTGGGGTAGTGATTATTAATGAGTGTTAGTGTTGTAATCTTGTATGTTCCCAGAACCAGAAAGATGTCTTGCAAGATCTGCTGGGGATCTCAGTGGATGATGATATCAATCTGCATCTGATTACGGGACTATGGGAATTCAGGCAGATGCTTTTCCAAACCCCTCTGTTCTCTCCATCCTGCATCTTGGACTCTCTTTAATTAAAATATGAAAACCACAGCTTGGGTAATGGTGTCATAGCAATGTAGTAATCAAGAAATGGTCCTCAAACAGGATGTGTTCTCAGAAGCACATGCTTCTGGGTAATGGTCAGGACTGCTAAATATCACTTCTAGTATCAGAGACAGTTGAAGAGATGTGGTGGCTTAGTGATTAAGGTGCCAATTCTGATAATCATAAGGCCAGTTGACAGTTTGAGGCCCAAACGCTGTGTGATGCTCCCATCATTAGTCCTAGCTTCCATCAACCTAGAAGTTCAAAAACATGTAGAAGTGCAAGTAGATAAATAGGTACCACTTCAGTGCGAAGGTAACAGCGTTCTGTGCAGTCACGCTGGCCTCATGACCACTGGAGTCATCTTTGGACAACACTAGCTCCCTTGGTTTAGTAATGAAGATGAGCACCTCCCCCTACAGTTGGTTATGACTAGACATTCATATCAAGGAGAAACCTTTACCATTTACCTTTATCATCATTATTATTAACATTTATTTATAGAGCACTGTAAAATTTGCACAGTGCTTTACATGATAGAAATCAAGATAGAATAAAAAAGTAATAAAACCTGCCACATCCGCATTACAAAATAAAAACATCTCTAAAATAGTACAGCAAAAATAAAGTAGGCATATAGGCATCATAGTGGATTAGCAACCAGTGATACAGAATGCCTCCCTAAACAAAACCGTCTTCAATCCGGTCTTGAAACTGGACATGGAAGTGTTGGTTCTTAATTGGGTAGGGAGGAGATTCCAAGCATAGGGAGCAGCATGGGAGAAGGGATGAATTCAAGCAGGAGAGGAGAAGAACCTCGGTTGAGTTAGGAGACTGATATCATAAGATCTTAATGCATGAGGGGGGTGATAGGGAGAAATGAGCACTGACAAATAGGAGGGAGCTAGTTGATGAAGAGCTTTAAAAGTCAACAGAAGGAGTTTGTAGTGGATTCTAGAAGGAATGAGGAGCAAATGGAGAGATAGGAATAATGGGGTGATATGGTCAAAATGACAGGCAGAGTGTCGATATGGTCAAAACGACTGGTGGAGCATTGTACAGAAATAAAAGGGTCCAGGTGGGAAAGAGGAAGGCCCCCTAGAAGTGAGTTCCAATAGGCAAAACTTGAGACAACCAGCACATATACTAAAGTCTTGGCCATCAAAACAGAAAGAAAAGGCTTAATTCTGGCAAGATTGAAGAGAAAAAATCTATGTGACTTGGCAGTGGCTTGGATCTGTGGAAGAAACGACAGAGAGGAATCAAACTGAATGCCCAAACTATGGTCCTCATTAGCAGGTTGAACAGAAACATTGTCTACTGTAATTGAAAAAGAATAATGGAGAGATGGCTAGGGTGGGAAAACAAGTACCTCTATTTTGGCCATGCTGAGTTTTAAACGCTTGTGAGTCATCCAGTCTTTACTAATATATGCTGCCTTTATTTTATACTGTCTTTATCAGAGCCAGTATATCTCTGTATATCTTATGTTGAGGAGTGTGAGATGGAGGGTGCAGATATATTCATGTCTTGCAGGTGGGCATCCTGGTGTTACTTATTAGTTACTGTGATATATTAGCAGAGTGTTGGACATACATGCCTTTGGTTTGATCTGAAATGGATCACCTATAGTCTCAGGAAATAAATAACAACTAAATTGAAGCAGAATAATCTTTTCACTGCAAGTTCAAATTAAAACAAAAACACAATAGAGGCCAGCATTATTTATGAAAAAAGCTAATGTGGTAGATTCAAGTCTAAATCTATGTCTGAACTTGAAAGATGTGCTGTTACTTACAGTGTGGGATTTCCAGTGTCCTCATAGGTCTGGTTAAACAAGAGCAGAGGATCTCTGCAAACCCTTCTCCTCCCCTCACCCCTGCTCCACTATAACCTTCCTTTTTTGGAGCGATTTCCACAGAGCCTTTTCTCTCTTGGTATGCTATGTATTGAAAAATGAAGTGAAAAATGAAGTGTGTGTCAGGAATTTAACTACTTTGACAAAATATAAAATCAGCTTAAGAAATATTAGCAACTTGGCCAATATTCTTGATAATTAAAAATGGATGTTATGGCAGTATACAGTAGTCATTAAATATATATCAGATTTTGAGTGTATTTAAAACACTGTCCCCACCATAAATTTTGAAGACCCATAAAATGTGGCAAGTTTGTGCTACTTTAAATATATCTGATATATTGTCCTATATATTTGAATTATTAATGTGCAATACAGCCAACAGAATAGTAAATTCCTCCCAGCGGCAGCTCTATGCAATCATTACAGAGGAATTGTGCAACTCCATCTGATGCGAATCAGCACAGATAAGCAGTTCATGAGTTTGTCTAATTCAGATGCTGAGTCATGCTGAAATGCAGAGAGTTTTGTCCAGAATTCTTCATATCTACACATGTGAAACTACATTTTCCATTCATCTTACCTTCTCCAATGCTTTAGCTGACACATCATTGATCTGTGGGTTTATGGTGCAAGATACGTGGTTTGACTGTACCGTGCCCACTAACATTTCACAGAAGAAAATGTGGGCACATGTGACCAGGAGACAACAAAATGTAGTCAAGTTGGCAAAAATTATCAGTGAGGAAAAACTCACAAGCTGGGAGAGGCTGAAACAGTTTGCTTTTGCCTAACTCTACAAGAAAGGGCAAGATTCATCCCTCTCCTCTGCACTTTGAATTCAGTTTGCAACAACTGAAGTAAGCCAGAGAGAAAGTGAGAAAGAAACAGAAATTTTAAGTGCTGGAAACAGTGGTGCGTTACAGACCGCCGAAAAGCGGCGGCCTGTACCCGCCACTTTCCCCGGGGTATCAGGGCCTCAGCGGCCAGAACGGCAGTCGCTGAGGCCCCGATCCGCCGCTTTCCAGGCTGCGGGGAAGCAGCAAAAGGCTGCTTCCCCGCAGCTTGGAAAGGGGTGTCCTTGGGGCTTCAAGCCCCAAGGACAACCCGCGGCGGTGGAGAGGAGGAGAAAGGGGCTGCTTGGCCCCTTTCTCCTTTGCGTTGCTGGGCGCAGCCGTGTGAAGGCTGCACCCAGTGGCGCAAACGAGGAAGGAGCGCCGAAATGGATCTCCTTCCTGCTCCGTGCAAAGGGCGCACTAAGCGCCCTGGCGCGGAGCGACGACATCACATCTGCGCCGCCCCATATAGAGGCGGCGCAGCCATGATGTCGTCATGGCAGCCCCCATGTAGATGGGGCGCCGCCATTTTGTACGGACTCAGTCCATACTAGGGTTAGGGGGATGCGGAAGCACCGCACCTTCCTAACCCTAGTAACGAGCCATAGAATGATAGAGGATTAAACAGGACTGCCTCTGCTAAATTAGGGCAACGGGAGGGTATGTACTGCAGATCAGACTGCGTTTGTTTACCTAGTCCACTATTATTTACAGTGACTGATAGTTGCATTCAGGAACATCATCTGCTACCTGGTTTACTACTGATCAGATCCTTTTTATGAAGATTATCACACAGAGGTAAAAAAACTCTAGAGAACTGCATTGCTACCATCATTACTGCATGGTTGGGGAAAGTTTTTCACACGTCGTCGTCCACCTACCATTCTTGTAATGTCATGGAATCATCATGCTAGTGGAATAGCTCATTGAATATAAAAAACCACAACTAGTTTGCTGATAACAATTCATTAGTGCTATTGCAAACATGTGAAAGGCAATTACGTTTCAATAGCACTATTGAAAATTCATAATTAAACCTTCTGAAGAGTAGATTATTGCACTACACTCATTAAAACAGGGTTGCTTCACTTTAACAGCTCTGACTGTCTCCTGGTTGCATTTTGGGGTTCACACTTCAGTAAGGCTTAAGAGCTTTCTGACTGAATATTCTAAATGCCCCTTCCTAAACTTCAAGTCCCAGAATGCAACAGGAGGATAATCTCCTAAACTTAACCCCCCAGTCTCCCAATGTGCCTGTTCGGCAGAATCATGGACTGTGTCATGGCTATGAGTCACAGCAGAGTTCCTCAGTGGTGAGAGAAGACCAATTTTTCTCTCTGCCAACACAACCTGTTCTGCCAACACTTGGAATGTAAAAGCACTTTTTTATTGCTTGTGAATGGTAAATGCCCCATTATTGCGACTAGTGTGAAAGTAGGTGTTTTAATATTGGTATTGTAACATTCTTGCTTAATAATGTTAGAATAGCACTATTAAACTGTATATAACCCTTGTGTGATAATCTTCTATGTAAAATCCTTGCTGGAAGATAAAAGCCCAAATGTCACTCCTGTAGTTGCCAAATTTCTCTCTGAGGCAGCTAGGATCAGAACCCACTATGTATAAAGGGGCCGTTAAGGTTAGAATTAAGCATTTGATTTAGAGTTAGCAACTTCCTCTCCCCCTTGTTTTACTGTGGGGAATTTTGAGAGCTTGAATATCTTGTCTGAACCTGTATATCTTGATTGGACATCTAAAATTTGGGTCTAGGAACTGTAATAAATTATGACTGACTGACTGACTGACACTACTGAACTACAAATGCCATTTAGGTGTAAGGAGAGGAGGCCCAAATTTTTTAGATGTAAAGGGATGGCCCTCTGGTTTGATAAAAAGTGTGCTGAGGCCAGAATCCATTTAAAGAATATGTACAGCAAAGAAAAAGCAAGAAGTTATTCGTAGACAATGGCCACCCTGTCTCCATATCAAACAGACAGACAGACAGACAAACAAACAAACAAAAACCAACCAACCAGCTCCCTTCCCCAAAACCCCAAGCTATTTTGGTCAACAGTTACAAGCATGATAGGTAACCCTGCAAGCTTTTCTTTTGCAGTATCTCTGTATAGATTTGGAAAATTATTTCTCCACTTTGTATAGAGATAGTGGGGAGCAGGGTTCTGTGATTCTCGAGGAGTTAAGTTTTTCTTTGAAGTTCTTGGATGCTTCTCAGTGGCCTCCTGTCCCAAGATGAAATAGGGATATTAATCAGACAGTTCAAATTTGGTAAAACTCCAGGGCCAGAGTCAATCATGCCTGATCTCTTAAAAAACTAATGTCACATGGTGGGCACCTTTACACACAACTCTCTTTACCCAGCCAAATTACGTATCAGGTTGACCAAGGAGATTATAATCCCTCTTTATAAAAACAGAAATTGGGGTGATTTATCTAATTATTAGTCTATAGGCTTACATTCTGTTGTGGGTAAACTGTATGTTGATTTTCTAAATAACAAACTTTTCTAAATAACAAAGTGCTTAGAGACTGGAAACATTATTTGAGATGAACAAGCTGGTTTCAAAAAGGATAAGTCGATTTATGATCACTGCTTAGTTTTCAACCACCTGGCAGAGAAATATTCCAGTTCTCATAGTAACAGTTTGTATGTGGCATTTATAGATCTAAAATTAGGTTTCAGTTTCATACTGAAAAAGAGATTATGGGCCAAACTTCTTGCTTCCTCTATTTTCTTTCTTTCTTTTTTCTTTTTATTGTTTTCCCCCAACATACTAGATTTTGCATAAAGTCACCCATCTTTCACAAACAGTAACAGTACAGCAAACCAAACCAGACATTCCAAGACAAAACAAATATTGATGTCACATACAAGCAAGCAAAATCTATTACAGCATACAGCCAGTACAAAGATAGAATACAATAATTACTAAATATCCATAGAGACATAACATGATCATGATGTCCATACATATCAACAAGAAATCTAAAATAGGATAAAACTCTCTACCGTGTGCCGAATTACAGGGGAATTTACAGGAATTATAGAAATATTACAAAAGGGTTTTGCTTCCTCTATAGAGAAGAGATTACTTTGGTTGTTTATGACTTTGTATAGAAATACCACAGTACAGGAGATGGGGTCTTCAGGGTAATCCCATGAATATCCTGATGAAGAGTGTGTGACAAGGATGAATTCTGGCTCCCTCACTCTTTAATCTCTATCTTAATGAACTCTCTATATCTATTTAATCCAAAATTGGGCTTAGTTAGCATTCTCCTACTTTTAAGAGAAAACTATCCTCCTTTCTTTTATGTGGATTTTCCACGCTATGTAAACACCTGCATACTGTGGGCAGGTCTACATAGGGACCACTAAATGCAACGTCCAAACATGAATAAAAAAGCATGAGAGACACTGCAGACTGAGCTAGCCAGAAAAGTCAGCAGTAGCAGAACACACCATAAACCAACCTGGACATAGAATACTATTTGAAAACACTGAAATTCTGGACCATGCCAGTAACTACCAAGTCAGAATGCACAGGGAGGCCATTGAAATCCACAAACAGCTGGATCACTTCAACAAGAAAAAAACACACTGAAAGTAAATAAATTTTGGCTACTAGTCCTGAAGAACACCAAAATCAAGACTCAGTTCATGCAAATGAACACCACCCAGGGTCAGGGGATTCCCTAGCAGACAATGAATTGCTAATGAAATATACAGTCCTCCCTCACCTTATGCAGGGGATCTGTTCTGGACAAACACACCCTCCACATAAAGGGAAAATTGCATATGCTCTCACCACCATTGGAAAATAATGCAGGGCGCACGCGCCATTGATAAAAATTCTCCCACGGTTTCAGTGTATGCTGAAAGCAGCATAAGTGAAGCCTGCATATAGCGCGGGCTCACTGTACACACATCCACCTCGTGTATCCTCCCACCTGAGGCCTTGCCATTCAACAACAGGCTAACACAAATGTTATCATGTAAATCACTTCCTCCCAACCAAGGGTCACACAAGTATATACCTCACTCACTTCCATGCCGCCACCCTCTGAAGATGCCAGCCACAGATGCAGGTGAAAGATCAGGAATAAATTCTTCCACAGCACGGCCACATAGCCCAGAAAACCCATAGAAAACTATGGACACTAGCTGTGAAAGCCTTCAACTTCACATTTTCCCTCTTTCCTTTACCAAAGTAGATTTTAAATGTATGGTAAGAGCTTTTCTGAATTACTATGTAGGAAATTAACTATGGTAGAAACTATAGTAAAACTAAGATCATGGTTTTTTTTTTAAAAAAGAACCAATCCCTTTCCAATTGGTTTGTAGATGGACATAAAATTGAACAAGTTAGATTATTTAAGTATCTAGGAGTCACCTTTCAATCATCTGGTTCCACTAGACTGTGGTCGCCCAGTTTGCATCTAACAGGATTAAAGCCCTACTTCATTTCTTTTATACTAAAGGTAGCCAATTTTTAACTTCTGGGCTAAGGAGTTGCGAGAAATGATCTTCAGCATACAAATATGGATTTCAGGTATCTCCTCAGTAGTGGAATGGGTTATCTCAGCTTTTCTTCAGAAGCTGTTAGGGGAACCGAATTGCATGCCATGCTGTTTTATGGCTCCCCTTGGTGGAATGCATTGCTTGGATGTAAAGTCGAAGACTTTCATGGCCGGCATCCATAGTTTTTTGTGGGTTTTCGGGCTATGTGGCCATGTTCTATCAGAGTTCCTTTCTGACCTTTCGCCGCATCTGTGACTGGCATCTAAGATGCCAGCCATAGATGCTGGCGAAACGTCAGAAAGAAACTCTGCTAGAACATGGCCACATAGCCCCAAAAACCCACAAAAAACTATGCATTGCTTGAAGTTGGGCATTAAGGTACTAGTGAAACCCAGAACCTGGCTATCCATTTCTGGCTGTGGCCCTGATCCAGCTAGGAAAGGGGCAGCATCCTGCTGCCCCTTTGGGGTGGTCTGTTGAGCCCCTGAGTTCCCAGGAAGATCTCTGAACAAATACTTGATATACTTGCTTGGTGATTCTGATAAAAAATATAATGGAAGCAGCTGCAAAGTTTGTCTTTTCTGATGCTAACTAAAATCCATAATATTTTAGTTGTTAAAATATTACCTATATTTTAGGTCCTTTTTAGCTTTTAATTAAAGCTTTTATGTTAAGTGTGAATAATATTTTATATTATGTGTGAAGTATGGCATGTTAGTGTTTTGTGATAATAATAAAAAGGGACATTGGAAATTGTGTTTGCTTTTAAGAAATAACCAATTAAATATTTAAACTTTTTTTTTATTGCTGTGTTCCCCTATACCAACTAATTTATTTAGAAAATCATATTTTATATTATAAACTGTGTGATAGTAAGTATATTTAATATGAATATATTTTATTGTATTGTTTTAATATGTATAATGTGTTGTCTAATGGTCTGTTGATTGTAATAAAGGCTTTTGTTATTGAAATACCAGAGAATGAACTAAGGTCTGCATGCAAAGCAGGTGAATGGGCTGTATAGGACTTCGCATTCTCCTCTTTTCCCTTGAAAAAGACTAGCTCATGAAGGAAGTAAAAGTAGTTTCAGAAATTACTTCTAATTATGAGTGAGGTTCTGATGCAAGAAATGAATGAATAGCCCTCCCTGAGACATTGCTCAAATGCCATGCCAGCATGCGCTGTCACAGTGATGTCATGCAGGGCTGTGCCACGTTAAGATGGTGCTGCCCTGACTTAGTCAATTTCACTGTTTCTGCTCCCACCCCCACCCCATCTATGTAGCATGGGAATTTCCATTTGCCTTTTTCAAACTGAGTAGAAATTTGGAACTCGTTGGCTACAGTTTATGATTTGGCTAATTGGTTGAATGTTGCTTTTATGTCACAACTAACAAAACAATCATTTTGTTTCTATTGGCTCTACTTGAAGACTTTCAGTGGCACTGTAAGGTAGAAGAACTCACCCATTTCTCTGTCATTACCAACTGGCTTGAGGGGAGATGCTGTCCCAAAGTGCCAGGTATTGCCACCTGGAGGAATCCTTTGAGGCCTTTTGATCCCTTCATGGATAAGTTTAGGATGAATCACAGGGTTTTGAACCTGGATGTTTCCACTTGGGAGTTTTGGCCTAACTAGATTTGCACATCCAATTGCTCGCTGCATCACAGATTCTTGGCGTTAATAAAGTTCTGGACTTATTTTGGTAGCTCCTGTGTCTGGTGTTGTCATTTGGGTGGGAAGGCAGTAGAGAAGAAAGGGAAAATGCAGTGTTTACATGGAAGAACAAATAAAGTGGCAATTTTTATTGCTGTCGAAAGATAGTTGGTATTGAATGCATAATACTTAATTAATTTAATTAATTTGTTTTATTTATATACCGCTATTCCAAAGATCATAGCAGTGAACAGCAAGTAAGCTAATTCGCAAGTAAGCTAATTTGCCCCCAACAGTCTGGGTACTCATTTTAGCGACCTCGGAAGGATGCAAGCCTGAGTCGAGCTTGGGCCCTTTTGCTGGTCTTGAACTCACAACCTTGTGGTTTTGAGTGAATGGCTGCAGTACAGGCATTTAACCACTGCGCCACCAAGGCTCCTACTTAATGGCACAAGCAAGGGCTGAGTCAAGGTTTCAGGTTTTGGCTTGAAAACTTTCAATGCCTGGGATAATCCTGATTTGGCAACCCTACTGTGCACATAGGCATGGGACTGGTTGTTGTTCAACTTCTGCCTTGCCAAGTTGATTACTCTGCTTTAGAGATCCAAAGTTATCTCTAACATTTCCAACAAGCTGAAGCAAAGTGGATGTGGGAAAGATTTCCAAGGGACAGTGAATGGGAACTTTTTTTTATTTGTGTATGTTTACATGCTACCATTCAATATAAATATTTCAGAGTGGCTTGCAAGTAAAACTATAACATGCAAAATAAAATCTGTAATAAAATACAATGAAGCCAAAAGCTAACAGCAGTATAAAATGATAACAATAAAATTAACCTAAAAGGCCTGGGAGTTGTTGGTGTTTTTTAAGATGCCTGCCCCTGAAGCAAAGGTGGGGAAAAAACAAAACAAAAACAGAACAATGCAGCCTGAACAGGGGCTAGAAGGGTCTCACCAACCCACTCCTCTATGTTCTTCTCCTCTTTCTGTTTTTATAATAGAAAAAAATCATTCACACCATGTAGGAGGCATAGTGGACAATTTTGTTAGGGTTTTGGCTGCTTGTGCTGGTTGGGCCCAGGGTGTGCATGTGTGTGTTTGTGTGTGGGCATATTTCAAAGCCAAAACTGGCTCCTGGTAACTTTGTGTTTTGAAAAAGGTCTCCTCATAGATATAAAGCCCCTAAAACCTGGTGAAATTGCCACCGTGTCTGGTAAACGGCCTTCTCCAGTATCCATCTGTGGCGCGTTACAGACCGCCCAAAACGGGTGGTCTCGTGCCGCTGCCAGTTGCTGCGCCTGGGAACCGCAGCAGCCAAACTGCACGGTTCCTGGGCGCAGCAAGAAAGAAGCTCCAAAATGGCACTTCTTCCTGTGCCCCAGAAGAGGCGCCGCAAGGCGCGAGGCATGCACTCGTGGTGCCACTTCCAGCGTGCGACATCCGGACGCTGTGGATCTGCGACGTCAAAATGGCGGCACCCATCTGTATGTGGTGCTGCCATTTTGATGTACTCATTACGCACCAGGGGCAAGACGTGTCAGGAAGCGACGCCCCTCGCGCGTAACGACAGTGCCCCATAGGGCCCGTCCGGAACGCACCATAGTACACATGAATAAATTACTAAATGTATCTCATCTGTGTGTAGCCTTTTGTGGTTGGGTGAAGCCTTGTGTGACTTGTGAACCTGAGGCTCTACCAGTTTGCCTTTTCTTAATTTCTTCTTTAAAGTATGATGATTGGTTTTATGGTAATTTCATTAGTAATTTCATTAGTATCAGGATTACTGATGTTTTTGTAAAATTCCTTGTTTGTTAGCAACCAATAGGATGCTATACTGAAACCATGATTATTATTATAATACACATTTTCACACCCATAAAACTGTGGCCTATTTGACTCCATTATGTGCCTGCTGTCTTCTGTGAGACAGTTGAACTAATAAGCCAAAGGCATCCAGTTTAGACTCTTTTATAGCGGCTAAAATCTCCTGGCTCAGAGCCTGAGGAAGTACATCAACTAACGCAGTACCTGGCCAGCTGTTCCAATCTGTCTCCAAAGGAATAATTATTCCTAATCTGACATTATGTGATTAACTAGCACCCCAAATCTCCAGGATTTAAAGAGCAATTGAGCTTTACTGATGGAAAATACAACTGCTGTTCTTAATTAAACTGGGCTGCATTTGCACTTGCCATGTAGCCTTTGTTTGAATGAATGCATATGAAGAATATCTGGAATGTTTTCTTTCATAACAACAACAGGAATGGTGTGTGTACTTGCACATATGGAAATCTTCTCCTGCATGAAGAAAACTACAATCATACAATTATAGCACTGATTCCACGTTAACTGCCATTGCTATATCCTATAAAATTCTGGGGTTTGTAGTTTGGTGAGGCAATAGGTCTCTCTGGCTGAGAATGCAAAATGCCCCTCCCTGAACTGTAAATCCCATGATTCCATAAGATGTTGTCATGGCAGTTAAAGTTGAATAACTGCACTACACGTGTGTAGTGTAAAAGAGTTTTAGGAGATGATCACATCACCAAAAAATGTGTCTTATCCCTGACAGGATACAATCATGTTTCGGATTGCAAACGGGTTTTAGCACACTAGAAAATAGCACCACTGCCACAAGGTGACTGCAACCTGTATGCAGCCCAGGTCCCAGTTGTGCTTAGTTGGTCGATTTTCAAAGACAGGAACTTCCCGTGTTTGAAAATTGAATGTGGGTTGCAGTTGCCCGGCGGCACAATCAATCACATGTTCAGTTGACTGCCCATATGGCACATTGGTGCACCCAGTGACACACTGGCACAAAACAATCATCATCTCCCACTTTCTTTTACCTCCCATGGCCACCTATCAGACCATCCAGCTTGCTAATGTTCTTAACAAAGCCATTGTATTTTTGGTAACCTGGCATGTTTGTTCTCATTTCACTCCATGGGATATACAGTGGGTTGATGTTGCAGCTGTCCACTCATGTATTTGTGGAATTAATTCATGGGTGATACAAATAATTATAGCCAATAATGGCCCTGGTGGCTCACCCAGCTCAGAGTGCTTGTTTCTGACCACTCCAGTACTGGTGCATAGTCCGCACAGCAGTGCAATAATTCACACTTCGCAGCTTCAGATGGAACAAATTAGGATTATTTCTTCCTCTGGTGTTAAACTCCAAACTGTGACTAGGGTCTGCTTCAACCATGTGCATTGTCTACACAGGAAAGTTTCAAAATGAGGTTGAGTCCTTTCGTTTAGCCCATGCAGATAACCCCTTAGGTGACTGCTAACATTTAGCAATGTATGTCTGAGTTTTTAAAAATTGTGCAGAACATTAATCTGGGATTGTTTTGTCTTCTTTTTTTCTGATACTGTTTTTCACCCACACTCATTCATTCAGTGTGATAATGACATTTCATTTTTGTCCTTTCCACTCTTCAAAGGGTAGAATATGTTGGGAATATTTTAGACAAATCAGACCAAACTAGCCAGTAATTTCAATTATTGTTCAGAGTCAGTGCAGCAGTGCACCTTATTATGGTGCATGAAGATTACTTTGGAAAATGTCAGCATTATGTTTTCCTTTCAAAAAGGGCTCGAGATGCTTGTAGGTGGGCATTTTCTTAATACCATCACTAGTCAATATCAAAATAAAATGAAACTGTTGGCCTGCAGAACATATTACAGAGGATGAATCAAGGTAGTCACAAAGGTAACTTATTTTCCCCTAGCTTTCAGGACTCTCAGGGTTAGACCAATGAATAAACACTCATGCAAAGAAAAAGAATAATATCCTTCATGAAAATCTGAAGGTCGGGACATGGGAAAACGTTAAGCTGGTATAAAAGAAGAGCACAAGTGCAAAGTGCAGCACTTCAGATGTTGTTGAACTACAACATCCATCACCCTACTCAACATAGCCATTGATGAGGAATGCTGGGACTTGTAGTTGAACCACATTTGGATGCAACTGAGGAAGTAAGCATTCAGAGAGCAAGACTTAGTTACCCAAATCTAGAGATAGTGTCATTTTTCTGTCTTTCATAAGTAGGAAACAGCAGTCCTCCCCCCACTTTCCCACCAAAGTAGATGCAAAATGCATACAATTAAAAATGTGCATTTTTGGAAAATATGCACAAGTGCATGAAGGAAATGTGGGTAGAAATACATACCACAGAAAAACCGTGTCCCAGAATATGTATGGATTTCCATGTGGAACACTATTTCCAGGTCTCACAATCTGATATGAAACAAAGGTGGGTATTAAATGTATGTTTAGCCTGGAGAAGAGATGGTTAAGAAGTGATATGATAGCCCTGTTTAAGTATTTGAAGGGGTGTCAAATTGAGGATGGGGCAAGCTTGTTTTCTGCTGCTCCAGTGACTAGAACATGGAACAGTGGATGCAAGCTTTAGGAAAAGAGATTCCACCTCCAATTAAGAGAAACTTCCTGACAGTAAGGGCTGTTCAACAGTGGAACACACTCTCCCGGAGTGTGATGGAATCTCCTTCTTTGGAGGTCTTTAAATGGCCATCTGTCTGCACGGCCATCTGTCTGGGATGCTTTGATTGAGAGTTCCTGCATGGCAGGGGGTTTGGACTGGATGGCCTTTGTGGTCTCTTCCAACTTCATGATTCTATGATTCTATGAAATGGAGGTGGGATTTGGAAATACACATTGAAAATGAGCCTGAAAAATTTGCATTCTTCATTATCATCTCATGTGTCACAAAACTGGGACCATGACAACAAAATTAAATCATACCTTCCAACTGTCATTCTCTGTCATCTCATTTTTTTCAGCTGCCTTTTAAATGCCTCAGTTTCAATTTCTTATTCCTGTTCCCCCCCCCCCCCCCCTTGTCTCCGGCTTAGGACCCTGGTTTAACTTTCCTGAAATCAGTGCTAATTCGGGAGGCAGCCAGGTTCTATCACACAGAAATCACCGCCAAATCACCACTTCTGACTTTTGAAATGGCCACCAAAGTGCCTTACAGAACCTGTGCTGCATCTGGATGGACCCAGGTGGCAATTTGGCAGTGATTTCTGTGTGGTAGGACCTGGCTGCCTCCCTAATTAGCACTGGATTCAAGAAAGGTAAAATGGGGTTTTAACCCCATGCAAGAAGGTCCTTACTGCAGTTACTCCAGATTGAGTTCAAAATGCAAAAGTAGTTTGTACTCACTTAACTCAGTTAACTCAGTTTGCCTCAAAAAATTCAGGCAAAAGCAAACTGTTGCAGACTCTGATGTGTTCTTCCTCACTGAGAATTTTTGCCATCTTGAACAAACTGTTGCTTGAACATTTTCATATGTAAAATGGTGGAGGCTATGCAATGTGATGTGTGAATTGATTAAACATGAAATGAGCAGCCATTTGCACCCTTATCAGAAGGAGTAGAATTAGCATTTTGTTTCATTTATTTTGTGCATATTTTAGCCCTACCAGGCTTGAAAAATAGTAGAGAAATCTGATTTTCCCCCTAACAGGAGACAGTTAAACAAGATGACTGTTGTTTTATGAATGGCAATCTATTTCCTTCTTCTCTAGGCATGGGAAAGCTCCTAATTTAAATCACAAGTAACATTTGCAAGGAATGTAAACAAATGGGGAGCCTCAGGTTAAGTCTTTAGTGAATAGATGGCTGGTTTGCAGACCTGCGGCAGTTGCTTTAACTCTAGACAAACATCTGAAATTTAACAGATACATGTTGCCTTTGTTATAGCTGCTATTAGCAGTGAGTGATATGGCAGGTAGTCCATGCCTTTAAGTCTACAATCCTATGCAGAGTTTGGTGTTCCTAAATCCATTGATTTACACTGGGCTCAGACATGCTTAATTCAGTGTTGGATGGAGATGCTTGTTTTAGAAGGAAAAAAAACCCTGGAAGACTTCTGAGCTCTGAAGGGGGCTGAGAAATAACAGTGTGTGTTTATGAATTAATTCCCTGTGAGTACAAAGCTAAAGCTGTTTGCCAACAGCCAAACATGAACTTGCTACACAATTACATGGGTTTCTAAATGTCAGTGCTTTACTGCTCCTGCCTCTAGATCTCCATAGAGCACCCTCCAAGCTTGCAGGCTGGCTGCCTTTGGTAAACAAAATAATTATGATTATGATCATGGAGCATTTCCAGGTTCCCAAATATGAGCGGCAGATATTCATAATGACAGAATACAGAACTGATCCATGCACATGAAATATCCCACCTAACTCTGAGTGAACACTGCAGATATTCATTGACTGCAGTCATTCCGGGCAAAACTAGCCAAGAGGATGAAATCTGCTGCTGAAAGTTTGCCTAGTGTCAGCATTATGAAACTATTTTATATTGAGTCAGACCACTAGTTCAGGAACATACGTGGCAGCCGCTCTCCAGGAGGTTTAGAGAGAAATCTTTCCTAATCCTACATGGAGAGGCCAAAGATCCTTATGTGTGCAAAGTATGCAGGACTGAACTAAGACATTTTGCTGCCTGAAGCAAAGGTCAAGAAGGCATGAATCATTCTGTGTACAGAAACTGCTGTTAAATTTACTTTAACACTAGAAGCAAGAGTGTATCCTCCCTCACAAACAACAATGTTAGCATAGTTAAAGGGATGCAGGATGTGTGCTGCACTGTCATCCAAAAAATGAGAATGGACAGCGGAAGGAAAGGCCGAGTAACTGCAACCAGTACCACCCAGTATGTGCCTGTTGCTTTATTATGTCTATAGATTGGATGTGTGTCCTGAAAGCATGTGCTCTATGGCCATATTTCATTTTCATTTCATTCATTACATATGGCCATCTTTCAGAGATGCTTTTTATGCTGTAGATTCCTGTACAGACAAGAGGTTGGACTGGGTGACCCATGCTGTCTGTTCCAACTCTATAATTCTGATTCCACAAGGTTTTAAATTTCCCCATGAGAAAATGTAACATCTCCTATGGGTTGTGACTTTCTTGTAATTGTTTTAGGATTGTGAGAAGCCTATAGTTTGTGATCTTTAAACTCCTCTTCAAAGCCTCTGTAGTCCTGCATTCTTCTCAGTGCACCTTTAATCAGCTTACCTTTTAGAAAAGAAAGAATGGGGCACACTGAACCTCTACTCATAGCTAAGCTATTATTGCCATCTTTTTTCAGGTGGACAGAGCAGACAAAACAGAAGTGGGAACCTGGAAAGGATAACCTAATTGTGAAGTAGATTATGAATCAAATAATTAATTAATACACCAAGGGATGGGACTGCACTATCATTTTCCTAATATGATTCTAAGCGTTTTTTTCAAGTGAAACTGGAAGCATTTGTATGTTTAACTCTGCCAGTTTGACCTATTCCTCCATCCAGTACAGTCTGATGATTACAGGAGGGATTGGCATCCTTCAGACCTTGGCTTCCATGTGGTCCTTAGATTAATTTCAGAATTCCTTTGTAAGCCATGTATTCAGACTCTGGCAAGAGCAATCTGCCCCTTCCTTGGCAGCCTGCTAGGCAAGGAGGAAGGAGGGGAGCAAGAGTGGCAGAAAGGAAGATAGAAAATGGTGTCCCTGACTACCTTCTGACAGATTACCCATAAAGTAATCCCATGACCTGGACCCTCTTTTTTAGTTCTCAGGGTAAGAGGGAGACATCTTAGGATGAGAGCACCGCTTTGCAAAGATTATGTATTTGTATATTCCTCTGTTGTTAGAACTGATGCATTGTTGTTGTTGTTTTAAAATTTAAATGGCACACTCTGTGCAACTATGGTTGGTGTTTAAATCCCCCCCCTTAACCATATCACCAGGGCCCACTCCCTGTGACACCACAAGAGGTTGCTCCTCAGGTCTCAAGTTCTGGCCCTGAAATATCAAGATCTGCAACTGTCCTAATGTGGCACGCCTAGTTATCCATGAGAAAGAAAACCAACAAAGTTTCCCTTAGTAAGTCAGAGGGTCAGACCTGGACTGCTGAGGTCAAATTTAATATTTTTCCTGAAACATGACTAGTTGACCTTAGCCTAACCATTGCCCCTCAGCCTATCCAACGTTACAGAATTTTGTGAAGATAAAATGGAGAACTCTGTAGACTGCCTCAAAGTCATATGGAGAAAGGTGGATATAAACATCATAAACAAAAAGGTAACCTTAACTAAAATGCAGTCAGGCTTTGATGAAAATACTGACAAACTATTTCCCCTGCAGTCTAGTTTCCCCACACAGTGAAGTTTGCCTGTTGCAAAATATGGTTTTCTGCTGCTGTCTTCTTTAAAAGAAAATCATGAAAATGAAAGTGGAACAAAAAGGGGAAAGAAAGAAAAATCTAAAACCATTAAACCCTTTTTAGGCTGGATTTTCTCCCAACTGCCATCTCACCTTGATGTCATTTTAGCTTTAGATGATATGGTGAATGCTAATTTGGCTCCAGTCATTTAGCTAAACATAACCATCTTTCTGAGCCTTATCACTCAGTTCAGCCACATTTCATTTTTAATCTCTCTCTAACTTCAAACAATTTCCCCTTTTTCATGATACCTAATTAGCCTGCCTGCTTTAGATAATCATGTGAGGTGTTCAGGCGTATGTTACAGCCCTGAGTGAAAAATTGAATCTCTCTTTCCTCTGAAAGGATCCATGGGGGATTCTGGCAATTAGTATCTAGCAAACATACATTTGGAAACATCTGTACAAATGTAAGATGGACTGGCAAGCAAATTTGAGCATAAGAGGGACTAAGAGAGACAGAAATAAATATACCACAAAAATAACAACAAAACTAGTAAATTGCCTATCATATTCCAGCCTCCCCTCCCCATCTCCTTATAGTGACATACCCTCTAAGAGTCTCAATTTGGCAAGGAGAGTCTTGATTAATTTTCTGTCACGCCACATTTTCAACTACTTTTAAAATGTCCCAGTGTTCTCTCCTCTTCTCACTTCTCTCCTTCATCCTCCACTTACTCAGCTGATGCAAACTGAATTCAAAGTGTGAAAGTAGTTTGAATTCAGTTTAGTAGCAGGGAGGGGATTGGAGGGAAGCAGAATGTTACCCTTCTTTGCAGGCTCAGGCAAAGGAACTATTATAGTCTCTTTTCCTCACTGATTACTTTTGCCATCTTGACCATTCTGATGTTGCTTGGCCACACATGTCATAGTTTTTCTTTGAGAGATGTTGGAAGGTATGCAGTGACACTGTTAGATCACATTGTGGGCTTATGTTTGCCCCTCTCACCTGACAGTGGCAGTTGATATGAGCAACACAATAGTAAAAATGAAGTCAGCATCCAGCATTGCAACTGTCAGGCTGATACCAGTCAATACACCATCCTTTCTTCCCTTAACAAAAGGCAACACCTACCTTTTATAGTAGAATCATAGAATTGGAAGAGACCACAAGGGCCATCCAGTCAAACCCCCTGCCGTACAGGAAAACAAAATCAAAGCATTCCCATCTGGCCATCCAGCCTCTGTTTAAAAACCTCCAAAGATGGAAACTCTACCACATTCTGAGGCAGTGTGTTGAATAGTTCTTACCATCAGGACATTCTTCCTAATGTTGAGGTGGAATCTCTTTCCCTGTAGTTTGAACCTCTTGCTCTATGTCCTAGTCTCTACCCCATCTTCAATACAACATCCCTATAAATATGTAAACACTGCCACCTCTTAACCTTCTCTTCTCCAAGCTAAACGTACCAAGCTCCCTAAGACACTCCTTATAAGGCATGGTTTCCAGATCTTTCACCATTTTGGTTGCCCTCTCCTTGACACCTTCCAGCTTGTCCACATTCTTCTTGAATTGTGGGGCCCAGAACAATATTCCAGATGAGGTCTCACCAATGCAGAATAGAGGGCACTATTACTTCACTTGACCTAGACATTATACCCCTATTGATGCATTCCACTTTGACTGCCCAAGTGTTGTAACCTACATTTCTCCCTGTTGAAATTCACTTCGTTAGTTTTGGCCCTTTCTAATTTATTAAGCTGTTTTTAAAACCAGATCCTGTCCTCTAGGCTATTAGTTACCCATTTTCATTTTATGTCATCTGCAAATTTCATAACCATGCCCCATATTACATCAGTCAAATCATTGATAAAGATGTTGCACAGCACTGGGCCCAGGACAAAATCCCGTGGAACCCCATTAGTCACTTTTTTTCTAGTATGAGAAGGAACCATGTTGAGTACCCTTTGGCTTTGATTGGTCCACCTAACAATCCCATTGTCTAGCCCACATTTTAAAAATCTTTAATGCAAGAATATGGTGGACCTTGTCAAAAGCCTTACTGAAATCGAGATATGCTACATTCACAGCATTCCCTTTATCTACTAAGCTTATGACTATAAAAAAAGAGATAAGATTAATAATAATAATAATAATAATAATAATAATAATAAATTTTATTTATAGACTGCTATTCCGCAATGATCATAGCGGTGTACAGTAAAAAATTGCAATACAATACAAAATACAATGAGACAGTTAAAGGAGGGAGAAGTCTCGTCCTTCAGGCAGTCCCTGATGTCGCTGGGTCTGCCTGATCGCTCCCTCTGAGGCCAAGATGACAGTTAAGGAGGGAGGGGCCTCTTCCTTCAGGCAGTCCCTGATGTCACTGGGTCTGCCTGATCGCTCCCTCTGAGATTAGTCTGGCATGACTTGTTTTTGAGAAACCCATGTTGACTTTTAGTAATCATGGCATTCCTTTCTAAGTGGATACAGACTATTGTTTAATGATCTGCTCTAGAATCTCTCCTGGTGTTGATGTCAGACTGAGTAGGCAGTAATTATTTGGTTCCTCCCCCCCCCCTCTTTTTTGAAGATGGGAACAACATTATTTCCCTTTTGAACATAGGGACATCCCTCCTCCAGTTTGTTGGGACCTCTCTTGTTCTTTAGGAGTTCTCAAAGATTATTAACAGTGGTTCTGAGATTACTTCTGCCAGTCTTTTAATACCCTTAGATGTAATTCATCTCACCCTGGAAACTTGAATTCATTTAGAGTAGCAAGGTATTCCTGTATCACCTCTTTACCTATTCTGTGCTGTATTTCTCCTACTGCATCATCTGTTTTCTCCAGGCTGAGCACTTTTTGAAGAAGACTGAGGCAAATAATGTGCTGAGTAGCTCTTCCTTTTCTGTTTCCTGTTTGCATTTCACCATTTTCTTCCCATGCAGGAGCCATATAATTTCCTTGTTTTTCCCTCCTACAGACATAACCAAAACCAAAAAAACAAAACCAAAAAAACCCTTTTTATTTTTTTAAACCTTTGTAGCAAGCCTGAGCTCATTTTGGCTTTAGCTTTTCTGACTTTCTCCCTACATAAGCTGACTATTTGTCTGCATTCTTTTTTGATGATTTCCTCCCTTTCCCCCCATTTCTTGTACATCTCCCCTTAGCTCAGTCGAAAGCTCTTTAGACATCCATCCTGGTTTCTTTAGATACCTCCCATTTTTCTTCTTCATTGGAACAGTTTGAAATTTTGCCTTCAATATCTCACTTTTAAGAAATTTTTAACTAGCTACTAAACTGTAAGCATGGAATTGAAGTAACACTTGATAACATATATGATGTTTCTTCTATTTAAGTGTAATAAAAAAGTAACCTGAAATCCTCAGAAGATTTCCATTTAGCAGAGAAAGAGAGAGTGAAAAGAAATGTCAGAAGCTTCCTTTTGCTTTGCTTTCCTTTTTAAAGGCTTCATAGCTTCACTTTTAGGGGGGGGGTGCACACAATGACAAAAACAAGACAAAACAGAAAACAACAACCTGGAGAATAGTCCCAATAAGTGACAGAGAACAACAAAAGAGTATGGTTGGCTGGAAAAATGAGCAAACACATACAGGTTCCAGATTATTTTGTTGTTGTCATGTCATATAATTAACAAAAAGTGAGCAAAAGAGAATTTTTAATTGCTTCCTAGTAAGGTGCAAATTTGCTATTTTTTTTTTCTGACAAGTGTCATGCTGGGTTCTTCTGTCTATGGAAGAATATTTCCTTCAATTTCTCTTTGTATACAGTGGGGGTAGAGAGTGGTGGGGGTCTTAGTGGCATCAGGCTCTCAATGTCTTTTTGGGGGGGGGGTAAAAGGGCACATTTTCAAGTAAGCACACTTAAGAGTCCCACTTCAGTGTCACTCAGGGGTGTGTGGAGGTGGGGGTGGGGGCAAAATGAATCCTTTGTCCTCCCCCCCCCCCCCCCAAATGCTGCCTTCTCCAATTAAATTTTCATTTAATTCCCAAATTTCTAGCATTGTAGTAACTTAAAACTTCAGTTGAGCGTTTAGAAATATGGCTTAGGCATTTGAAGAAAGGGGGCTGGCAGATGTACCAAGGTAGTGAAAACACAGCAAATAGAAGTGTCCTAGATGTGAGCAATTTTCAGTGTCATATTCTCAACAATGCTAGAAAGTTGCGGATTGAAAGAAAAATTCAAAAGTGATGAACAGAATTCTTAATTTGGAGGGCAATTTTACATCCTTATTTTACATCCCCTTTTAGCTACACCCCTGGTGTAGCTCACAACATTAATGTGAGGTGTGGAAAAGAAGGGATGAGTGGTGAAACTGTAAGGGAGAATCTTCAGATAGGAAAGGCTAGTGTACTTTGTTTCCCCACTTATTTCTTGCTTGCAGTCCTGCCCAGTTTTGTTATTGGAAAACACCAGCTCTATTCAGGAGCCCTGATGGCGCAGTGGTTAAATGCCAATACTACAACCAGTATTATAGCCACAAGGTTGCGATGTGAAGTCAAAGGCTTTCAAAGACTAGCATTCATGGTTTTTGGTGGGTTTTTCGGGCTATGTGGACAAGTTCTAGAAGATTTTCTTCCTGATGTTTCACCAGCATCTGTGGCTGGCATCTTCAGATAATGTTTGCCTGGAAAAAGTGGGTCTATATATACTGTGTGAGCCTGGGAATGCAGGAGTGATTTGCATGTGTATTGTTCTGTTGCTGATGGCAGGCCTCAGGCTGGATGGCAGGCCTCAGGCTGGAAGGCTAATGCAAAAGAGGATTAATGTCTGCTAATTGGTGATCATTATCTGCTGGGAAAGCCCCTGACTCTGAGTGGTTTCCCATTTGCATTTGCTGAGTCCTTATTTTGCTATTGAGGAAGATCCTAGATCTTTTTAGATGCCCTTCTGTCAAGCCAGATGTCACCAATCCTATATTGGAGAGAGAAGTGACTTTCTGACTTGACCCATGTTACCTGGTCAAGAACCAGCACTTCTCCTCCCCCCACCCCATATTGTGATTTTTACTTTTATGAATGTGGGCTGGCTTTTGTTTATTTGTACTTGCAGGCAAAACTGCAGGACTGCAATGGGCCTGCAGGTGTCATCCCATGCCTGCTTGTCTGACAGACTTACAGCTGCAGGAAGGACACACAAATGTAAGTCCATCTCATGGAGGACCCCATATCCTATGGCCCCAATGTTTTTCCTGCAGGCAGACCTGGATGGGTTATCAGCCAATAATTGTCTCTGTCCCTTTTGCTGCTTCAAACATTACACATTGTAACTACTGTTAACTACAGCTATTTATCACCCATTTTTGACTATGGACTAAATTGTGTTTGTCCAAACTAGAGAAAACCCACTGAATCAATTACATGTAGTGGGCATAGTTCATTCTTATGGAAAGAAACAGAATAAACAAATCATTTGCACTGTTTAATGAAGAAACCAGGAAGAGATGGCAGTAGCTTATGACTGCACAACCTGGCTCATTTGTGTTGTATAATATCTACAGCCATTCAAACAAGAAGGCATTATTCTAATCTAGACTGACTTCCCTAATAAACAGCTCGTATGTTTTCTAGTTACATTTTTAATTGTTTGTCTATGGTACGTACCTACCTAGACTTCACAAAGTAGTGAATCCTATTCTTTCATATGAATTATATATGTTGCCTGCAAGTGCACCATTAGGTGGTATGTAAGTGCAGAGATCTTATAAAACAGAATAAATGGCAAGAGAGACTATTATCCATGCTGAACTGATATAGAAGGCAGTGTACCAATTTATGTTGGAAGATGCTGTAGTAAGGAAAGTAACATGACAATTTGGAGGATGCAAACTGAGGCAAGTGATATGTCAAAGAGAATATAAATTTTCAGTTATAATGCTAAGTACACAGACATAAATAGGAGAGGTGGAGACAGAAAGTAATGTTGAGGATCTGCAGAGTTAGCATTTTGGTAAAACATCTTTTATTTTCTACCTTACAATGGAAGTTGATGCAGCTTTTTGTGAAGTAGTAAGGCTGTGATTTCATACATTACTTTGTGTAACTCAGCTCTATAATGAACAATTAATAATTTTTGAAATGAAGGAAGGTTGGAGATTCAAGTATATTTCAGTGATTACTTTATGCAGATTAGTAATAACTTTATACACCATGATTTGGGTTCACAAAACCTGTGTTTTAAATCAGTGGAAAGGGGTCCATTGTATTCTGTCTTTCCAAACAGCATCCAAGGTTATTGTGCTTCTGACACTGGATATAAGTGAATATTTCTGTAGAACAGGGATGGAAATCATGTGGTCATCCAGACACTGGTGGATTATAACTCTCAACATTCCTTGTCCTCAGCTATGGGCTTCTAGGAGTTGTAGTGGAGGGTCACATGATGCTCATTCTTTCTGTAGAACAACTACTGCCATGCCTCTGAGCCACCATTAGTATTGTTACAACTAGGGGATGACAGGGATGGACCAAAGCTTTTCCATAGTTACTAATCATAGGCGGGTTACAGACCGCCAGAAAGTACGCGACGAGCACGTACTAGGGTTAGGAAGGGGCGGTGCTTCCACACCCCCTAACCTTAGTACACGCTCTGCGCGCACAAAATGGCGGCGGCCTTTCCACACTGCAGCTGCCATGATTACGTCATGACCGCACCACTTCCACACGAGGTGGTGCAGTTGTGACGTATTGAGGCCGCGCCGCGGTGCATAGTGCGCCTTTTCTCCGGCCCCGGAAGGAGCAAGATTTCCATGCTCCTTCCTCGGAGCATCTGGGAGATGCGCGGTGTGGCAGCTGCAGCTCCCAGACATTGCAAGCAGCGGCGGTGGGAGAGCGCCGCTTCTTGGCGGTATGTAACCCACCATAGTGTCTTTTGATCAGAAAGAGTGAGGCAAACAGTGTGGTGTAGATATAACAAAAGATGTACTGACTATATTGGGCTGATTTGGGTGGATGTTAGAGATGTTCATACTAATGTGAAAATCCTCTAAAGTAGTTCAGATTCAAACCCTAACACTGCTAAGGACACATTAGCACTTTGCATTTAAAGGTTACAGATAAATAGGCAGTGTGTCTCCAGAGAGTCATGCATTTCTGTTCAAGCTCTCCATATAAGAAAAATAAAAGGGTGAGCAAACAGATTTTGGATTTAATTTTGAGACTGGCAACACTAGCTTCTAGTCCCAGTGAATGGTTTTCCCATGTCTATCTAATTCTAGAACTCTGAGGGAAGGATGTTGAAATACAGGATGGATCCAATTCTTGAAAATGGCAGGTTTTACTAGATTTTCTTCCTGATATATCACAACAGCCAGAATTACCAATTAGCATAAGATTTTTTCTTTCTCTTAAAATTCTTTTTTTAAAAAACTTTTATTTATTTCAATTACACAAATAATACTAAATCAGCAACAACAAAATGTTCAAACAGACTTAGTATTTGTGTAAACAGAAAAATACATAAGGGATGCTTAACAAGCAATTCCATTACGGTAGTTATCTTGGTGGCATTGTACGAATAGGATGAACACAAGCATTCACTGAGGCAGCATTTCATGATGGAGCTGGGTGCAAGCAGAAAGTGTCTCCCCATAAGTCAGCAATTTCTGAATGTGGTTTGGGCAAATGCGAGGTAAGTTAACAAAATCAATAAGATCTGATAAAAGGAGTGTGATTTCTTTTGTCCATTACACGTGATGGTATAGGGAGGTTTTTCAGGTAACCACTTATTCCAGACTCTAATTAACAATTCTTCCAGAGTTAAATCTCCAGTCTTCCACTGGGCAGCTATTTCAAAAAATCATAGAGTAGGAAGAGACCTCAAGGGGCATCCAGTCCAACCCCTTGCCATGCATCAACACACAATCAAAGCGTCCTTGACAAATACATCCAGACTCTGCTTAAAAACATTCAAAGAAGGAGACGCTACTACATGCTGAGTGAGTGTGTTCCACTGTTGAACAGCTCTTGCTGTCAGGAAGTTCTTCCTAATGTTGAGGTGGAATCTCTTTTCCTGGAGCTTGCACCCATTGTTCTGTGGTCTAGTCTCTGGAGCAGCAGAAAACAAGCTTGCTCCCTCCTCAATATGACATCCCTTCAAATATTTAAACAGGGCTATCATATCACCCCTTAAACATCTCTTCTCGAGGCTAAACATACCCAGCTCCCTGAACCTCTCCTCATAGGGCATGGTTTCCAGACCCTTCACCATTTTGGATGCCTTCTTCTGGACATGCTCATTTGTCAACAACATTTTTGAATTGTGGCACCCAGAATTGGGCTCAGCATTCCAGGTGAGGCCTGATCAAAGCAAAATAGAATGCTACTACAGTCATCCCTCCATATTCGCTAGGATTAGGGGCACAAGACCCCTGTGAATATGGAAAAATCGCAAATAACAAAAACGCTGTTTTTACCTGAGAGAACACCTCTCTAGGAATCTCTAGGTCCTCCAGTGCAACTCTGTGGTCAATGTCCAACATACACTGACCACAGAATGGCACTGGAGTAGCTACAAATGCCTAATAGAGTATTCTCTCTAGGAATCTCTAGGTCTTTCAGTGCAATTTTTAGTTGAAGTTGACTGCAGAGTTGCATCCGTGAATAATCAAATCCGCAAATATCGAAGTCGCAAATATGGAGGGATGACTGTACATCCTCCCTCGACATTCACAACCTTGAGATTCGAGTGTCGATTATTCACAAGGTCAAGGCCACTAATGTGGATAGGCAGGAGGAGCCTCCACTTCCCAAGACCCTTTCCCTGCCTGATCACTCCCTGGGCAGCCCAAGGAGCAATTGGACAGGGAAAGAGTCTTGGGGAGAGGAGGCTCCTACTGCCTTTCCTTGCCTGATCGCTCCCTGAGGAAGGCAGCGATTTGGCTGGGAAAGGGGGAGGGAGCCAGTTAAAGGACTGGGAGAGTGAGAAAAAAGGCTCCTGCTCCTTTTCCTCTGTCCTCCCCTCCCTTTAACTGGCTTCTGAGTGGAGGGGGGGAGTTACTTGTGGTTTTTCCAAATTTATGGGGTTTTTGTTCCCCTAACTCCTGCCAATGTGAAGGAAAGACTGTATTACTTCCCTTGATCTAGACACTATAGGTCTGTTGGTACAGCTTAAAATTGCATGGGCTTTTTTAGCTGTAGCATCACACTGCTGACTCATATTCAACGTGTAGTCTACTAGGACTCCAAATTCCCTTTCACGTGTACATGTTGTCAAGCCTGGTGGCCCCCATCCTATAATTGAGAATTTTATTTTTTTTCTCCCTAAGTGTAGTAGCTTACATTTCTCCATACTGAAAATTCATTTTGTCAGTTTATGCCCAGCTTTCTAATCTATTAAAATCATTTTGAATTTCAGTTCTTGCAGCAGCCAGAAGAAAGGTGATAAGGTTTCTATCTTTCAGACTACTGTTTTCCTTGGCATATAAATTGAGTAACAAATATGCAGGACAAAAATGGATGGTTTGTTTGGTGATAAGAGAGGAATGGTTTTTGACTGTCATCCAAAATATTTTAACCTTTAGGACATTCTATCCACAAATGGGTTTCAGAGCCAGTCTATTTGCAACCCCTCCAGCATGATGAAGGGACATTTGGTAGCTATTCTTGATAGCTGTGAATTGTTTTAAATATTCCTTCTCTTGTGTTAGCTGATCTGAACTTGTAAGGGGCAGAGGACCAAATATGGAACCAGTTTGAGTCAATGATGTTCACCCCTAGATCCAATTACCAAATTAGTCTAGAAAGAGTCTGTTCCAATATGTGTTCTCCACTAAGAGTCTATATATGATTGCAGCCTCACTTCATGGATGATTAATGGCATACAGTGACTCATAAGGAATTAATGGGTGTGGAATTTCTCAATTCACTGCCAGGTGGGTGGCAAAAGAGTAGACCTAGTGGATTTGAAACCATGTAGTTTTACTATGTTGCAGCTAAATGGAAAGAGATTCCTTGGTTTTATGTTTTCCACCCATAAATAGGTCTTGAGTGTGCTATAGTTCTTGATCTCTCTTTCTGGAACAAAAGGAGACTCTTTAAGAGAGAGTCTTTGTAATGATGGGGAGTCCAGATGTGGCCAGACTCTTCCAGATGAACATCTCTCCTCCAGCACTACACCCTCCAGTATGTAAAAATATCATCATCTCAATTTTTAAGTAGTCTTGCTCCTGACCTGATTTAATGCTACTGAGGAGCATTCCTACATTGTATCTCAAGTATCTCTAATGCCAAATAGCTGGGTGACAAGAGGAGGGAATAACTTAATTTCGAGTGTTACAAAGTCTCCTGAAAGAACACAAGAAATAACTTTATACCCACTGGCGTTCTGGGGTTTGGTATCATTTGGTGAGAGGGTGGGGCCTCTACCAGGAAGGCGTGAAACTTTCTGCCAGGAAGCCACACGCCCTGCCCCTCATTGCAGCTCAGTTTTCCATGGGAGTACTAGGCCACAGCAAGGAGCTGGGCCAGCTGGATGTGCCTCCCCATCCCTCCTTCCTGTAGCCCAGTTCTCTGCTGAGGAAAACTGTTCTGTGGAAATGAGGGCTATGGGACATGCACATGCTCAGCCCAGCTCCTTACGGCCTGGTTCTCCCACGGAAAATCGGCATTGAGGGGCAGGGGGTCCAACCAGGTGTCATCTCCCTCTGGGGTGTCATCTAATGCAGTTCACACCCTCCCAGAGATGCTACTATTTATACTGAGTCAGAATATTGGTTCATCTAGCTTAGTACCAACAACACTGACTGGCTGAAGGACTCAGGTTTCAGTCAGGATGAATTTCTGGTCCTACCTGAAGATGCAAGGTATTGGAGCTGGATCTTCTGTATACAAAGCATGTACTCAGTCATGTGCTGTCCAAGCTATGAGTTTACACCAGCTGTTTTGCATCTATCAACTGAGCAGCAGTGTTTGTCTGTGTGTAAAAGAGACATAGGCGCGTTACACACTGCCCAAAACGGGCGGTCTGCTGCCGCTGCCATTTGCAGTGCGGAGGAGCCCCAGCGTACAAACTGCACGGCTCCTCCGCACTGTAAAAAGAAGCCTCAAAATGACACTTCTCTTTGCGGCGTGATTATGACGCCGCAAGGCGACAATGGCGCACTCATGGCATCATTTGTGCCATGCGCCATGCGGATGCAATGTGTCCGCTATGTCAAGATGGCAGCCCCCGTGTGGACGGGTGCCGTCATTTTGTACGAACTTGGTCCGTACTTGGGTTGAGGGGCGTCCGGAAGCGACGCCCCTTCTCAACCCTACTACGCCCCTTCCTAACCCTAATACGCCCCTTTGGCGCATCTGTAATGTGCCAAAGATTCAATAAGTGTGGGAAGGCTGTGTTTGTAAGACAAAGATGTAATCTGCACTGAAGAATTTATGCAGTTTGATACTGTTTTAAGTGCCTTGGCTCAATGCTATGAAATTCTGGGATTTGTAGTTTGGTGAGATATTTAGCCTTCTCTGTCAGAGAGCTCTAGGGCAAGAGCAAACAACAATTCTCAACATTCCATAGCATTAAGCCATGGCAATTAAAGTGTTGTCAAACTACATTATTTTTGCAATGCAGATGCAGGCAAAATCAGTGTAGGGAGAGAATACCCATGCCACACCCACTATCAGCTCCAGTCTTGCCTACTACCTAAATAGGGGAATGCCACTCTCTGGGGTGACAAGTTGTTTGTTTGGGATTGGGAAAGGATATAACATAGCCTGTGCTCAGGGTTAACCAATCCATGAAGGGATCTTGACCTTGCCAAACATGGAGTGGCAATTTTAATCTGCATTACTAGCTAGAGTGTGTAATCAGGCCACTAAAAGCTATTTTAATTTTCAGTGATGAATAAAAACTCTTAAAGAAAATGCTACGCTTATACTTACTGGCAAAAATCATTTGGGGTCTTGAGGTCTTAGTCTAGTTTATACATCCTATGCCTCTTTTGGTGGCATTGGCGCGGTACAGACCACCCCAAAAAGGTGGCCTCCCTGTGCCTGTTTTTCTGCCAAAGGGAAGCCGTAGCCACCAAACCATGCGGCTTCCTGCTGGCGGAAAAAGAACCCACAAAAAGCGGGTTCTTCTCAAGCCACAGTGGTGGCGTATGAAGTATGCCACTGGTACACTCATTATGTAAACGCTTTGTGGTGGCGTGCGGATGCCACACGGCGCTTACATAACAATCGCGGCACCCATGTATACAGGGTGCCTCCATTGTTATGCCCTCGTCATGTGTGAAGGTTGTGGGGCATGTGGGCTCTCCATCCCCAGGCAACCCTAGCACGTGATGAGGGCGTCGGAAAGGCCCATTTCTACCAGGCCACAGTTACCTCCTTGCAAAGAAGAACTCATTACTTGGTTATGGGCATGAACTCTAATTATATCCTCCTTTTTTATATAATTAAGATCCACAGTTATGGAATAGTAATTAATTACACTCCAACTTTGTGATTTTTTTGCATTAGGTTCTTATTAAGCGATAAAGGGTAACAAGATTAAAAATAGATGGGTAAATGCAAAATATTAAAATGCATATTTAGGATGAAACCATATACACACTTACCTGGGAGTAAATCCCAATGAACTCCGTGAGACTTATATCTGAGTAGTCATCATAGGTGTACACTGTCATTCATAAAAGAAACTTTGCAAAGTTCTTTATTAGTTGTCCAGAGATGTAGATCAAGGTGTCATGAATATGCCAATGATATCTGGGTCCACCTTTCTTTTTTCATCAAATCCAGGCCAGGCAACTGGTGTTCAAAATGAGTGCTTAAATTAGCACAATGTGTTATATGTGGGGCTGCCTTTGAACAGAGTTTACAAACTCCAGAAAACTTTGGGTTCAAGTTACCCGAAGAACAATCTCTTCTCACATACCAAGACCTGAAGAGTCTCTTCTGAGGCCCTTTTTCATCAGGCCTCCCCAATGCCACCAGGCCTACCCTTAAGAAGCAGAGCCCTCCCTCTAGTCCATCTGGTCCAGGCCTCAGAGGGAGATGAACTCCAGGACCTGATCCCCTTCCCCACAACCATTCCCTTCTCCTTTTGTGTCGTGTCTTCTTCGATTGTAAGCCTGAGGGCAGGGAACCGTCTAATTAAATGATCGCACGTACAGTGCTGTGTAAATTTACAGTGCTATATAAATAAAGCTTAATAATACCTCTTGTGGGTTGCTAATACAGGCAGGGCTTATGTAGTTTTGGCCCGCCTAGTATGGACATGCTCTTCAGAAGGTCTCAGCTATTCCCACATAGAACTTTAAATGTATGTAGGCTGCCTTGGGTCTTATGCAAGGAGAAATATGGGATATAAAACAAACAAACTAAATCCCTCCAGATATTTTATAATACAAATCCCATTAACTTCAGTCACCTGTGCAGTGGTGAATGGTGAAGGATGGATGTTCAACTGGATGGATGTTCCTTTAGTGACCAGAAGGGTTCTGTTCACATTTCTCTATTTCACAATAGTACGAATCTAAAATTTGATACGCCATGAGAAACTACAGAAATAGTTGACACTGTAGCCCAGATGTGGACAAAATCAGTCTTTCCAGATTTTAAAAAAGTTTTTAAAAACAATATTGCTTGTGGCTTCAGAGTACTCTCCAGAATATTTACTTTTTTAAAAAACAGAAATTATGGGTTGCCAACTGGATTTTGAGAGTGATCTGCTAAATGCACTATAGCCAGTAGAATAATCTATATTGTAATTAAGTTTATATATTTTAATACAATTCCAGTAGTCATAGTTATGGTCAATATTAAATTAAAGTTCATTTAAATACCTGAATTTTATTGAAATATAAATTTAATAATAATTAATCCAGCAGGAATGGTGAGATTATTTGTTAATCGATGTGGGAATGTAAAGAAATTAATAATAGCTGTTTTAAAATTTTGTAGCTAATATTTTATGTACTTCCAACTCAAAAAGGCCCTAAACCAGATTCACAAAAACAGCAATCCTTCCCACAAAAACTGTGGCTCTCAGGTGCTTCAAAAGTATCTGAAAGGGCCCCCCTCTCACTTGCTCATTCCTGCTGTAGCAGATCAGTCATTGAGAAACAGGCATGGAAAAGAGAGAAAAGATTATTAGAGGCACAGGTTACAAGAGCATGTGGGCGGTTTGATCACTGTAGTCCTGAATGGCCTTTGGGTAGAAACATATAAGACCATAGGCTACAGGTATAATTGGGATATCTGTTACAGGGATACGTATTACAATATGAAAGAAAATGCTGCAAACTGAGATGAGCCACCAATCTGAATGTTTCCCAAACTGGAAGCATTTAAAGTTTGAGGGTTTGAGTCTTTTTGTTCACGATGCTCTTCACTATGCATTGCTGAATAGGACTGAATTGAAGAAAGTATAGTAGGTACAAGAAATTCCTATCAGCCACTAGAGACAAAAAAGGAACAAGACTTTCAGCTGGTTCACTGCCATGCCTATTTGACAAGAAAGTATGAAATATGTCAGCAATATATAACTAGGTGTTTTCATCTTTCTGAATGAGAGGAACAATCAGATTGTCTTTCTTGTTGACCACAAGGGGCCATACTGTTTCCTTTATATGTTATCACAGCACTTTTCTTTTGAGTAGGCTCTCTGTTGTCTCAGGACAACAGCACCATGACTCACTGTAAAATAGCTGCTACAGGCTCCCATAGTGTTCATCTGCCAAAACAAGTTGTTGATTTGCCAGAGCCTGGCTGTACTCTGGAGGTAGAACAGAATGTACAGTTCTGAAAAGGCAAACACATATTGCTCTAATCCAAAGACTGGTACATGCTTATATGCTTACATGGGATTCTCATGTGCACAAATGGAAGGGCCCATTGCTTGCCAAGGAGGATTCATCTGTGTCAGCAGTAGGTGGGCAACTTCTGGAGGTCTTGGGAGAGAAGGGCTATCAATTTTTTTTATTCAATATTTTTACTGAAGCATTTTAAAAACATAGTAAAAAGATCACATTCACATATCATACATATCATATATTCCTAACACAAAATGAATAAAAAGAAAAAAAGGAAAGAGAAAAAAGAAAAAGAAGAGACAAAAGAAAAGGAAAAAATAAGAAAAGAAAGAAAAAGGAAAAAGAAAAAAGACAAACAATTAATACTTATCTATCCACGTTCATTCAATACTTCCTATTGTTAACCTTGAAATGCTTTCTTCAATCTATGACTAAACTTATGGACTTTATTTCTAAACGTACAAATTGTTTCTTTCCTGCTTAGTTATAGTAAGCTATTTCCATATAAATCTCGGTCACAAACATTTAAGATCCCCAGATTCTTCTCTATGTTATGCTATATCTTATTTTAAAAATTCAGTGCTCCACTTATATATTGAATGTTGCTATGTTCACCCAATTTTGTTGAAAATAATCTAAAAATAAATTTCAGTCTTTCAGATACTTGTCTGTCATTTCGTAATCAAAGCTTCTTGACAGTTTGTCCATTTCCAACAAATCCAGTAGTTTGAAAATCCAGGGTTCAAGAGTTGGGATGTCTTCCTTCTTCCAAAATTGTGCATAGATTATCCTGGCAGCTGATAACACACAAAACATAATTTTGCCATCTCTCCCCCCCCCCCCCCCCCGGAGTTTTCATTTAACATATTTAACAAAAACACCTCTGGTTTAAATTCCAGATTCTCCTTAATAATTTTCTTAATTTCATTGTGTATCTGTTTCCAAAGTTTGACTGCTTTATCACATGTCCATCACATTTGGTAAATAGTACTTTCATATTTAGTACACTTCCAACAACTGCTATTGTAATTCTTATATATTTTACATAATTTCTGTGGTGTAAGATACCATCGAAAAAAAATCTTATAATAACTTTCTTTTAAGTTTTGACATTTAGTGTTCTTCATTCTCTTATTCCAAGACAGTTCCCATTGATGTAAATCTAAATTATAACCAAAATTCTGCGACCATTTTGCCATACAGTATTTTCTAACAAACATTATTATATCCTAGATAAGAGTTGTGCCTTCTTTGATAAGATTTCTTTCTCTATCTGAGTTTCATTATTTCCTATTACTGTTTGCTTCTTATCCATATCTTTCTTTTAGCTGTCTATATAAGAACCAGCTGCAATTCATGCTTTGTTCTCTAAGTTCTTCAGGAGTTTTCAACCCATGTGCTTCCCCACAATAATGTAGTATATATTATCCATTCCTCCTCTAGTTTTGGGCTGGTGCTTTATAGAGCTTCATGTGGGGAGGCCCATAGTGGAATTTTTGGGCAGATTCTTTTCTTGCATTTATGCCAGATTCTTATTAACGAATGATTTACAAATAAATTTTTAAAGTCTTGATTGCTTTTTGCTTATTATAAAACAAATAGGCATGCCAGCCGAATCTCAGGTCTGCTCTCTCTAGCTTTAGCAACTCTATATCTGAAAAAGAAATCCATTATTTTAACCAAACTAAACATGACACTTTGTAATATAGCTTGAGATCTGGCAAGGCCAATCCTCCACTTACTTTTAGATCTTGTAAATACTTTGTCTTATTCTAGGTTTTTACCATTCCATATAAAATTAGTAATATCGTTTTGCCATTCTCTAAAAGGTGAGTCATTTCTGATTATAGGAACAGTATGAAACAGAAATAGAATCTTTGGGAGTACGTTCATTTTAACTGAATCAATTTTCCCCAAAAGGGTAAAATTTAGATTTTTCCAGTTTTGTAAGGTTTTTATGTAAGGTTTTTTAAAAAGTTATTCCATGTTGGTTTGTAATTATTACCAAACAGTTTGGTATTCTTATTAGAAATCATAATATCCAGATAATTAACTTTTTAAACTTTTATTTCAGTTATTCTTTCCAATATTTGTATTTCATTTACTTTTAGATTTTTGGTCAGTATTGAAGTTTTTTCTATATATTTTTTTTGCCCTGATATCCTTCCAAATTCTGTAAGATTATTCATCAATTCTAAACTATCCTGAGTGGGGTTGGAAAATGACACCATTAAGTTATCTGTAAAGGCTTTGGTTTTATATTCAATGCCTTTGATCTTTATACCTTTAATCTTTGTATTTGCTCTTATATTTTGTAATAAAATTTCAAGTGTTATTATAAAGAGTAAAGGTGAAAGTGGGCACCCTTGTCTAGTTCCTTTGAAAATATCTTTTTTTTCAGATTTCAAGTAATTGAGAAGTATCTGGGCAGTTTGATTTGTATAAAATGTTTTTACCCATTCTATAAATTACAACCCCACCTCTGTTTTTTCTAATATCTTAAAAATTAAATTCCAATTTCGGTATCAAAGGCTTTCGTGATATAAAAATATATAAATAAAGCCAATTTCTTTTCATTATGCTGTCAAATTTTAACACTCAGTCTGCATTGCCTGCCACATGACTCTCCCAGTCCCCAAAAGCAATACTGGAAGTGTTTCCATTATCAGAAGAACATTGGGAATATTAGGAAGAATTTCCTGATAGTAAGAGCTGTTAGACAATGGAATACACTTCTTCTGAGTGTGATGGCGTTTCCTTCTTTGGAGGTTTTTAACAGAGGCTGGATGGCCATTGTTGAAGGTGCTTTGACTGTGTATTTCTGCATGGTGGGGGTTGGACTGGACAGCCCTTGAGGTCTCTTCTGACTCTTTGATTTTAAGTGGCTAGATGTCTACTTCTTGCCTTTGCTGTAAGTCAGAAATGGGTTGACAGCACACAACAACAACAACAACAAAACATGTTATTTAAAATACCGTATATACTCGACTATAAGTTGACCTCATGTATAAGTCGAAGGCAGGTTTGAGAGCCAAAATTATGGATTTTGATACGACCTGTGGATAAGTTGAGGATAAAGTTGAGGGGATGTAATGAATGATGTAAAGGATGAAGCAAAGAAAAAACAATGCCAAAGAACTTGCAAAATTCCAACAAGCATAACTATTTGTGCTTGTACAGAAGGCTGGATGGATGAGAGAGTAGAAGGGGGTCAGTGCCTCCAGGGCAGTTTAAACTCTTACCTTTCACCAGTGTGTGTGTGTGTGTGTGTGTGTGTGTGTGCGCGCACACACACACACACACACATATATAATTTAAAGTACAGGACTTACATTGACCCATGGATAAGTTGACTCAGGTTTTTTGGTCAATTTTTTTAACCTAAATTTCTAGACTTATACATGAGTATATACAGTATTGTAAATCCTAGTTCTGGTGTTGAGGCAATATCTCTGGAGGTTGTGGTCTCCAAAAGTACAATTCCAGATATCCCTGGAAATCTGAAGCATTACTCTCTTTGGGTCATTTCTTGATTTCATGTTTGTTCTAGTCATATTAGTTCTGGTCATGTTATTCTGATCAGAAAAGGATCTGAAGTGTTTGGTAGTGCTAACCTTCCATAATGACTGTGAATTTTTTTTATTGAAGGGACAATGAAGAATATAAATTGTTGGTAGAATTGGTACATTTTATTTATTTATTTTGGCCCGTTACAAACGGGCATAAAAGTACGTCCTGGGGATGTACTAGGGTTAGAAAGGGGCGTCACTTCCTGACGCCCCTAACCCTAGTATGAACCCAGTCCTTACAAAATGGCAGCACCCGTTCCACATGGGGGTCGCCATTACAACGTCACGAACGCACCACCTCCAAACGAGGCGCCGCGGACGTGACATCGTCGCGCCATGCGAGGGCGCCTAGAGTGCCCTTTCTGCGGTGCGAGAAGGAGCTCCGAAACGGAGCTCCTTCTGAGGTTTGCGTCCCTGGCGCAAACCTTTAGACCACTGCGGCCCCTTTCTCCTCCTCCCCGCTGCCATCAGGTGTCCTTGGGGCATGAAGCCCCAAGGACACCCCTTTCCAAGCCACGGGGAAGCGGCCATTTGCTGCTTCCCCGCGGCCTGGAAAGTGGCAGATCGGGGCCTCGGAGGCTGCCGTTGTGGCAGCTGAGGCCCCAATACAGTGGGGAAAGGGCTGCTTACAGGCAACCAAACGGGTGGTCTGTAACGCGCCTTTGAAACCAAAATAATATGTCTGAACTGATTGCAATCAGCCTTGCTTTACATTTCAAGGTACATTGGAGTAGAGAGAACAAGGTAGGCAGATGGGAGCAAAGGTAGGTAAGAGCATCCAAAAGAATTTCTTCCAAAGTGGAAAAATCTTGATACACATCTACAAGAGATCAGTTATTGTAGATCATATGTTCATTAAAAATCTTTTAATAATCTATATTTTGTCCCACTGACGAGATGAATGCCCCAAAGACTATAATGACTTGTCACATGTAAAAGGGGGGTAACCTTAAAAGAGAATGGCAAATTGTGTTGAAATTTATTATTTTTATCCTTAAGTACCAATCAATCAGTGTTCAAGCAACTCTGCAAAGAAAATCCTGCTGTCACATACACACAAATTCCAGGTGTTTGACTATCTTGGCATTTTAACCATGGAATTCCTATACCTGTCCACTCAGCGCACAGATCATTTGATCTTAGTAGGACTTAGCCATGACAGGTATAGGACTGTAGCTTTAATTGATTTAATTTTCTTGCCTAAAAATTAGGAGATGAATTAATTCTTCATATTTATATTCTTGCTACTCACTGCCAGCTGCCTGACTGTATATATAGCATTCCCTTTAAAAGTGTCAAGGAAAAATGATAACCTAGGAATGTTCTATGCATGACTGAAACATTGGTAAGTACCTCAATAGCCATGCTGAACACTGAGGAGTCTTTTTGTTTCATAACTTAACTTTCAAGAACCCAGATGTTTTTAACATCTTTTATATCATGTGTATATCCTTTATCAGGCTTTGATGATGCTCTATCATCTGAGCAGCCTGTGGTAAAGAAATAATCATGTTAATACAATGGCTAACAAAAGAACTCCATCTTTGCATTATGCCTCCTAACTGAAATGGGCTCACTGCTATAAAAATGAACATTTTATTTCCACTGAAAACATGGTCATATGATGGCATCACACTAACATCAGGAAACACAAGTAGAATCCTTAAGAGGACACAACCAATGAAAGGAGGAGAACTGGTAGCATTGAAATGCAAAAGGGAGAAGAGTGGATTTTATTAAGAATCTGATCTTCCTTCAGGGATTGCTCCTGCCCTTCTACCAAAACAAAGTAAGGAGGTGAAGTTGTAGAATAAGTGGCATACTTAAAATCATTCCTACTGAGAAGGAGAGCTTAGCTAGCAGGTTCTTTTCTTATCATGCTAAAGGCATAGAAGCATAAATAAGTCCCACCAAGGAAGTGTTCATTCTGATCCATTAAGAGAAACCATGGGCATAGAAGTAATGGAAGTTTAACAAAAGGTCACTTATCACAAAGGTGTGAGACCCAACATGGTGTAGTAGTTTGAATGTTGGACTAGAACACTGGGAGACCAGGGTTTGAATTCTCACTCAGCCATGGAAACCCACTGGGTGACCTTGGGAAATCACACTCTTTCAGCCTCCTGGGAAGTCAACAGTAAACCTGCTCTGAACAAATTCTGCTAAGAAAACTTTGTGATAGATTTGTCTTAGGGTGACCACAAATTAGAAATGACTTGAAGGTACACAACAACAACATCACAAAGGAAGAAGAATACCAATACCTGTTAGAAATGGCACTTGAACATGCATCTCATGTTCTTTAACCTTCTCTTCCCTTGACCTATCAATATGGTCAGTGAAATAATACAATTAAGTTTAAAAAAATCTGGAATTTTCCTAAGAAAGGTGTAGCTTAATTAAATATGTTTTTAAACTAACTTAATTCAGAATTTCAGCAGAAACTTAATCCCAGAATTAAGTTACCTTATTAATTAATGAATGAAAGAAGGTGGAAGAGCTAATAGATATTACATTTCCCAGCTGGCTCTTTTATCCAAAGTCCAGTTTTCTCGGATTCTGACAAAACTACTTGCAGTGTTTAGGTTACAGGATTTAGGTCACTTAAATATAGGACCTTAAAGCTTGGTTTATTAATCTGGTTTACCTCTCCCAATTTAAATTTCAATTAGGGTGGCATCCTGATGTTATCAGAAGATTTTTGCTACCCAATTTGCTCCCCAAATACAGTCCATGTGCATTCCCACTTCCAGGAACACTCCAGTGGCCATTTTCTTAATCCAGAAAACTCCCAGATCTGAAAAGAGCTGTGTGGCGTGCTCCTGGAAGCAGGGATGCACCTGGACTGTATTCAGGCAGCAAATTCAGCGGCAAAAACCTTCTGATAAGATCAGGATGCAGATTGAATTTAAATTTAAACCGAGAGAGGTGAGCCGAATTAATAAACCAAGCAATAAATTCCATAGTTTCAGTGGGATAAATTATACTAAGGACTTTTGAGATTAACAGTCTTAGTAACTGATTTTTCAGTTTGTTAAAATTTGTTAATGGTGTCTAAGTACAAATCAATCACTGTTCAAACTATTATCTTTTTCCATTTCCACAGTTAATCAAGGATTCACATTACGTAAACTAGTCATTTCAGAAAGTATTAGAAACAATTGAAATCCATGAGAAAAACCTTCTTCAAAGAAAATAAACAGCTTAAGAACATAGTTTCTGTCAATGTTCTCTTGCATGTTTCAAAATACTTCTTGGCTTCAATTCAGATGGAACCCAACTAAAGTAGACCCACTGAATCAACTGCTGGATGATAATTGAAGAGTTATATAAGTTCCATTGATTAAATGGGTCTACTGTAACCAGTGATGACATTTAGGCCATAGTCTCACATACACTGAAACATGCTAAAAGTCATTTCTGTAAATACAAGAATCATTTAAGCTTTACCAAAGTTGAAGTAATTGATATGTGTTTGCATGGACCCATTAAGATTAGTTTTAAAATTATTTCAATTCCAAAACTGTAATGAAACAGGAAGAACTGCCACAAACCTGATTTATGATTTTGATTTTGATTTTTTTTTAATTTAATGTATAATAAAAATGTGACTAGACTGTTGGAGTGGGACTTAGAAGATCCAAGTTTTAGTCCTATCAGATATAGAAATCAGTGATCTTCAACCACTATCTCACAACTTCATGGGGTTGTGAGGGTAGAGAGAGAAGGAGGGGAACCATGCATGCCATCTTGAGCTCATTGGAGAAAAAGTGGAGTATGGTATGAATAATAATAAGAAGAAAGTAAGAATTTTTTTCTCCACAAAGGAAGCCAAGGAGGATTTCAGTGCAGTAATAATTGAAAATATAGCCTACTCAGTTTAAATGGGGATTAAAAATGCCATAGATTCCTTTAAAAGTCATGCATGCATGTGTGCCTAATTATTAATTTTAGCATGAAATAGTTTAATAAATGCAAATGGCTATAGGCATTTTAGTTCATGATGGGGTATAGTAAATTAGTTAATTTGAAGGTTAAAGATTTTAAGTCAACAAGTAGTTATTATTATTTTTGTATTCCTGATAGTCCAAGCTCCTTTGGATATGGATCTTGCTGTGATAGTATCCATTGCTTCTTGTCAATGTACAAATATGAGTCTCTGTTTGGTGAAAAATGCCCTTCAGGCTATAAACCACTAGACAGAATGAGATGTCTGCCTAAAGCCACAGATTTTAGGTGCCAAGAAAGTACAGAAAATGATTAGTTATTTAACTTATTGCAATTCTACTTTTACTGTGAGAAAAGACATAGAGAGAAGTGAGATTTTCTGTTTTCAGATGCCTGGCATAAAATATTTTCCTTCTTAACTTTTTGATGGGTTGGAGGCGTTATTTTCTTCTCTGCCTCAGGCAGCAAAATAGTTTGTGTGCGCCCTGGTTTCCTGTACTGGAATTCTGTAACTGTTAAGATAGTTAAATCTCCAAGTGTGCCTTCTTATATCAAAGCCATCTACATTTTAAGAGCAGCTTCAATAACTTCTGAGCTCGAAGCAGTGTTTATAAACTACACTTAAGTGGGTTACCTTTTTTTAAAAAAAAAACCTGGTATGCACTGCTCTTTTTGAGATTGTATATAAACTATGCTTTAAAGCACAGTTACGGAAGTAATAAAAAGAAGTTACTGTGTAGTGCACACTAACATTTAAAAGCCATTATTAATATATTAGCGCAGATAGTTTAATGGTAGAGATGATTAATTCTGCAGCTTCTGTCTTGATACATAATTGGAAATGAATATAATAAGGTTGCATATTAGTTCTCTTTGATTTATGCCAAATTCTCAGTGTACTGCTAATCTCTGCTGAAGGTAGCTTCATTTGAGGAAGAACAAGGAAGAATTCATGCATACTGTGTTGAGAAAGGTGTAAAAAGAAAATTACAGTGTTAATGAGTGCACTTTCACTCAGCATACACAGCCCACAAGTGTGTATAGTCAGCAGAGTGATCTCACAGTTAACATCGTTTTCATTTATCTTACAGGAGGGGCTATTTTGTACAATGACACTTTGAGTCCCACTTTGAACACCAGTCAGTATTAACAAGGTATTTAAAAATACTTGCAAATTTTCTCATCCTGGATGAAAAAGGATTTCTTGACATACTTATGGGTGAAGCAGATGAGTGGCTGCTCCTGCTGCGATTGGGCCATGATTGAGTCTGATAGTATTTGATGTGATGTGATTTGTTTTATATTTGATGTTTTTAATTTGTTTTTCTTTTCTATATGGTAATTTTATCTATTCCTCTTTTAATTGTTATTATCTTAGAGTGTACGCCTTGGGCAGGCTTTTATATACTCTTTAATTTTACCGACTTTGTACAACGCTGTGTATAATTACAGCGCTTTAGAAATAAAGTTTAATAATAATAATAATAATAATAATAATAATAATAATAGCAACTCCATGGCCTGCTCTCAAAGTGGGCCAACACCGTAGTCCCAAACAGGCTGATGGCAGGAATATTTTTTCACTGCTGCTTTTTCCGGAGACTTCAGGCTGCCTCTGGCAGCCTCAGTTGCTCTGGGGATGTGCATCATCTGGACGCCATGTCCCTGAAGTGGCCAAAAGCTGTTCCTTTTACCCCATCTGTTTCGGGCCTTAGGGGGGTGTTCCCATTCGCCTATAAAGCGGATCATGATGCGAATTTAGGGGGTATCATTTCCACTCAAGCCCGAATTTGACCTGCATTGCCCCTGAATCGTTCCCATAGAGATTCGAGTCTGAATCGGATTATCTCGAATAATTCTAATTATATGCCTATAAAGCGGTTTAAAAAAAACAGTAGGTTTTAACGTAGATTATTTTTGCTCCCGGGGTCCGATTCGCGGTATCTGAATGGGAACAAAAGGGTGTCTGATTCAGGAACCTGGAGATGGGAGGAGCAGCGCTCAAGGGGCTGGCCTGGGGGTGTCACCCTCTTTGGTCTCTTTCTGCATCGCCAGCGCCATTTTCTTCAATTCGCATAGACTTTCCCCCGGTGGATTGCAACCTCCCCTCTGCTCCTCATTCATAGACCGATATGTGAGGAGCCATTGAACACCATTTTAAACTATTCTTTTTCTTTTTTTGCCTCTGCCTGAGTGCCTGAGCAGATGGGCTTTGCAGTACATGCCTGCTTGATCGCCCCCAGACAGCCCAGGGAACAATGGGGCAGGCAAAGGGATTTGGGGAATGGAGGCTCATTCCAGAGGAACTATGGGAAGACACAGGAGAGATTGGACACCCAGGGATATGAGGGGGGATCAAGCTTTCTCTTCTCTCTTCCCCAAAGAGTCTCTCCGCACTGAAGCCTGTTGCCTTCTCCTCCTTGATCCGATTTGGCAAACACACACGCACGCACACTAGATAGGTAGGTAGATAGATAGATAGATAGATAGATAGATAGATAGATAGATAATAATAAAATTTATTTGTATCCCGCCCCTCTGAGAACAATCGGGGCGGCTAACAAAGTTAAAAATACACAACATATAAAATCCCTGGTACTCTCCCCTCTTTAAAACAGTATTAAATCCAATGCAATACTTTAAAAACAGGACAAAAAACAACAACAAACAAACATACAAGTTAAAAATTGACCAGAAGGTCAACAACATCACACCAGCAAACAATCAGTGGGAGCAGCAGTATCTTTCCGAGACATTTTTCTAAGGCTGGGTTCTCTATTCTGCCTTTTTAAAGCTGTCTAAGGATGTAAGCAGACGGATCTCATCCGGCAGGCCTTTCCACAGTCTGGGGGGCGACAATGGAAAATGCTCTTTATACACACATATGTTTATATATGAATACTCTCTCTCACACATGTGTGTGTGTGTGTGTGTGTGTGTGTGTGTGTGTGTGTATATATATATAGACACACACACACACAAACATAGGCATATACACACAAACATATTTGTGTGTTTGTGTGTGAATGGACACACATATATATATACACATATGAATGTATATTTGTGTGTGTGTGTGTGTGTGTGTGTGTGTGTGTATAAAGTAAATTATAAAGTAACAACTTTTTTAATTTATGAAAAAAAAACTCATCTGTAATTCAAAACCCACTGTAGAAATAATACAGTTTGAGACCCCTTAACCTTCCCTGGATCAGTACTAAGGAATTATGGGAACTGTTATGTTTGTGAGACATTTATCCTCCTTTGCCAGAGAGTGCTGGTGCCATAATAAACTACCATTCCCAGGATTCCCTAGCACTGCGTTATGGCAGTTAATATGGGGAGACACAGAAGAGGATGAATAGAGGCTCCTTCTAGTCTGGGGAGACACAACAGAAGAGACTCGGATGCAGCCGATTTCCATTGGCTGTCCCAAACCTCCCCCCATCAAGACTTATGATGTCTGAAGCCTAGGCGCTTGATTGACAGCTTGTGGACACAAATGGGAACGGGGAGCAAGTTAATACGCTTTAAAATAAAGCAATTTAAAATAAACGGGAAAGAAAACAAGGTCTAAATGAATCGAGGTAATTTGCCCCTTTTCGTAATGGAAACAATGGAAAAAATTCAAATTATTCCCGGAACATCATCCGAATCAGAATCGCACCAATATAATCCGTTTTATCTGCCCACCTGGGAACATCCCCTTGTACCCCATCAAGAAAATGGCCAATGACTGTTTGGATTTTTTTCTTTTACTTTTCAGAACTTTTCTTATAATATCATTCTCACAAAAGTCTTGTTGCTATGCCAATGCAAGGGTTTTTGTACAAACAAGAGGTATTTTGACAAAACATTTATTTGTTAAAGAGGGTTTTTTTTTTTTTGGGGGGGGGAAATTCCTTCAAAAGTGCAGCCCCCACCAAAGGCACCTCAAATTTTGTAATCTCATATTGTGGGGGAATAGCTTTGACCATGAAATTAAGGAAGACTTCTGGGATGGATGGCTGAGATTCCTTTCATAGGTTCTGAGAGGAGGCATTGCAGCCCTGCAGTTTGGAGAGGTTCTGCTGTGTGATTTACCTCTGTGGATAAGTGTACAGGGTAAGGAAATAGCCTAGAGTCTTGAAACTTTACTGAGCTCATGGGGCTGTGGCAGTTGACTGTGACTGAGGGAGGTAGGACAGAGGACATTCCATCAGCTCATTCTCCTGTTCACAAGACCTTATGGAAACTAAATAGGCACTGTATTCCTTGATTTAATTATCTTTCTAAGAGAAAGAGATATATCGATGTTGTTGGACTCCATCTCCAGTCAGTGCAACTAGCATAGCCAATAATGAAGAGTGCGGGAGCTCAATTAAACAACAGCTGAGGGTGTACTGGTAGAAGATCTAGAGCTCTTATGGTTGCTCCTCATTAGCCTGTTTACTTGAGTGACTCTCTCGAGTGAGCAACACCTAACAGAAGTTAATAGAAGAGTTGCCCCTTGATTCACCTTGCATTCTACCTCTGAGCAGCCACACTCATTCCTAAAAAAGGAGTTGTGCACAAGAATGGTGATAATGGGAAAGAAGAGCAGGAATGAGGGTATTTAGCCAAGGCACTGCTACTGCCTGGAAATTGTATAGAATTTAAGATGTTGTTTAATAAGGTGATCAGGCCCTAATAGAAACTGCTTGCTAGGGAAGGTCGAGTCAAGTACTTGCAACCAGTCTTTATTACTCAGGTTCCAGCTGATTTTTTAACTGCAGCACAACTTTTTATTCTACACCGTTTATCCCCATTGTTATAAAATTATCCCCTTTTAGATGACATAGTGAAATTTCTTAGTGTGTCCTGAGCAGGGGCTCAAGACTACATTTAAACTTTCTGCAAAGGTCCAACACTGCAGCGCACCATGGGATTCAAATCAATCACAGTAATTACAGAAATCCTAACACCCTTCTTCATACCTTCCCCATTGTGTTTCATTCTCCAATAAAATTGTTGGCAATTACCCCAAAGATGTGCCCTCTGGAATCATTCTGCTTCTATCTCCAGTTCTCATGCATTAGACTATGATTATAACACATATGGTACCACCATAGTTGATAAACTGTTCCCGTGAGTCCTATGTCAGTTATGCAAGTGTCTAATTAAAACAGCCAGATTATACTGATAATTGTTGACTTTGCTTCCAGATCTCATTTGTATTTTAACAAATCACGTACATGTGCTTGTATGCTAGTTAAAAAAGAGCTCATATTAAAAAAAACTGTTTGTTATTGAAAAATGCACTGATAGATCACCAAGTGTTTCTTGTGCAATAAATGTAAAAAAAAATAAACAACTATCCAGTTTTGATTAATTTGGATGAGTCCTTAAGGGTCCTTATGTCTCACTGACCGAACAGTGGCCACCCTGAGCTCATAGATATTTGTTATAAATATACAGCCCACTTATAAAATCCCGGAAATGCAATTCTGCATTTCACCTTGACCTGGGAAACTGTAATCAACAACACTTTATTCTATCCTTTTATTTCAAATGAGCAAAGTTGCATAGATGTTAACACGCCAATGAAAAGTTGAAACCTAGGGTGGTTGTTTCAGTGGTTGTGATTAGAAAACATTTTTGAAAGAAAACACCTCAAAAGTACTGCAATCTTCTCTTGGGGTTATTGGACTCAATTCTGTCTTGTTCTCAGGGTAGACTTTCACACAAACTCTTAAGTGGAACTGATGAGCTGGCAGCCTCTTTCTGATATACCTCACCTATTCATATTCTTCTTCTTGACCACTACTTGCCACCCATAAACAGAACATACCAGAACCCTTTTGCATGCCCTTGAATCATAAATAGTCTGAAGGTACTTGAAGCTAATCAGATCTACTGTCATGGCAGTGTCGCAAGAGGTGAGGGGCGAGAGAGAGGCGGGAAGAACTGTAATGAGTTAGGCATCCAAAACGGTGCCAGGTCAGGACTAACCTAAGCCCTCATAGTCCAGTGTCCAAGCCTAAGGCTAGTATGATCCTTTTGTGTCAAGGTGTGGGAACACACACATGTTTGTTTTCTTCTCAATATATGTGGTGTGGTAGCTTAATCTTTGTGAATATATGGATATGCCTTATGTGTATATGTCTCTGTGTTCGGAAAATAACTAAATATAATTAAAAAAAAGAAACCCTCTTTCTCTTCCAGAACTAGGGAAACTTGCAAGTAGTCTTTCCTCCCATGTCAGGGGAGATACTAGGAGACTCGTGTGTGCTCACTATTTTAGCTAAATATTTTATTGTGCAATCTTCCAGTGAACAAGATACCTCAACCATCCTTTTTTCACAACAACAACAACATAGAAAAACAATACTAAGGTACTTTAATAAACTTAAAATCATCAGTTTGTGTAATTGTCACATTCCCGGAACCTTAAGAAATAGTGAGGAAGAAGAAAGAGGGAAATTGTACGGAACAGTTATAGTGCTGGATAATTTCATTATCTAAAATCTCTTGCTGCTTTCCTATTTCAACATTCTCATTATTTGTACACAGCTTATACCCAAGTGCTAGCGCCAGAGTTGCACAATATTGCTGTTCGTTTTTGTTGTTGTTGCTGCTGCTCCTTTTCAGTGATATATAGGGAACCGATAGTGGGTTGGAAATTAGATCCAGGCTAGGCAAATGTGAGGGCCCAGAGCTGTCAAAAGGTTGTAATGACTGAATCCTTTCTTTATTGTGGGTACAGCTCCTTGAATTCAAAAGCAAATGGAACTTGTAGATCAATAGCCGTAATTACAAATACACTTGTTCAGATTCCCTGGATGCTGTCGTGGCTGGGATGTCATGACCGGATTGTTTGCTATCTTTAATATACTTTGTTCTGACCTCTTGCAATATGCTACTAATTGACAGGATGCTGTAAGCCTACTTATCGCGGCTAGAAGCTGTTGAATGTTCACTCAACCACTCATTTCTATTACAGAAAAGTTTTTGCTGGAAAATGCAAGTCAGCTGAATCATGTGATATATGAATCCTTATGGGTTTTAATGAAATTCTAGCTATAACACAGAGATTTGGGACGTGTGTGAAGAATCTTTTGTCATTCAGGACTAACCAAATATATTTTCTGCCTGAGGTGAAGGCAAGATGGCTCCCCCTCTCTGTCTTTACAGACGACAGACAGATGAATTTATTTATTTATTTATTTTTATTGTTTAAAATATTTATCATTTATCATGGATCCCAGTCTTGTTTTGCTCGCTCCAGGACTACAGCAAGGAACAATGGATTCAAGATACAGGATAGAGATTCTTCATCAGCATTGAAGGAACTACCTTACAGTAAGAACTGTTTGACAATGGAAACACTCCCTCAGAGTGTGGTGGTCCCCTTCTTTGAAGTCTTTAAACAGAAGCAGAATGGCCATCTGTTGGGGATGGTTTGACTGTGATTTCCTGCATGGCAGGGGTGGAGTGGATGGCCCTTGCAGTCTTCTCCCATCTATGATTCTATGATTTAAGTAAAAAAACTGGACAATTTAGACAATTCCAAATTTAAATCAATAGATGATTTCAATAAGATAAAGGCATATTAAAAAATACTAACAAGTATGCTAAAACAGTTTAAAAAACCAAGTAGTAGAAACTTGAAAAGTTAATTATGTCCTGAAAGTGTAATGAAAAGCTGTCTTTTTCTGGCTGACAACCCCCCCCCGCCGATATCTGTGTCAGTTGAAACCGAAGGGAAGACCATTCCACATGTGGGAATGCCTGAGCCAAAAGGGCTTTGTCATGTCTTCCCGCATATATTGGTCCCAGTGTTGGGCCATAGGGAAGGCTTCCACAAATCGAGTCCTTGGGCGGGCATATCTAAGGAGAGGAGTTCCTTCAAGCCCATGCTGTTCAGTGCCACCAGCCTCATGATTCGACAGAAATGAATTGATTTATTAAGATTGGTTAATATCCAGTGAAAGCTGCAGGCTGTCTTAGATGGCACAATCCAGGCCCATTCCATACCTTTTATGTACCATGGGGAAGTTAAAGTTGTTTCTAGGCATTGTGCTGCCCAAGACAGTGTTTGTGGACTGGGACCCTCCCCAGATTACTCAGAGCATGCCTTTTTTTTCCTGGCCCCAAAATGAAAAAAAGCTCAGTTGCCTCTCTCTTGGAACCTTTTAAGATAGCAGTTCACTTTTTTTCAATTCAGAAGTGGACTTCCAGCCACCTCAGGTTTTATTTTGTTTGGTATTTTGGGCAGACTGTGAAACTCCAGAAAGACTCGGAAGAAAACATTGTCTGCCAGATCCACCACGTTGCCCAGTTTGCCGCCCAAGGTGGTTGGACCACTCTTCCAAATGGCAGAACTGATCACCTGGCCTGAAGCCTTCTTGGACCTGCCCAGCCACCCTTTGTGATCCTTTTCTGCCATCTTGCTGGGACTTTAAAAAAAAAAGCAGTGATACACCAAAGGTGCTGGAGACAACAGCTGCAAGTTAGTGGAGGAAAATGTTCCAGGAAAACACAAGGAAGGTTTATGTTTATACTACACATACAACACAAACAGTAGTAAGGGACTGTAGCAGTCACATTGGTGGGAACCCAATCTTCTTACAGCAGAGTGACTTTCAGTGTTAATTGCATAGGTACCTCACACTAAAGGAGGCTTCTGTTGTTCCAGAAGCTCTGTTTCTTTATATGTGTCTCTGTGTGAGCTGGGAAGGAGCACAATTTTGTTGTAAGGTATGTGCCAGAGGCACCTCTAGTAGGCAAGGCAAAAACAAAAACAAAACAAATCATGCTTTTTGAGCTGTGACTGGCATAAAGGACAGCCATAGTGAGAACAAGGGAGTGCAGATAACCTGCCTCAGCAGTCTCCAAAAGCCTGGCAAAAAAGTGTACATCTGTACCTTTGGGCATTAAAATGGAAATCATTAGAAAGTTGGAGGCTAGGTAAGGAAAAGGTCCAGTGACACAGTGAACTATTAGTGAGATTCTCATGCTTTAGAAGTTCTATCAAAAAGTGATCCTGACTTTGATTGAAGCTGTAGGGTGAGGAGAATTGTTCTTAGAGCTTTAGCTTGCTGCTGAGAGATGCTAGTGATAAAAAGAAAAAAGGCAGGAAGCATCTCTGGACCATTTTGAAAGAAGCATGCAAGTGGCATGCAGAAGGTTCACCTGTTTTTGTTTACTGAATACATGGTTTACCTGACCTGTTTCATTTTAGTTCTGCGTTGCTAATTCTGAATAATAATAATATAATATAATAATAATAATAATAATAATAAATGCTCCAACACATTGAACTGTTCTTTTTGTGTGTGTGGTGGGGGAACCTCCTCCTATCTTTTCCATGTTGTCTCTGCCTTTAGTATCAAGTTTCTGTTAGCAAAATTAATTGTTCCCACTCTATTCTGCTCTGCTTATGCCCCACCTGGATTTGTGTCCAGTTCTGGACACCACAGTTCAAAAAGGACACTAAGGACTGTTACAGACAGCCAAATAAAGCTGCTTCGAGTCAGTGGAGGTATGGTGTTTCAATGATGCATGCGTCCTAAGAGTCCAGAAGTCGCACCAAAGCCACGCTCCAGACTGGAGCGTGGCTTTGGTGTGGCTTTGGACTCTTAGGACCCATGCATCATTGAAACACCATCCTCCAAAGTGACTCGAAGCACGCTTTATTTTGGCTGTCTGTAACGGCCTGAGAAACTGGAGTATGTCCAAAGGAGGCGATTTAAATGGTTAAGGGTCTGGAAACCATGCCCTATGGGAAAGACTCAGGGAGCTGGGATGTTTAGTCTGAGAGAAGAGAAGTTAAGAGGTGATATGATAGCCCTGTTTAAACATTTGAAGGGCTGTCATATTGGGAGGGAGCAAGTTTGTTTTCTGCTGCTCCAGGACTAGGACCCCGAGCATGTGCAAGCTCCAGGAAAAGAGATTCCATCTCAACATTAGGAAGAACTTCCTGACAGTAAGGGCTGTTCGACAGTGGAACACACTGCCTCGAAGTGTAGTGGAGTCTCCTTCCTTGGAGGTCTTTAAACAGAGGCTGGATGGCCATCTGTCGGGATTTTTATTGAGATTCCTGCATGGCAGGGGGTTGGACTGGATGGACCAGTCCAACTCTATGAGTTATTCTATGATTCTACACCTGTATGGCTGAGAGCTATTTCTAGACTCCAGTTCTGATCCTCGCCCCTGACTGAGGGATACTGGGAGTTGGTTTACTCTTATTATTGTTTAGTTACAGCGCTGTACAAATCTACAGCATATAATAAAATAATAATAATAATATAATAATAATCATAATAATATAATAATTTGTTGTTCAGCAATATTTTTGAAAGCCACAGGTTCCTTCCTTTCTTTTTTGGTCCTTGTCCCTGTTTTATGGTTTTTTCTTGGCCTGACCAGTTTTTTTGTCATGGTTACAGATGTGTCCCATAGCTTTTGATTCCTGGCTCAGCCATATTATGCTGTGGGTGGGGATACTAATGGCACCATAATCCACCAAGCTGCTTAACAGATCATTTGTGGTCCAGCCCTCTTTCTTGAGAGTTTCTCCCCCTCTACTCTTCAATGTGGGGGAATAACTCTTCTTGCTCAAAGGTTTAACAGTCTCTTCTTCTTCAAAGGACAAAAGATAACTAAGCAGTTCAAAAAAGAGGGCCATGTTGACCACAGGGCTCATACTTTCAACATTAGGTTCTAACTATACTGGAATCAAGAATACAGCTATCTTTGTGTCAGAATGCTGCACTGTGTGGTAGTCAAGCTATTCTTCCTTTTAATATTGTTTTCCTTTGCCCATTTTTTGCCTTGCTGTGTCCTCCCATGCTTTCTCATAACAGGCAGGTGGCCTTTCTTTTGTTGTTCCTAGTAATTTATGTTTGTTTAAATGCCCTGCCATTAATAGCTACATATCACATGCGGAGCGCACATTTGTTTGTGGACAATGGGTAGTTTTATAGCAGTTGCTATGGTTCTAAGGTTGCTGTGCTGCCTGAAAAAAGTAAGTCTTTAAAATGTATTTCCCCTGTGCCTAAAACGTGTCACAGAAGCCACTTGCCACTTGTCCATACTCTAGTCATATTTCCTTTCAGTCTTCATAGAGCCATTTCCATAACCAATCTGATGAAATGGTTAGGGACAGATCAGTATTGTGTCTGGTTGGTTTGCATTCCCTCCCAGCTTCCAGAATTTGATCTGATCTCTCGTTCAGTTTTTTGTGATATAACTTAGCATCCTGTGGGAACTGATCCAGGGTCAACTAGTAGGGCCATCCACTGTGAGACCAAATCTTTCAACCTTCATATTAAAAATATTATTGAAGCTAATTTTCATTTCAGTCAAGCTGAAGATTCTTCTGTGCTGAAATGAATATCATGACTAGTCTAAATGTTTGGGTCTTTATTGACCAGTGAGTGCTACCTTTTCCCTCTCCAAGAATGTGATGGGATGACACTGTTTCATGACATAACATTCTTCCCCTCTCCTCAAGCCATTCCATAGAGCAAATTGAGCCTTTTAAATATTTAGAGGTGCATTTTTCCCCAAGGCATGAAAGTTGCATCTAACCTGTACTAATCTCCAAGTGGAAAAATCAATTCAGACTATTTTAAAATTCTGGACAGGCAGAGCCATTCATTTAAAGGGTGCAACCTTAAAGTCATGACCTACTTGTCCTATTGATTGCAGTAGGGCTAGTTTACACATGACTGAGTTCAAATCCAGACTCCTTACAGACTTGGAGGAAAAGGCCACTACTACGTGGTGTTGAAAACACCACAGCCTAAAGGCCAGATACTTTTTTTCTGGAGAGGAGATTCCATAAACATATTTAGTGATGTTTGGTGTCTGAGAGAGAGCAGAAAATCCTTCCTCACCTAAAGCACTGTGTATAGTAGTAATTAAAGCCTACTACTATAAGCCTACAAGATATACTCTAGTTTTAACTAAAATCTCTCAACAAATACAGAAAATAAAACAATGGTCTGAAGATTGGAAATGTTCAGTATACATTCTGGTCCCCAAGAGAGAGGACACTAGGGATTTCAGTAACCACAGGACCATTGCATTAATCTTCCATGCAAGCAAAGTGATACTCAAAATTCTACAATATTGAAGTTTATCGCACCGGGGTTAAAATGTTCCCCGGTGCATTCTAACGTGCACGAGCGGGGCCACACATGGAGCATGACGGGAATGCGATGGGGCCCAGAATGCCATTTGCCGCCGGGCATTCCCATCGCATTCCCATTGAGTTCCAGAGGGCGCCATTTTTGAGGATGCTTTGAAACAGTTCCCAGAAATGGCGCCCTCTGGAACTCAATGGGAATGCGATGGGAATGCCTGGCGGCAAAGGCAGCGTTCCGCTGTGCGGTAAAATGGGGTTCTGGGCCCCATCGCATTCTCGTCACGCTTCGTGCGCAGCCCCGCTTGTGCATGTTAGAACGCATCGGGGAACATTTTTAACCCTGGTGCGATAAACTTCATTGTTTCACCATATATGGAGTGGGAAATGCCAGACAGGCAAGCTGATATCAGAAAAGGGAAAGGCAATAAGCTTCACACTGCAAACATATGTTGGATAGTGGAGTACACTAAAGAATTTCAAAAGAAACTCAGCCTCTATTTTATAGATTATAGCAAAACCTTTGATTTTGTAGATCATGGTAAACTATGGATCACTCTTAAAGAAACTGGTGTGCCACAACAGTTGTTGTCCTGATGCGTGATTTGATTCCAGGAAAAGAAGCTACCATAAGGACAGAATACAGAGAAATAGAATGTTTTTCTATTGACAAGGGGGTCAGGCAAGGCTGCATTTTATTTCTCTACCTGTCTAATGTGTACACTACAGTGGTGCCTCGGGTTACGAAATTAATTCGTTCCGCCATTCCTTTCGTAACCCGAAAATTTCGTAACCCGAAACACTTTTCCGTTAGCACTGGAAAGCCTATAGCTGCACTTTGCAGCATTTGAATTTCGCGCCGAAATGAATTTCGTAACCCGAAAAATATTTCGTAACCCGAAACAGTTTTTGCCAATCCAACTTTTTCGTATCCCGGAAATTTCGTAACCCGATCATTTCGTATCCCGAGGCACCACTGTATACATATCCTACATTAAGCAGGATTAGCCTTGGAGGAAGGAGACGTGAAAACTGGAGGAAGGAACTTCAATTTATGTTATGCAGATGACACCATATTACTAGCACAAAATACAAAAGACTTGTAATGATTACTGAAGAAAGTTAAGGAAGTAATTGCAAAGGCAGGTTTGCAGCTGAACATTAACAGCACCACAAATGATTTACATACCTTTAAAGTAGACAATGAAAACATTGAAATAGTTAAAGATTTTCCATTCTTCAATCATTAATTGGAATGGAGACTCCAATCAAGAAATCAGAAAAAGACTAGCATTTGGAAGGGCCTCTATAGACAAGATCCCACAGTATAAAGATATAACGTTTGGATGATCTATGCCATTGTATTTCCAGCTTCTATGTATGGTTGTGAAAGTTGGACCATGAAGGAAGTTGAAGGAAGAGAATAAACTCATTTAAAATGTGATGCTGAAGAAGAGTTCTCTGGATACTGTGGATTGTTAAAAAGACAAATAATTGAGTTCTAGTACAAATCAAGTCTGAACATTATCTAGAAGCCAAGACAACTAAATTGAAACTGTCATACTTTGACCATATCACAAGAAGACATGTTTTTCACTAGAAAAGACAACAATACTTGGCAAGGTAGAAATCAGTAGGAAAAGAAGAAAATCAGGAAAGCCATGGCCCTGAGTCTGCAAGACCAGAGCAAGGCTGTTGAGGACAGGATGACTTGGAGCTATCTCTTTCATAGTGTTCCTATAAATCAAAATTGATTTGATTGCAGTTAACCTTATTTTAACAGTAGTCAGACAATACACAGGCACCTCTTCCTATCATAATGCATAAGCACCTCTTTCAACAAACAATTTCTTTCTTGTATATGATGCCCAATACCTGTTCCTTGTGGAAGCCATCTAATGGTAGGGCTGGCCCAGGAATATGACCAAGCAATCTCTATGTCTGCTACTTTGTCCACTGTCCAGTTGCTAATTGTGAATGGGCAACTTTAAGAACCCTGCTTTCCCATCTTTTATTGCTGTCAGGGCTCAGAACGCCCACTGAAAGTTTGGGGATTTGCTGTATTTTGCCAGGTGTCCAGATGGGAAGACAAAATCTCTGGGTGAATGGCAAGGGAGAAGGGCAGAAACTTTGATTTTGGTTTGTGAGATGGCTTCAAAATCTGAGCAAACATATGAGAGCCAGTATAGCATAGTGGTTTGAGGGTTGAACTACAACTCTGGAGACCAGAGTTCAATTCCCAGTTTGGCCATGGAAACCACTGGGCAACCTTGGGCAAGCCACATTTCTCTAAGGCAATGGCAAACCAACACTGAAAAAATCTTGCCAAGAAAGCCCCATGATAGATTGGCATTAGGATCACCAAGAATTGGAAACAACTTGAGGGCACACAATAGCAACAACACATCTGCATCCATTCCCAGAGAGCATCAAGGTTCTCTGGCCAGTGGCATAACTGGGGGGGGGGGTGCAGACTGTACCAGGTGACACACTAATTGGGGTGTGTGTGACACCACTGGTCCTCAAACACCTACCTTTGGTCAGAAACAGGCTGCGGTATTCATCTGCTTCCCTTTAAAATGCTTTAAGAGAGCATGGGAGTGGAGTGAAATTCAGTGGAAGGAGAAAGACGAGACTCCAGAATTTTTTAAAATTAAAATTTCAAATTTCAAAATTTGAAATTGTTTTAAAATATTTTTTAAAATTGAATTTTTAATTGTTTTATTCTTTAATTTTTTTCTTTTAAAAACATCACATTTAAACTTATGTTTTACTATGTTTATGTAAACACAATTAGATTCTGCATATTATATTGCAATTTGAAAGTATAATTTTAATTTTTCTAGTTGTTTCTATCACAACTATTAGCATTATATTCAGTGGTATAAAAGAATTATGATTTATGAGTAGTATAAGTGCAACAAAGCATTACTTAGGATTCTGTATGGTGTTAAATGGGAGGAAGTCAATGGGGGTGGGGGTTGATACTATGAGCTATGGCACTAGGTGACACCAACCATAGGGACGCCACTGTCTCTGGCTGAGGAAAAATACATTTGTTTGTGTTTTGTACCTGTGCAATGTCAATGTATAGCCATAAGTGAAGGGAAGGAACTAGTGACTGGTATGCACTTGCGAGGTGATGCAAGGAAGGAGGTGAAATTTTCTTGATGCAAAAGCCCAGTATAGTAACTAGCATAGGGCCTGGGAAACAATGATGGGATACAGACCGCCCAAAAAGGGTGGTCTGCCGGCCCCTCCTTTTCCACCGGCGGGAAGCCGCAGCGGATAAACCATGCGGTTTCCTGCCAGCAAAAAAAGAACCCGCAAAAAGTGGGTTCTTTTGCATCGCGCTTGGGATGCCCGAGTGAGCCAATGGCACACTCATGACATTAGAAGCGTGCCATGTTGTGTGGATGCTAAGTGTCCATCGCGTCGAAATGGCGGTGCCCATGTAGACAGGGTGCCACCATTTTGACGTATGTACTAGGGTAAGGGAGTGTCTGCATGGTGCGCGCTCCCTAACCCTAGTACCGCCACCGCCACGCCCATCTGTAATGGGCCGAAAATCCCCATGAGAGAGTAATGCAACTAATGAACAATCCCAAGCAACAGGACAAAGCTTAAACCCCCTGCCATATAATTTGGTCTGTATGTATGGCTGTGAGCCATAGGCAACTATAAGACACTTATTGCCATCTGCTATCTGCCTGGCCATTAAAAAATGGCTACAAGTTGCAATGTTTCCTGGTTAGCTGAGTTTTACCCAAATTCTGGGTGCACTGCTTTCATGACCATTTGCCCAACCAGCTAACTCACAAACAGATCTATCTTGATTCTCAATCCATTGATCCACTTTTGTAATATGAAAAGGTCCACCCTATGATATAACAAAGGCCCAGCCCATGACTGCTCACCCACTGACTTTGAGCTTTTGCTCGGACATTTCATGGAATACAATGCCACTGACCTAGCAACTCTGCTATGGCTCTGTCTTGGAAGGATAATCTTCTGAGCAGCTGTTTAAACAGAAGACTATTCTTGTAAGGTTGGACACGTGTCCACCCTAGTTGTAATAAGGAAGGTGAGGGTATGGGTGAGGAAGACTGCTCCAACAATTCACTAAAGTTGTTGTTGTCACTACAGGAGATGAAAATGATGGTCCATTTGTCTGAACCAAGCCACATTTTCCCTTCTGCATCCACTGCTTTCAAATATCAACATTAGCACAGACATGTTGCCACTAATAATCAGCATTAGATGCCTGTCTAACAAATATGTAAGACATGTCTGCATCATGATGGCACAGAACTAAGTTGTAGTAGCTCTCTATATTATAAATTGAAAATTCTTTACCTTACACTTTAACTTTGTCAGAAAATTTGTGTGACAGCTATACCTACACCACAGAGCTGCTGCCAAAAAAAAAAAAATAAAATAAAAAAAAATAAAAAAAAAATCATATGACAAGTCATGTCTGGATTGCAGTATTATTAATGAAGAGTCAGCATGGGTCAGATAACTGAAGACTGCTGTAATTTGCAATTATTTATTGCATTTGAGCATGCTCATGAAAGCTGTAGTATCATTATGGCGTGGGAGGGAGAGATTGATGCATATCATTTGAATGAAATTGTACAGAAGACAATTACAGTAAAGAGTTGGAGGATATTAAATGATAAACATAGCTGGTTAGGAACCTGGTGTAAATTATTTATTTCCACTTTTTACAGCTTTATGTGTTTGCTGATTTGCATCTAACATTGCTGAAGAAGGATCACAGCTAGGCAGAAAGCAGACAACATAAAATGGTACAAAGAGATAAATATACTGGAGAAATGGCTTGAATAGAAATCAAGATGCTGAATCAGACTGAGTGGATATTATTTAGGCAGAGGAAGAATGCTACGGTGTAATGTCTGGGCCCACAAATGTAGAGAAGCATATCTTACAGTTCCTATTAAGGTACCTGGATGCAGGACCTATCTGAACTAAATAATTTATATAATAGACTTATATAAAAGACAAAAGTTTGGATGATCAGCTTGATGGAGTCTAGATGATAGTCATCTCTGAATTTCCCAGATAGGAGAGGGAACCTAAAGCACTGTTATCAGTTTGGAAATAATGCTAAGCAAAGATTTAATACCAAAATTTAATGTTAGGTTCATGCAATCTCTCCCCACTCCTCCCGTTTTGTGAAATCACAAAGAAGACACTGGAAGCATTACTTTCTGTTTAAACTAAGTAGGGATCCCTAGGTTACTTCACATTGTGGTTTGTAGAAAGTAAACAGGATAAAACTGTGGTTAACTGTGGTTAGCCATAGTTTAAAGTAACCAGAATTTCCCCATTTTAGACATAATGATAAGCATTAGACAGTTTACATGTCTAATGAAGATTAAGCAATGAGCCTGAAGCCATGAGCCTGAAGGAACTATGCAGAGTGAATGAGGACAGGGGGTCTTGGAGATGTCTCATTCATGGGGTCAACAGTAATTGAAGTCAATTCGAAGGCAGTTAACAACAGTAGCAGAAATCCACAGTGGTGTGATAGCTGGTGTTTTCCCTGTCTGTGGAGCAATGAATCTGTTTAGGTTTTAGTCCAAACTTAAAGGAGCCTATCTGAGGTGCTGACCCCATTTTGGGGAAGAAGTTCATTTCCTTGGATTATAACTCTTTTCAAGTATGGAATAAAACCTGGAATAGATTTACCCACTGACAAGAAAGCCACTTTGCAGCACTCCATAGAGAGGAATCAGGTCTATGTCTAATCAAGTAGCCATTTCTTGTTCAATATTTCTTATTACTCTTATGGTACATATTGTACAGTACAAAGTAGCTCATTTTGGATTCTTTTGTAGCTGTTTCATATTGATTAATATGAAATAGTTGCCTACAAATGTCATGTAAAGCAATCATGACAATCATCCGTCAAAATAATTTCCTGCCCAAACCTTTGAAGTTTGAGAATGCTTTTCTGAAATGCCGATAAGCTCCTAATGGCAAATAAAACAGGTGACAGAACAATTTGTTTTTAAGGGTGCCATAACTTCTGTTATCTCCACAGCTAGGGATATGCCATACAGTCATCAGAGCTGTCAATTCCTCTCCCAGTCTCATCCTTGGGTCAGAAATGCAGGGTAGGCTTCAAGGGTTAGCATTGGTAGGATGCTGTTTTCATTCACAGAGAAATCCATTGAGTATCTTGCTCTTGAATTTATTTATTTATTTACATATTCATTCAGTTATATCCTGCTTTTTCATGGCTGGGAGCCCAAATGTGGTTTACAAAATGGATTAGCACAAAATATAGTGAATAACAAAAAGTTTTTTAAAAAAATTAAATGATTCCATTAAAAAGTCTAATTTAAACACATTTAAACATTGCAACAGGGATGTAGCCAAGGGGGGGGGTTCTTGGGGTCCGGCCCCCCCTTCCAGTAGAAAAATGAAGGGGGCGTGCTGCTGCGCCACCGCACCAAGCCCATTAAATGGTGGCACTTAGTCTGCCCCCCCCTTCCTAAAATCCTAGCTACGTCCCTGATTGCAAGAGAAAAAATACAGCACGCCCCATTAAAAGATCCAAGTGCCAGCAGCAGTTAAGAGCTGAAGACCTGTTTAAATAAAAGTTTTGTTTGCTAGTGAAAAGAGAGCAGGGGGCTGTTCTCAGGCCCCAAAACACACACACATACAGAAGCTAGGACTGGAACAGTTGGATGTTTCTTATACCAATCCACATTTACTATTCTGTTTTGGAACTGCACCTTTATAGAAACATTGGTCCATGATTTGCATAATTTCAGGCCAAACTACCCATTACATGCAAATATGTGAATTAAACAGCTGTAGCATGTAGAGAAAAAAAAAGCAGGTTTGGAAGGAAGCAATTTTCAACAGAGAAAAACTGTTTAGCCTTTGCTATTTTCTTGCAAAAGTGGCCCTCTAAGTTGTTATGGTTCAATTTCCATATGGCCTGCGCAGAATAGCTAATGGGAGCTTTGGGGATTATGGGAGTTGGAGTCCAAAAATATGTGGAGGACCACTGTTGCCCATTCTTGCTCTAAGCCATTCCCCATATTTTCCAAATATCCTCCATGTTTCTTTCTGTGTGGGAGTGATAGTAAATTAAAAAGGGCACTGATGGGTTGGGATGGACTCAGCATATCTTCCCCCACAACTGCTTTTGCTGAAAATTGCTCCCATACTTAAGTAGTACTGCTTTTCCACACAACCTTTGGTAGTGGGAAGGCCATTATCAAAGGATATATATATATATATATAATAATTATATATATATATATAAATTGTGCTTTTTGTTTATTAGGTGCTAATGTCTCTTTAAAATATTATCCTACTCATGGTTCTGCAATACCCCATTCTTCTTACAATTATGTTTTCTTTACCATTTTGTAATTGGTCGGAGAAAAAAATACAACACACATTCAAAAGCACAATTCCAAAACAGGTAGTTTGTTCCCTTTTGTTTGTAATGTTCAGTTTGACTTAAGGCTGATACTTAGCACGCTGTGAGTCTCCTCAGATAATACTGAGCTCCTCAGATAAAGGGTGACAAAAGAACTCGTGTGTGGTGGTCTATGTATGCATGAGACCCATTTGTAGATAGTGTAGAGTTGAGATGGAAGAACTGCCACAACTACATCCGAAACATCTTGTTCAGATCTGGAGACCCATGGAGCCGGAGCTTGCCTCCCCAGTGGTGTTGTGAGAGTATGTGGAGAGGGATAGACGCAATGGGTGCCACCTTAGAGAGGGGTCACCTGGTGCGCGGTGGAAGGGGCTTTGGTGGGTTCTATTGGCCAGGCAGGAAAGTGAATCTCCTCTAGTTTTTTGTGGGTTTTCGGGCTATGTGGCCATGTTCTAGCAGAGTTTCTTTCTGATGTTTCACCAGCACTTTGGCTGCGAAACGTCAGAAAGAAACTCTGCTAGACATGGCCACATAGCCCGAAAAACCCCAAAAAACTATGGATGCCGGCCATGAAAGCCTTTGATTTACATTAAATCTCCTCTCTCTCCTGCTACAGCTCCACCAGATCCAAAAAAAGCTGCAGGGTGGTAGCAGCAGTCGGCTCCAACCAGTGGCCACTGGTGGGAAGGATCTACTTTCCAAGTCTGGTCACTCTGCTGGCCAGGTTGGAAAGCGAGTCTCCTCTCTCTCCTGCTTGGAAGTTGTTCCAAGCAACCCAGCTACGGGTGGACTGGGCTACAGCCACTGGTGGATTGGGCTGCCTTCGGGGTCTGGTGAGTCTGCTGGCAGAGAGTCAACCTGCCTTCTTTGCTCTCCCAGCAGCTCTACCAGACCCAGAACTGGCTGTAGAAGAGAGGAGGGGATATTAAAAATTATCCACATGGATATCAAATACACTAGGTATGCCACTGTGCCCTCCTAGCCTCCCTGTATTGAAGGAAGCCCCAAACTATACAAGAGTGTTTGACTGTGTGCAAAGTTTGTCCCTACAGAATGGGAAACAATTATCAATAGGAAAAATGCCACAAAATCTGTAAAATTAACATTGAAAATATATTTTGGGATTTGGAGGAAAGTCTAGTCTAGTTGTTCCCAATCTTTGGTCTTCAATTGGTTTTGGACTTCAGATCATAGAAGCCCCAGTCAACTTGGCTAACAGTCAGAAATAATGGGACTTATGTTAGCTAGGACATCTGAAGGACCAAAGGGTGGGAATAATTTGTCTAGTCTGAAGACTGGCTACACTGGTTGGTGTGCTCCTTTGTCAGGGTTCCAGGAGCACTTGTTATGTCTTTCAAGGTACCCGGCCTTAGAGAATCTGCTTTTTTCCCATTGACAGGGAAAGAACATTTGAATATTATTATTGAAAGAAAACATGCTTTTCTTTTTCTTTTTCTTTTCTTTTCACTGCACTGTTTCTGCTTTTATGAAGTCTTTGTTTTAAAGAGTGTCTACGAATATTATGAACTCCATGATATAAACACATCAATCAGCTAGGTGTCTGATGTCCTAACCCACAAATCACTCAACACCACCTATCGCCATGCCTGGAATTTGTTTTTAATAAAGGAGGGAGGACTTGGAAGAATATGGCTTCCAAAGAGAAATATTCAGCAAGCATCAGGCTATTTCTTAATTATTCATCTGTTCCTACCCCTGCCCCCCTAGCTGAAGAGCTGATTAAAGAAACATTATTCAATTAATTAAGCTTCTAATTGTGGATAGGCTACAGTTTAGTAGTATAGCACATATTTTGCATGCAAAAAGCCTCAGGTCTGACATTACAAGTTAAAAGAGACAGGTGATGGGAAAGACCTCAACTAAAGAACTCAAGCAGATGCTGCCTATCAAAGTAGAAAGTACTGGACTAGACTGATAATAACATGAGACAGTATAACATTCATTCTGTGTCATTTTCTTTGCATAATATTAGCATCCAGTTTGGTAAGTGCAACATGGAATGGTAGCTTCAGTTGCATGTGTTTATTCCAGGGAACAGAGAAATGTAGGACTTAGATCCACCACTTTGCCAGACAGCCATTCACTACAAACATATTGTTGAAATTTGAAATGACAAAAATAAAGGGATACAATGCCATATTCATATTGCCTGAGTAGCATGTACCTTACAAATGTGGTCCTTAACTGGCACTTTACTGGCATTTGGGAACTTGAATAAACATGGAAAGTGCTTACAACAGTTTAAACCAAAAGGGTTTTCAAATAATAATAATAATAATAATAATAATAATAATAATAATAATAATAGCCAGGAAAGGTCTAGCAAAGCTAAATCATTGTTTCTGAACACATACATCAATATAGATATTTGTACAACATATTGTTTCAATGGGTAGAATGGCTTTACATCTCACTAACACCTGGAATGCAGGTAGAAACTAAAAACAGTTAGACTGTGGGAGAAATAGCTGTACTTTGTATAACCATGTTTAGATTCTCAGCACATGAACCAACAAGATAATAACAGACAGTTCTTCAAATCACAATTGAAAGTGTTGTGAGAAGGCTGCCTCACTCTGCTAACTTTCAATAATTGGTGGAGTAATTGCAATAGAATTTGTGCACTGTAGTGGAAGAGATCTATTAAGAGTATTTTCCAAGTCTGTGCCATTGCAAAGAAGAGTTAATTGAAACTACAGGGCTTGTATTAATTGTGTCTTTCCATAAAATTGTGCCTGAACTGCCATACAGAACTGACCCGAGCAGTTCAATAGTTCCATGTGATTGAGAACCAAGCAGCAGTATGTTACGATACTTTGTTATGTGACATTGATCAAGAACAAATTGGGATAGCACTAAAATGCTGCAAACATTAATGGCAATCAAAATAAACCCATAACAAGGTATATAACTAACTTTGAACATCAGTACTACTAGAATAGGGGTGCCCTGTATGCATTGTTAGATTATAGTTTACATCAGCCCTAACCAGTGGAGCCAGTAATGAGAAATGATGTATATAGTGGGCCAAAATCCTTTGGAGGACCACACTTTACTCAATCGCTGTTTGAGAATCTAGGGAGCAAAGGAGGGCAACATTCTAAAATGTAGAATAGACGGTGCCATTCTGCTTTCTGCTTATGCTCATTGTAGTCTTTCAAGCAGGATTTTATGCAGGGGCTATATTACTGGAAACCACTGATGAACATTTACCAGGTTTCATAATTTTGCTATCTTCTTTCAAGTTTAGATGTTCTTTTTTTGCAAGATGTCCCCTTTGTCCCTCAGCAATTTCTAGATGGATACCCAAATGATCTGACAACAGAAGAATATCTCAATAACATTAGAAATGACTGCAGTAGTGTTCACTTTTAAAAGTATGGGTTTGGGACAGTAGCAAATTTAAATTGCCCTCTTTAAACTGTTTAAAGTCTTTAAACTTCTGAAAGTAGACATTTTTCATAGGAAAGAAAGCTTTATTGCTGGACTTTATCATTAAAATCAGAATAAAAATATGAGTGAGGATGATATAAAATCCTAAAAGTACATCTGGTGAAGACATTAAGAGAAAATGTTAACTTGAGACAGTGTAGCAGTATACAGAAACAATGGGTGACAGATGAAACACTTCAAGCAGTTAAAGCAAAGGGAGACAGGAACAAATCAGAACCATGAATGCTGCTGTCCAATGATTAGTGCATAAGAACAAAGAGATTTTTTTTTTCAAACAATCAGTGCAGAGAAATAGAAGCTGCTAACAAAAAAGGAAGAATGAGAGATCTATTTCATATGATTTGGGACAGGGAGCCACAACATATGTGGAAAACATCAGCAACAGTGGCTTCACTCTGAATTTAAAAGTTCAAGGGAAGAAAAAAAGATCAGTAAGCTTTGCTGTTCTCTTGACTCCAATGTACTTTTAATGGTAAGTCCGTTCCCCTTCTTTACATGCTTGAACAGTACCTTGAAAAGGCACTCACTTTCTAGTTTTATTATTAGCTCAACAAAAGTGAATGTTTGAAAAGCACCCAGAGGTGCAGAGGAACTTCAAAGAATTTGCCCTCTTTCCTATTCCCTGCAGAAATGTCTTCATGAATCACAATCAAGGAGTGGCCATTGCCTACTACGTAGGGATGTGAACAGAACTTGCCAGATGACCAAAAGAGACACAAAGTTCCTTATGCTACAGTTCCAGAGAATACTAGGATCCTATGTTTACTGTATGACATTTTCTGAAGGGACAACACATATAAATCTATTTTCTTTAAACAAATGTCTATGTGTCTTTTGTTCAGGTTCAGTTCTTCCATCAAGAAGAGCTGTTAACATACCTTTCAACATTTCATGGGTGAAAATCAAGACATGTGTGCCCAATCAACATCAGAATATGGTCCAGGTGGCAAAGGTTATTAACGAGAAAGAAGATACAGTACAAGCTAGGAGAGGCTGTAATATTTTACTTCTGCCTGATCCTACTGAAAAGGACAAAATTATGCCCCCTCTCCTCCCCCCTGTTGAGTTAATTGAATGCAAACTACTTTTGCACTTTAAACAGATCGCAGCAACTGTAGCAGGCTGTGGATAAAGAAGGAAAGTGGAGGAGGAAGAGAAAAACTAGGGCATTTTGAAAGCAGTTGAAAAAGTGGAATGGAAGATTATTTTGGACTGTTGCTGCTAAATTGGGAGAGGTGGAGGCTAAGACCTCGTGAAGGAGAAAATCTCCATGGAGAATTTATCAAAACTGATCTTCTCTGTCTTCAAGGCACACTGCAACCCCCTGAGCCTTTACAATAACTGTGAGCCTTTCCATGATTCACATAGACATACTGACCAGATCTGTCCTCCTTTAGGTTCCTGTGACATGAACTATAATGAGAGCAGCCTTCATTCTGAGGGGTCTAGAGTAGTATGGGAAGGCTTCACAATGATGGAATTCAAAGATATAGCTGTGTTAGTCTGTAGAATCAGTATGAAGAGAGATCGTGTAGCACCTTTAAGAGTAACTGAAAGAAAGAAGTTGGCAGTGTGAGCTTTTGTAGACTTGTCTACTTTCTCAAATGCATCTTAGGAAGTAGACGTAAGTATATGAAAGCTAATGCTGCCAACTTTTCTTTCAGTTAGTCTCAAAGGTGCTACAAGATCTCTCTACATTCACAATGATGATAATAAACACATCGAAGTGTGTATTCAGTGCAAAATAATCTAAATGAAGGTCAGTGGTGGTACTCCCATATAGATGAGCCTTGTTTTTATACTTTTCCCTCTATTGCCAGTGTGCTTAAAGTTCTTACATAACTGGAACAGCATGTTTGGTACTTACTTTTATACTGGGTTTGAGAATTGTTTGGCCTATTGATCTCGTGTGGCTCTAGGAGTGGCATCCAGTGCAGAAAGTCATGTAAGATGAGAATGTTCTATAGATCCTTCCAGTGCCAAAGTTCCCAGACTGATGATGGTGCAAAACTGCAATAGTGCAATCTATATCAACATTTGAAGAGTTGATAAGGAATATTGAAAGAATATTCAAAGCAATAATATTCAAAATACTAAAAAATGATTGAAAAATGGGTTTCTTGACTGTTGGGAAACCTCGGTGAGGAGAATCCTGGACAGACAATTTTTGTAGTTTGTGTGAGAAAGGCAGGTAGGGTTTGTTTTGCTTTCTTTTGTCTTGCACAGAAAAGAGTGTTATCTATGCAGAAAATATTATTTCTGTTCAGAAAATGTTGTTTTCTGCACGTGTGGATTTTTTGCACAAATAAATCGTGAACTGTGAACAGTCTTTGAAAACTTTAGTTTTTAATAACTTTTTTGGAGTCAGGAAAAAAAATGGTAAAATTACTCATTCTTGCATAGAAGAATGAATTTGCATCCTCAGTATGGGGTCTTCCCACTTGGACAAAACAAATGCATTTGAGACTTTTTGTTTGACAGCAGGGAGTCTGAGGTGATAAACAAAATGTGTCCTAAGGATGATAGATAACAAGTTTACACTCCAAACATCAATGTTTCTATGATATTACATGCAAGTTGCTGTGAGAAAGAATATAGCTTTAGGCAGCTGTCTATACATTCATAAATATGTAAAATGAAATAGTTCTTATGCAGGTCTGTGATCCTTTCTGTAGGTTTCAACTAATACAGAAGGAACTGTAAAGATTTGTTCGGAGAAAGTGTTCCCTTCCAGTACAGCATCCTTAGGTGCTAGCATTGGATGTTGCTTTAAAGCTGTGTGTTGTATCATTTGGCTGCACTTGGACCTTGAACATTTGTTTTGGTTGCTCAAATGCTGGTTGATAGTATTAACCTCCTGATTTATTAAAGCAGCTCACATGCTGTGTGCACTAATGCAAGCCAAGTGGCAAAATATAGAATGCAGAGAATCAGACCCGTCAGTTTTTGAATTCACCTTCCATTTGGAATCTCATGAGAGAAAACAACAACAACCCCAGTACATTGTTTTGTTTATTTTGATTTATAATGCAGATTTTATATTAGGCTGCAAATGCAGACAAGGTTGAAAAAACACAGAGAGAAAAAAAAAACATGATGCATTTCCAACATCAAGATTTATGCTTTTCCTCATGAAAATATATAAATAAATAAGAATGACATTTATTTGGCTGGCTGCACAATCCATGTTAACAAGACAATTAGTATGTGATGAAAGTTATTATCTTCCTCGGCATGTCAAAGTCAGGGGCTGCTGATGCCGCCGGAGTTTGGAAGCAAGCCTAGGTTCATTTCTTAGTCACAGTAAAAGATAATATTGAATTCTTCTCTCCAGATCTTGACAGGATGTAATTAATACTTTCTTTCTGCTTAAAAAAAATGAAGCCAAACACAACCACCTGTAAAAAAAAAGACAGACTTTTTTTAAAAATGAAATTGCATTTTGGAGGAAGTCACTGCTTACAAAAAAAGTAACTGACAGACAACTAAGGTCAACCAAATCTATCTTTAGTCACTGCTGATGGCAGGGACTTCTACTTTCAGTTGACACTGTGGCTGTATCAGTCTCTATTTCAACTCTCTTACTGTCACTGGTGTACCTCCTCTACTGCGAGGAAAGGTGAAATTTCATAATCACCCAACAGCACCTGGCCAGGTCATTCACAGTGGTGCAGAAGACTGGACTTACAACATGTCATCTGCTATGCATGGACTTTTCTATTTGATGCTGTAAACACATTCTCAAAGCCCTCCACCTACTGTGTGTGTTTCTGGGTAAATTATTAAAATGCTCATGCTTGTTTTCAAATTGTCTGTATAATAATAAATAATAATAATTTGTTTTATTTATATACCGCTATTCCAAAGATCATAGTGGTGAACAGCAAGTAAGCTAATTCGCAAGTAAGCTAATTTGCCCCCAACAGTCTGGGTACTCATTTTAGCGACCTCGGAAGGATGCAAGCCTGGGCCCTTTTGCTGGTTTTGAACTTTCAACCTTGTGGTTTCGAGTAAATGGCTGCAGTACAGGCATTTAACCACTGCGCCACCAGGGCTCCTGTATCTCAAGTACGGCTTCCAGAAGTGAACCCATGGATGATATTAGTCCTCAACAAGTGAGCCACAGGTGAGTAATCCCTGACATTTGTCTTCCTTCAAAAGCCGTTTGCAACTGGTAAGCTCCAACAATCTGTTCCTCTTCTAGTAGGCTTGGGCTCTGCTCATCCTTGGTTTCATTAATACCACAAGCACCAGCAACAGCACCGCCACCATTTGTTCTACAATCGATTTCACCCAAGAAGAACATCTATTGAAAGACAAAGTAACTAACCTATTACAATTGCCTGTAACTCTTTAAAGGCAAAGGCAGACCACAGTTATAGACTGGGGCTGCTGCCTCACTGCAGAATTAACATTTCAACATTACTTTAACTGTCATGGCTCCATCCTGTGGAATCCTGGGAACTGTAGCCTGTTGTTACAGGAGAGCTCCTGTGCAGAGAAGGCAAAACTACAGACCCCAGAATTCTATCACATTTGAGCCATAGCAGTTAATGTGGCATCAAAACTGCAATAATTTTGCAGTGTAGATATAGCCTGGGACAGGCCTCCATGGTGTTTTGGAGAATGGGCCCATAAAGAAGGTCATGTGGTGACATCTGAACATTGGATTAACAAATAAATAATTTCCAAATCCTGCTGCTACTGCTGACTCCAAAACTTTGAATTTATTACAATTTTAGAGCTGAATGTGGATCCACCAAACTCTGCCAAAACTGATTGAGGTCTAAGCTTATATTACCTTGGCTGAGTGTTTACTAGTATTGTGGTGCTGGAGGCAAACTTGGTTCAGTAGCTAGGATGCAGCAGTGGTGGAAGTGGAGGAAGAAGGTGAATATATATTAAGACCTGCATCTTTGGAAGTGTGAAAATGCCTCTTCAGACTCTTATTTTCAATGCTGTATGATACTTTTTTTTCAGTTAGGAAGGTTACCAGCTTCCTAACCAGCTGCTGCTATGATCTGCACATATGTGCATGAAACTACATGAATAGAGATATAAATATAGCTGGGGCTAGTTTTTCATTTTACTTCTGATTCATAACACTTTTTCTGATGAGCCCCAAATTTCTGTGTTAAGTGGTAGTGGAAGTTGCTAATCTTTATTCATCTGAAGTGTCATTTCTTCCCAGACATATGAAGCCAAGCAACATTAGAGTGAGGGCAAGATGACAAAATGTTATTAATGAGGAAGAACACACAAGCTAGGAGAGGCTGCAGCAGTTTCCTTTGCCTGAGGAAAAGCAAAACTTCACCATTCTTCTTCTCTCCCTGCTGCTTACTTAATACAGTCCAAATTACCTTTTCACTTTGAACTCTGTAGCAACTGAAGTAAGCTAAGGAGAATGAGAAATTGGGACATTTTTAAAGTAGCTCAAAAAGTGGGATGACAGATTAATCAGGGGTTGTTCTTGCCAAATTAGGACAGTTGAAAAATATGCATTCTTTCTGGTGGTTTGTGTGGTAACTGTACTTATAAAAGTTCCTTTTACAGGTTCCTTTTGCTATTAAGTGCCAGTGTGCCTAAGTATAGAAAGAATATTCAAGACTGGGAGGGGAAGAAAAAAAAAGGCTTTTCAATTTTCAGGACACCTCAAAATACCTGGGAAACCCCCTTTCCAAATAGATTGGGAGGGCTACTCCCACTTCCAACTCAGATTCATCTTTTTGACTCTCCACCCAACACAGTAGTGGCCATAGAAAGAGCAGTGCAGCTGAGGTTCATTGCTGGCTATGTAATTGTCCTGGTAGCTGGCAAACAATGAAGAAGGCATTGTCCAGAACCTCTGGTGGGTCCTCTGGGTATCCCAGAAGATAATATAATACCATTACTGTGTGCTGGCTATTGGAGCATAACCAGTGATGCTCCTTGGCTGACTCCCACTTTCCCCCCAGACACTACTTGGATGCATTAGGTTGGCAGAGATTTTCTCCTTTCTGCAAGAATGTATTCAAAACTTGCTCAGTTTCTCAAGGTATTTTCAAAGGGGGAGAAAATAGATTAAATTAGTCATTCCACTAATCAGGAACAAATAATTTAAGAACATCCCTAGTATGGCCTCACTAAACAATGAAGGAGGGAGACCAGATGGTTCAAGTCCTGGCTCATTTTGCTGGCTTATGCTCTGTTTTTAGTACTGGCATAATGATAACCTAGAGGGAGAAGGTTGTGTGGTGTTGTTTTTTTTTACTATAGGGCAGTGGCTTGAGGTGTTCAACTGTTTTGTTTTTAAGCAACCAAAAGGAACTATTTTATTTTCTCTTCAAAACCAACCAGAAAAAGAGTTTGTTTTTTTTTAAAAAAATGTAACCAAAACCTTTTTCAATATTGGAGCTGTTTTTAACAGATTTAGGGGTGCTGAATTAAAAAAAAACATAATAAAAATGCCACATAAGAAACACTTTAAAAAAAAACACAACAAAAACCTAATTTGATATTTGTATTACGGTCATGTAACAACCCTAGCAAAGACTTCATCAACAAAGTCATATTTCAGAACTAAAAACTTTATTGAAAGAAAGAGATTGCATAAAAGGAACAGCTCGTGGCATTATAGTCAGATCTAAGTAACAGTAACAACTTTACCATTTTATACCCCCAGCTAACATCCAACCCCACAACAAAACTTATTGGTTATTTTATTCCTGCTAAAACCATAATTGACAAGTTAATTGAATCCTTACCCCATTTCTCTCCCCCCCCACCACCATATATGCTGTTTTAAGAACCACAGAATGGCCAACAAGTTCCTGCCAAACTTCCCCACAACAGTGTGATAATTCCCACCTGCTGCTACCACCATTAAACCAAAACAAATTACAAATGAACTCAGTCAAACAATCTCACTAAATAACATACATTAAAATTAACTTCAACCAAAACATTTCCAATACTCAGCTATCCCCTCAGAGTGGGGTGAGGGTGCATTTGGGTGAGGGAGTCACAGCTCCTTCAAGGCTGTAAACTGCAAGGTTTGTGTGGTTGCTATAGTAAACATTCCTTTAATAATAATAATAATAATAATAATAATATAATTTATTTGTATCCTGCCCAATCATGAGGAATCCTGGCGGCTAACAGCAGTAGGGAAAATACAATACAAAAATTAAAATAAGATACAAAATAATCCCTTCCCAATCTCCTGACCAATACTTAAGCAAACAAAATCCATAAACATATACAATAACAATCAAAGAAAATAAAAACATCATAATCTAATTAAATTCATAATTAAGCCCTTTCCCTCCACATTCCTTTCACTCAGTGAATTAACCCTTCCACCATCAACTTCAGCAGACCTCACTCAACCTCTTTTTCTAATATATAACACCACTACCATTTTCCCTACATTATATGATTACATTCAGATTCTTCCATATTTCTCCAACTGCAGATATGGAAGAATCCAAATTATACATCAACATTTATGGAAGAATCCAAATTTTACATTCTGGTTCTGACAATTACTCAGCTTTGATTAAGTGTGGACAATGATGTTCCACTGTAATTTCTTTTAGTGTTTTTGAACAGATTTTTGTGTTTCATTCAGTGTATTAAAGTGTTTAAAAGTATATTAGAAGACTTTAACCTCTTTCTTAATCTTGGCAGGATAAACTGGAAACTCTTGTTGTGTTCTGAGTACTTGCAATAATCTAAAGGAAGTAATCTATGAAATGCACAGATATAGGGTGAGGTACACCTGGCTTGACAATAGTACACATGAAAGAGATCTAGGACTCCTAGTAGACCACAAGTTAAACATGAGACAACAGTGTGATGAAACACCTAAAAAAGCCAAGACAATTCTAGGCTGCATGAATAGAAATATAGTGTCTATACCTGTTTTGGTCAGACCTCCCTTGGAAATACTATGTAAAGTTCTGAGCACCAGAATTAAAAAAGGATGTTGACAAGTTGGAGTGCATCCAGAGGAGGGTGATCAAATTGATAAAACATCTGGAAACCATGCCATATGAAGAGCACCTTAGTGAGCTGGGTATGTTTATCCTGGAGAAGAAAGGTTTAAGATGTGATATAATAGCCCTGTTTAAATATTTGAAGAGATGTTGTACTAAAGATGGATCAAGTTTGTTTTCTGCAGCTCCAGAAAACAGAACCCAAAGCAATGGACTGAAACTACAGGAAATGAAACTCTACCACAACATTGGGAAGAACTTCCTGACAGTCAGAGCTGTTCAACAGTGGAATACACTGCCTCAGAGTGTGGTGGACTCTCATTCTCTGGGGGTCTTTAAACAGATGGCAATCTGTGGAGGTTGCTTAGATTATGTGTTTCTTCATGGCAGGAGGTTGGCCCTTGAGGTCTCTTCCAACTCCATGATTCTATGATTCTAGGTTATGAATTATGGCTAGCGGTGGATGTGTCATCAGTCCAGAAAAGCTTTGATCCATTTGTGGGGAATTTGTGTTCGGGAAACATCAGAGAAACATAATAATAATAATAATAATAATAATAATAATAATAATAATAATAATAATAATAATATTTATTTATTTATATACCGCCCTTGGCCCAAACCAATCCGGGCGATGACAACCAGTGTAAAAATATAAATATACAATTAAAAACACTTTATCCCTCCCCCCTTAAGACAATATTAACCGTATAACTATTAGAAAACACAACATCAGCTAAAAACAGCAATTAAAACCCTGATATCCCTCTGTTGATCCTCGACCATCACTGAGAGGGCGCCCCGGAGGAATGAGGGCATCAGGACCCGGGCGGATGGTGTCTGGAAAGGCCTGCCGGAAGAGATCTGATTGGAAAGAAGATCTCTGGAAGAAATAATACTTTATGTAACAATCTAGTCAACCCAAAGAAATACTTCTGGCACCTCTTCATATAAAACTGGGTTTATAAAACAGTTTGTTAAGGTCTTTCAAAAATCTGATTACTAAATTTCTTGAGAATAATAAGGACCCTGGCTATGCACTTATTGTTGAAAACATGCTGTAAAAATTTATTGGGTTGCCCAATAAGTATTAAAATTCATATGTTAAATGTTCACTTTGAATTTTTCCCAGAAAACCCAGGTACAGTAAGTGAGGATCAAGAGGCTGTACAGACATGTTATATGCCAGCCTCAGGTCAGAGTGGGGGCATGGCGTCCACATGATGCATGGGCTGATGCTATCCTCATACTGCTGTCATGCTGTGAGCCTGACCGCATGACGTGTGGCATCATGGCACTCCTTTGGCACTGTGTCCAGATGACGCAGCACCAAAAGGAGTGCCAGAAGGTGCCATGGCAGTGGCAAAGGAGCTCTTTCCACAGTATAAAAAAGAGCTCCTTTTTGTGGCTCCTTTTTGTGCCGTGGAAATGCCAGACCAGGGCCACGACATGTAATTGCTGCGGCCTCGATCTGGCTCTGAAAGGGGAAGTAGCAGGCTGTTCCAAAGGGACAGTCTGTTTCACCCCCCAAGACATAAAGGAGATGGAAAAGAGATACCAAGGCTGGTGTATGTTAAGATGAATGGGGATTATTGTTAAAAGATGCATCATGAAAATCAGGAAGCAAGGTATAAAGGAAAACAAAAGATACAGCTTCACTGGCAAAAGAAAAAGGGATTACAGTACTAAGCCCTTTGAATGAGGTTCAGATGTACATAACTAAGTTTTGTAGTTTTTGTAAATAAATATATTCAGAACTGGCCACAAAATAGATTTCATGTGGTAATTTTTCACTATATTCAGTCACACATTACAATGTAAAAACACCAAAGCAAGTTGTAAAAAAAACTTTATATGATGGAGCAAATCTGAGGTAATTTTTTGATTTGGAATGTCAAATTCCTATAAAAACAGCATACATTAAAAAAAAAATTCTGGCCCTCAATTTTGCAGGCCTTAACTTTCCATGCTCTGAAAATAAGTGATTTAGTTACTGGACAACACTGATACATACTGCAGGAATTGTCTGGTTTCCACATTTTCTGACTGACAATTTAAGTAATAAACCATCATTGCTTCTGTTCCTGGGACAGGCACTGATATTATTTCAATAATTATCCCTTTCTCCATTTGCTTGATGAAGCTTATGTGCCATTTAGCTTACTGCTGACAACCCATATTCCCTACTAAGACAGTAAAAAGGCACCCACACCAAATAGAAAGCAAGTTGTTTTCCAGACATATAAATGATAGCTTTTAGCCATGGGTGCATTAGTCTCAGAGCAGTATGTATTGATTGCTTCCTCCCCATCCCTCATGAAGTGAATGGGAAAAAAAGCCATAAACAAAAAGAATGCATTATTTCTGTCTGTCAGAGTAAGAGGATCAAAGTAGATGTTACATTGGGCTCTTTCACATGGAGGAGGCAAGCATAATTAAATCGTGATTAAATTGTGCTAACAGCATGATCAGGGGGAAGAGTATCACAACCTGGGCTCTTTTCCTGTTTGTCTCCCATGCGTAAACTGTGGACATGTCTTTTGGTAATAACGGGAGTTGTTGCATGCATTACAATTTACACATGAGACAGGAACAGGCGACACGAATGAGGGTGTGTGATAATCTTCCCCCCCAATTGCTCTATTGGCATGATTTAATCACGTTTTAATGATGCTTGCCTCCTGTGTGAAAAAGTACATTAAAAACATGCAACTGAATTCTGGAAATCTTGCCTTCCCTCTTGATAAAACTTTTTCAATAGGAGGCAATTTGAAATGGAGATGGGATGAGGTAGTTAACTAGCTCAAAATCCCCCCTCCTTCATAAAGAATTCAAACTATTTAGAATACACAGTTTATTTCCTCCTGTTTTTTCTTTGCTTCATATTTTCCGCTCCTTATGTGGCTTTTCTTTGAAAAAAGACTACCAGGGGAATCTGGATATCTCTACACTATACAGTTACATGATCTCCACTTGTTCTGATTTGGCAAAATCAATCCCAATTCATCCTCTGTCATCTCACATTTTGAGCTGCTTTAAAATGTCCTAAGCGGGATACAGACCGCCCAAAAAGGGTGGTCTATCCACACCTTGGTATGCTGCGTGAGGGAGCCGTAGCGGACAAACCGCACGGCTCTCTCGTACAGCAAAAAGAACCCGTAAAAAGTGGGTTCTTTCTGCGGCACCATTGTGATGCCGCAGTGCACCAATGGCACACTCATGGCTTCACAATGAAACCAGGACCTGCAGACGCTAGGCGTCTATCACGTCAAAATGGCGGTGCCCGTGTGAACAGGGCACCGCCATTATGAAACCCTCCTCACCTACTAGGGGTGGGGCATGTATGGGCAGTGCGCCCACTCACTGCCAACCCCTAGCACATGACGAGGGCGCACTTTAGGCCCATCTAGATCGGGACCTGGTTTCTCTCTACTCCTACTTGTCTGCATGTTCCCATTTTACTTCAATTGCTGCATACTGAGTTCAGAGTACAAAAGTTGATGTTATGAAATCTTCTCGGGTCATGCAATCTTCTCTGGAAGTTATGCAATCTTTTCTGGTCATTATTTTTGTTTTCTTAATGTTCAGTATTAAATCTGCCTTAGCACTTTTTTCCTTAACTTTCTTCAGCAATTGTTCCAGACCTTTGCTATTTTCTGCTAGTTGTATGGTGTTATCTACATGTCTTAAAACACTTAAAACTGACTCCAATCCTGCTTTGTGTATGATATTTTTGGCATAAAAGTTTAACAAATATGATGATAAGATGCAACCTTGCCTGACCCCCTGTGCAAGTTTACTTCTCCATATTCTGTTCTAACAGTAGCCTCTTGTCCTGAGTATAGGTTACACATCAAGACAATCAAATGTTGTAGCACACCCATTTTTTTAGAGCTTTTCATGATCTTTACAGTCTTGTTCTGCTGTAATCGATAAAGCACATGCTGATTTTCTGTTGGAGTTTTTTGGTGTATTCCATTATCAACTGTATGTTTACAATGTGATTTCTAGTGCCTCTTTCCCAAACTCAGTTTGAATACCTGGCATTTCTTGCAGTCCAGTTAGACCTCTCTTACAGTGGATGCAATTTTGAATGTCTCATCATAGTGTAGTAGGCCCACTTGTGCACCTATACCAGACTGTGCAATGTACTGTTCCCTGATTTACTGTACAGCTTCTGATGTTCACCTCACAGCCATTCCTTGTTTCATGGAAAGTGGGCAGGATTTCAGAGCATCTGCTATGTCCTGAGACTTCCAAGAACCCTGGCAGATCTCAGCAGTGATATCTTTATTTAGTGTCTGGCAGAGACACTTTTGTGATCCTGTCTGCTCCTCAAAAAACAAGGAATGGACATATATGGGGCTTCAGAGACTGTTCAGTAAGTCAGATGTTGTGATCTTTGGGCACTGATGAGGAAAAGGAACACCAACCCCTGCAAGAGAACATGTCAGCCTGGATACATTTCTAGGCCCCTTTCTCATTCTTACCGGGGCCCTGGAATTCTGTAGAAGAGTCTTGCTATGATAGAACCATAAAAGAGTTGTAATTGATGGTACTGACTGGTGCCAATTTGGGTCATTCAGCAATTGTGTTTTAGGTTATATATAGTTGTACCCTAAATAGATATCCCAAAATGTTACTTTTGGTGTGAAATGTGACAAATAGTAGTGGATCTCTCTAGTGGACTAATCAAGTTGGCAAGGAAGAAGCAGAACAGGAACTCGTTTCTTGCCATTAATATGTTGTACTGGTAATAACATAAAGAGGAGCCTTGCTGTATAAGACCAGGGTCCATCAAGTCCAATATTTTACTTCCATTAATTAGATAGGAGGTTCTAGGGATTGAGAGGCCTGGAGAGGCATTATATTAACTGTGCCATTCATTGCTCCTCTGGCATCAAACATTCACCAGAACAGTATGTTTTAAAAAACTTTGATAATTTAAACTTTATACATCTTGCATGTCTAATCCTTGGCTAGGGAAAATGTGGCCCCCAGAGCTTGCTGATTGCAACTCCTATCTTCTCTGCCTATTGGCTCTGCTGCCAGTAGATGATGAGCATGGTAGTCCAGCAACAGCTGGAGGTCTTCACAGATACCCTACCTTTGGCCTAATCCATTTCAAAAGCCATCTGATCTACCCTACATTTTCTGGAGGTAAAGTCCTGTAGTTAATTAGATAATATGTGAAGAAACATTGATGCTAACAGGAACAACAGCAATAACATTGGTATAGATTCCTGATTCTTTATCTCAGGCTGCTGTAATTACTTACATTGCTGAGCTCTGCTTCCAAATAGTTCTCCCTCTGGCAGCCAGGTTGGTATCTACCTTAATTGCAACTTCCTAGCACATTATATTTCAAGGATATTGTTATCTTGATCACAAGCCAGAAGGTGTTGCTATGGAATATTTCATTTTATAGAAGTACAATTGCAAGCTAAAGACAGTCTCTTATTGGTGTTTCTGCATCAAATTCAATTTGAAGAAAATGAGATAGCTAGAAACACTATGTGTAGATGGTAATGCATTTGGGGGGATAATACATTTCCCCCCATGCACAGTATCTTGAAGTAGGTGTACATAATGTAAAAGATCCCTGCTAAATGAATCTATAATAGCAGAGAGAAAAATTAATATTGAAAATGTCCTAGCATGGTATGACTTGTGATGAATGTGTCATGCCAGAAGAGTATAAAAGATGTTTTTAGAAGTCATTATCTATTTTCAGAAGTTAACAGTTCTTAGTGATGGAGTAGAAACAGAGCTGCTACTAAGAAGATGAAAGCCTTTCTGTGTTATCTGTGAATATGGTAGATTCTCTATTGCAGGAACTGATGTATACAAATGGATCATGCAAATTTCATACAAAATACATTGCTCTTAAGAAAATTTATAGCACAATGTTGTTAAAGGTAAATCTCATGGTAGAGATGGTGTATAAGCCCAGGTAAGTGTGCTTGATACATCAGCTTTCAAAATGAAATGTGAAATATTTGCTCATTATTTTGGCATTGGCTTTGAGGGGACCTAGGCAATGTACCCTTTGGGCCCCATATCAGGTGTCACTAGAGTTGTCAGGTCTTAGAATACCAGATGATGGGCCTTTACAAAGCAGAGTGAAAAGCCGGCCTAGGGGCAGAGTCAGGGCACAGCGTCCTGATGATGCCCCCTGACTCCTCCCCCTCGGGGTGCCCTGATGCTGCACATCACTCCAGATGGCATGTGGCATCATGGCACACCTCTGGTGCTGCATCCAGATGACACAGCGCCAAAGGTGTGCCATATAGCGATGCCACCATGGCTATGGCGCCTTTTTGAGGACGCAAAAAGGAGCTGCTTTTTGCTGCTCCTTTTTTGCACCCTCAAAAGGCCGGATTGGGGCTGCGGTGTGAGGTGGTGGTCTGTAGAGCTCCAATGGTGAATGGTCTGTAGAGCCCCAATGTCTCAAGGAATTGCAATAATAAACAAAACTAAGAGTAAACAACAGAGAAGGAGAAAAACATGTAGTTTACAAGATGGATTCAAAACCTGGGCTTCTATCTCCCCTTATTCCCAGCTGGTGTCAGGGCTCTCTTCACACTGGGACGTTTGCATGTGTGTTGTATTTGGTTAATATCAATGAACCAAAAAAAAAAAAAAAATGAAGAGCAACAGTGTATTGTACCATTTTGTGTAAAGCAGGGATGGAGTACCAGCATCACAACTCATGAGGATTCTTCTTGTAAAAAAATCTATCAGCAGTTCTGCAGAACTTGGAAAAAATTACCAAAGGGCTGTAAGTAAACTCACCATTACTCCTAGTAGTAGGATAGGGAAATATATAATATGTGTAGTAGGATGTAAGTGATAGTGGAAATGGTTTCACCTGGAAAAAGCATTGATTAATGCATTCAATTTTTTATCGCATAGTTCTGTTCTGGTTTGTTGTTTGGAACTGCCTATTGCCTCATGGATTTCAGAAGAAAGAAAATGGGGAGACTGAGGGGGAAATGATGGCCTGTTTAGTCCTTTTTGGCGTTACACGCACCAAGCCCCCAAGCCAGACAGAAGCCAGGCTGGTGATTACATGCTGGCTGGCTTCTCTCCCACTTGGGGGCATGTTGTTTAGATTTCACTTTCCCCAGAGCCAGCTTTTTGGAAGGAAAAGCTGGCTCTCTGGGAGAAGGGGTGGCTTTTTTACCACCCAGAGGAGTGGATTTTATCTGCTTCTTTTTAGGGTGGAATCTGGCTGATTCTGTTAGAACCTGATCCTTTAAACTGGATATGCAACAGACGGAACCTTGGAACTCTAGAACCAATAATAGTGGTAAAGTCATTCCCAAAGAATTTAAGAAATTTATTAGATAAGGAATTAAAGGAAAGGAAGATAGATAAAATAGAAAATTGGATAAAATTAAAAATAGGAAGAGAAAATATAAAAGAGAAACTTCAGGGAATAAAAATGTCATGTTTTCATTATATGCAAAGAGAACAAGGGTTCAAAAATTGGAAGAAAAAGAATATAGAAAAGAAAAAAATATATGCAATTTGAACAAATAATTCAGAAAGGAAAAGAATTAGAGGAAAATGAAAGTATGAAAGGATTAACTAGCAAAATGTATAAAATATTAATGGAGAATAAAAGAAAAGAAATAAACCAAAATATTTGGAAAGAGATATGGGAAGAAGAAATAATAATAATAATAATAATAATAATAATAATAAAATTTTATTTCAATACCACTATTCCAGTGATCACAGTGGTGTACATCAAAGAGTAAGACAATTAAAACATCAGCATGACAATAATACAAAATTAACAATTAAAAACAGTAAAAACCAACAACACCCTATACAAGTGGCTGTGTAGAATGGAATACACAAAAACATTGCCAAGGGGAAGAGAATGACCACAATTAGGATGTAAATTTTGTGAAAATGAATGGAATAAAATTTGGGAACAAAGGCATTTAAAAAAATCTATCGGTATTGCATGGCTCTATGCAACTTTGTGCATAAGCTCAAAGCTGCATATAGCGCGCCCGCGTATAACGCGGGCACACTGTAATTTGATTTGTTATTCATGCCCCAGTAATAATACAACATGAAATATTAGTCTATTACATCTTCTTTTACACACCCTTTGCATCCTTAAAAGAAGGGAGGGGGAATGGAATTGTAGAATTCTGTTCAATTATCAGTTTCATTTTGCCATTTAATAAGGGAGATATTGCTTAGTTATAGCAAGAGCAAAACAATTTCAGATGTTGATGCTACTGACAGCAGGGTGTAATAGAAGCTCATTACAGTTCATAAGGCTGATTTAATTACATTTTTTCCTCTCTGGAAAGTTACCCTGTCTCAGCATGCTCATCTGCGTGTATTCTAGCATGTGAATATCTGTAGTGAATTCATCAGAAAGTAGAGCATTATTATGTGACAGAATCCCCTCTTAGCTAAAGCCAGTTGCCAACAAACTATAGATAAGTATTGGAAAAGAGGACAATCACATTGGGTAATCTTCCATGTGTCCCCCTCCCCCACCCAAGGATTAAGGATCTGATTATTGAACACAAAGAGAGGAAAAGGATTGGAACAGACAATAGCTCCATCCACTGAGAAACTTTCAATGACTCACAGTGAGATCATGGTAGTTACAGCAACTCTGTTTGCCTTCATCAAAACAAGAGAGGGAAATTATAGTTATATTTGTTTGTCTGCTTGATGATTAACCACAGGTGGGGGATGCGAACATCGGCAGTGATTATTTATTATTTTTAACCCCCTGTAGATAGGAAAAAATGGCTGTGTCAATATGGTTTGGAAGTCAAATGTAGTGCAACAAAGCTATAATAATAAATATATGTGGTATTAAACCATAACATCATTTCTAAAGATTTTTTAAAAGTGCTTTTATTGAGAGCATTTAGTTCCTGTAACAGTAACACTGGTGTTGTTTTAGAAGCCTTCCAGATGAACAATATTTCACAATGTAAAGTACAAACAACCTCCAAGAACATAGTGTAACTATGTATGATCTGATTCCATTTTTTAAAAAAAATATATAAATATTTAAAACAGCATGTTGGATAAAATCCACTAAGCCCACTGACGGACTAAGAGGATTACTCTCCTCTAGCATATGCACACTATCATCCTGTTTCCCCAGTTCCTCACCAGATTCAGAATAAGAGCCAGTTGGACTCTCAGACATAGCACCATCCTTCCAGCCACTGATCTAGGTTGTGGGGTGAGGTGCTGGATCCATTCTAGCTGTCCTTGAGCACCCAGGGAAGGAGAAGCTTCCACCTCCTGTATGAGACTTCTCTTTCTTCCCCATGTGCTCATGGACAGCAGGAATGTTCCTGGGTGCACCCACATGGCTATCACTAACTGGTGGGTTGTGGAGCTAGTCCCCGAAGCAGCTGTTGTGTCAAGGGTGTTGCATAAGGAGGTTTTGGATACTTCCTTCTGCAACATCCTCAAAAGATAATACACTGGCATGATTGGAGGTTATCTACATATCAAGTCTAGGAAAGACATTTGTGAACGTAGGGCCTGTGCAGACTGGCCATTAAGGCTGGCCTGGGGGTGGAGTCAGGGCATGACCCATGCCCCAATTCCGCCCCATGGTGGCATGATGCCGCGCACCGCACCATAAAGTGTGCAGTGTCACAGCACTCCTCTAGCACTGTGTTTAGATGATGCAGTGCCAAAGGAGTGTTGTGAAGCCATGGCAAGGCAGCTATGGTGCCCTTTCTAGGGTGTAAAAAGGAAAGGCCAGATCAGGGCTGCGACATCTGGTTGCCATGGCCCTGATCTGGTGAAGATGGAGGCGGCTGCAGGCCACCCCTTAGGGGTGGTCTGCACAGACCTCTAATCTCCCACACATCTAATCTGGGGAACTAAGAGCCCTAACATACAGGCCAAAATAAAGCTTCTTTGGGTCACTTTGGAGGTGTGCTGTTTAAATGACGCATGCTTCCTAAGAGGCCAGAAGCCACACCAAAGCCACACTCCAGTCCTAAGGATGGAGCACAGCTTTGGCGCAGCTTCTGGCCTCTTAAGATGTGTGTGTCATTTAAACAACATACCTTCAAAGTGACCCAAAGCAGCTTTATTTTGGCCTATCTGTTCGGGTCCTTAAGGAACTTTCCCCCCTCCCCCAGTCTATGTGTATATTAACATAAAAGTGTAGTAGTCATAACTTGTGACTCAACTATAGCAGCAGCAGATCTTACAAACCATGCAGCCATAAGCACACATTGGATGAAGTGGATGACACAAAAGGAAATCAGAGCTTGTGAACAAACACCACATTGTAAAGCTGCACAAGCTGAAAAGGCAATACAGTTACATCAAGCACATAATTGATGTCATTCTCTGTCACTGTGTTCATGATGACAAATTTAGATACCTTAACTTGCTTCACTGACTTCTGAAAATCATTATTGACACAGTATGGTGTCTTACATGAAGCTTTCGGAAGGTCTTACTGAGCTATAACTAGTGTGAACTGGAGAAAGAATTTCTAACCTACTTTGAATCAACACTGAGCTGAATCAGGGTTTGAGTCTCTGCTCTGTGTCTATTATTTTGTATAGTGACTTGTTAAGCCAAACCAGAGTACCAATCATACATTGTGTCCAACCACATGCTTCAAAATTTCCTGTTTCTGCAGTAGTAATAGGATAAAAATCCTCAATAGACTATAATTTCATGCTGATGGGCTCTGTTCAACTTTGTGCATCACAGGTTGCATAGACCTTTCATAATTCTGTAATATTCCGTGTGACCCCAAAAATAGTTATTGCAACTTGAGTCATGAGAATTACCCAATACAATTCCAGGGGGAGTGTTGGGGTAGATATGTTAGTCTGTTGCACAAACAAACAAACAAACCCAGTAGTTTTTAAGGTTTCATAACACTGTTTGCCATTTTTACCTGTCTCATCCTGTCTTGAGAGAGCTTGGGAACACCATCCAAACATTTAGTGATATTTCTCTGCAATTGATCTCTTGGTTTAGCATCCATTCATTAGAATGCTGGGTTGTATTGTCAGTTGAGGTTGCTTTGTTGACTGACCTAGGGGTCTTGGTGTAGTTGGGAAGTAGCTGTTGAACGTGGTGATATTGGTGATAGAGGTGGTAAAAACACAACACAATTGAGAAAAAAAAAAAAACCAAGAGAGAAAACCTAACAACTAGGTAGGAGAGCAATATAATAGTAGCAGCAGCGGCAGCAGCAACAACAACAACCATCAACTTAAAGGACAGTATCTGAAGTGAGGAGGACACTGAGGAGGATTATGGAGAGTTACTTGATTCTTCATGTTACTGATAAGGTGTTTTTTTTTTTAAGTTGTGGCCCCAGTGTATTCCATGTGTATCTATTGTGTCTGGCAATCTGTTATTGAGCTACAATAACATAAGTCCAATTTACTCTATTATACACCACTTTTTTTGTCACTGAGTTGGTTGGAATTCTTTACCCACTGTACAGTGATGAAAGCTCTTCCCACACAATCAATATTTTAAGCATTGCAGGCCCCCAACTAAGTATGGAAAGAATATTTTTAAAATGTTTAAAAAATGTTGGAAAATGAGAAAAATGCTGGACTAATGAAAATAGCAACAGTTTGAGACTTACTCTGTGAAAACTTGATTGTTTTCTTCATAAAATAGTATTTTCTACACAAAAATAATATTTCTATGCAGAAATAGTAGTTTGTATACAGAAAAGGCTGTATCCTCCATTGAAGGCTGTTTTCTGTGCCACCTAAGTGTGAATTTTGTGCAGAATAGGAGCCTGTACAGACTGGCATCATAAGCTGGCATGGGGGCAGCGTGGGGGTGGCATGGGGGTGGCATGGGAGCATGGTGCATGCACACTGGCCACCCCCATGCCACCCCCATGCCACCCCATGCCCTAACCACATGGCAGAAGGTATCATGGCGCTCTGTTGGTGCAGCGTTTGAATGTGCTGCACCAAAAGAGCACCAAAAAAACCACTGCTGCCATGTCCTAAGGCGTCTTTTCCAATTTTTGTGGCTTCTTTTTGGACTGCAGAAGGCTAGATCAGGGCCACCGCATGCAATTGCTGCAGCACCAATCAGGTGAGGGTGGTCTGTTGAGCTCTTAAGTCTCCAATCAAGCATCATGCAAGAAATGTCATTTTTAATGCAGAAAATATTTGTGTAGATATATTTACTGTGCAGAAAATGTTGTTGCCAGAAAAAATAATGTGCAAAACAGTCATGCAAATTTTATGTATAATAAATCCTGAATGTACTTCAAAGAGAAAAAAATAGTGAGAAATTATATCAGTACCCCTTATGTAGACATTTCCATATCACTGAAGAGCATGGGGGGGGGGTGTGTGTGTGTCAATAAGAGATGCATCCAACTGTTTTCCTGTAGCTGGGCATGCTCCAAGGACATCAACTGGAGGGCTCCCGGTGTCCCCTGTGGATGCCTGTTGCAGTGTATCTTTGTTATTGTGTGCCTTCAAGTCATTTCCAACATGACAACCCTAAGGCCATGGGCTTTTCTGGGGCTGAGAGTGTGACTTGCCCAAGGTGACCTAGTGGCTTTGCATGGCCAAATGGGAGCGGTTTGAGCCAGGGCCGGCTCTAGGTATTTTGCCACCCTAGGTGAGAAATATTTTGGCACCCCTGTCGCCCATCATAATTATTTTCACCCCTTGATTTCCGCTGTTTCGTTTGTTAAAGCTAAACATGACATAAAACTTAGGTTCCAATCTCTCGTCACAGTACTGATAATTAGTCAAAAAGCCAATTAGGTTTTTACAGGTTAAAGACTTTTTTTATTGCTGAGATATTTGGAATGGAAACTAATGCATACATATTCCTTTTGCAAGCTGGAAGCATTATTCATTCTAATGATGTGGAAACATCTGGATCCCATCCCCATGAATTTGTGGGGTAGTAGTGGTCCCTCTATGACCCCTAAACTAAAAATCTTCACCCAAGGGGCAGAAAAGGGTGTGTCAGAAAGCGAAGAAAACCGTAGTGTGTCACCAGGTGAGAGGACCAGGGCTGCTGCACCACTTCAGAATTAATGCAGTTTGACACCACTTTAGCTTGCCCTTGGCTCCATGGTGACCGCTTGTCCTAACTGCAAAAGGACAAGACACTGCAAATGTAGGTCTTTAAGTAAAATGGAGAACATGACTAGTAAAACATGAAACCCCTCAATAAATATAAATTCATGCGTTCTAGTGCTGCTAAAAGGGAGGACATTTTTGGAATTCTTCTGGACCGAAGCATGAAATGTAAGATCATACCCAGAAAAAAGAGGACATTGGTTCATTGCTGGTCCAGTTAGGTGAGCCCTGGGATTTCTAGTTTGTTGTGGCTCTGCTGTCTTCTTATCTGAGAAGGCCGCATTCTCCTTCCAAAATCCAAATCCCAGGATTTCACCGCTGGAGTCCAGGACAGTTAAAGTGGAGTAAATTGAATTATTTCTGCAGTGTAGGTGCAAGCCTGTGAAAAAGGATGGGAATGGTTCAGGGCGAGATAAGAAAAGACACATAGTAGGCCACCACCATTTACAGCGCTTTAGAAATAAACTATAAATAATAAAATACTAACAGGACACCACCAAGAGTGGGTTGCCCACTTCTCAGCCTCAGAGGAAGGCCCTGGCAAAGCTTCTCTTGAACTATATTGCCAAGAAAACCATGATAGGTTTTGCCTCAGGGCAGGCAGACCTACTCCTCTTCCAGGACCGTCTCCATTCCAACATTCTGTCCAGGAGGTTTCTAAAATCTCTCCATTTTGGCCATGACTAAGAAGCAGCAGCATTTAAATTTCAGTAGTGTTGGAGCTTTTCTGGAGTCCTGTAATCCTTTTTCTTAATGTTTTCAATTTTGTGGTGCCTCCTTTGCGTGAGTGAAGACAATTTGGGAAGAAGACAAGCTTTTAAATGGAGTTGGAGCCAGTGTGGACTAGTTGTTAGAGCATGGATATGACTCTGGTTTCAGATCCCAGCTCGGCTGTGGAAAACCACTGGGGGACTTTGGGGAGTCACACTCTCTCAGCCCCAGAGGAAGGCCATGGCAAGCCCCCTCTGACCAACCTGCCAAGGAACCCCCAAGAGAGGGTGGCAGGAGAGCAAAAGGACTTGAGGACACACAACAAACAAACAAAAGGGGGGTCTAGGAATCAGAGAAAAGGGGTGTGAGTGAGTGAAAGTGGGAAGTGAGTGGGTTGGATTAGGGAAGGAATAGGGTCAAAAGTCTGGGGAGGAGAAGTAGTTATTGGCGGGGGAAGAATGGGGCAATGGAAAACACATGGTGGCTTTGGGGGATGGGAGTCACAATCTCTCTCAGCCTCAGAGGAAGGCCATGGCAAGCCTCCTGAAACAAAGTCTTTTCTCTTGGCAAGACGAGGAGAGAGTGGATGAGAGGCGGAAGGAAGGAAGAGAAGAAAGAGGGAGGGAGGGAGGAAGGAAGGAGGGAAGGAAGGAAAGGGGAAAAGTGGAAAGTAGGAAAAGGAAGAGGAAAAGAAGGAGGAATGGAAGGGGAGGAAGGGAGGGAGGAAGGAAGGAAGGAAGGAGGAAGGAAGGAAGGAGGAAAGAGGAAGGGGAGGGAGGGAGGGGCCAGGAGGAAGAAAGAGGAAGGGAGGAAGGAGAAGGAAGGAAGTGGGAGGGAAGGAGGAAAGAAACGAGGGAGGGAAGGAAAGGCAAAAGGAAGAGGAAAAGGAAGGAAAGTGGGGGGAAGGAAAGAAGATAGAGGGAAGGAGGAAGGGGGGAGAAGGGAGGCACTCTGCACCTCACAACAAACTCCCGCTCCAGAATTGCCTCGCCTGAGCAGAAAGAGTTCAAGCGTGCCAACCGGGTTAATTCTCCAGTGTGGAGTCAGCCCAGGAGTTGCAGGAGCACAGCAAATTCTTCCCCTTCTTCAGCCTTCAGCAAGCAGCTCTCTCTTCCTGCTACTTGGAGGCTGGCAGTGCTGCTGGTGCTCTGTTTGCTTATCTCGGCCTGTACCAGACAGCCAAAATAAAGCTGTTCGAGTCACAGTTGGAGGTATGGTGTTTCAATGATTCAGGAGTCCTAAGAGTCAGAAGTCGCACCAAGCCCTTTCCAGCCCTAAGCGAAAGGAGCGTGGCTTGGTGCTTGCAACTTCTGGACTCTTAGGACTCATTTGCATCATTGAAAACAACCTTCCTCACTTGTGACTCGAAGCCGTTTTTTTGGATGTTCGTAAACTGCCTATGATCCTCAGGCTAACGCCAATCTCTTTTCTCTCTCTCTCTGGCGCCCCCTAGAGGTTGGCGCCCTAGGCAGCTGCCTAGTTCGTCTATATGGACGAGCCGGCCCTGGTTTGAGCATTGGGTTATGCTCTGGAGATCACAGTTTGATTCCCCACTCTATCATGGAAACCCATTGGGTGACCTTGGGTGAGTCACACACTGTCAGCCCCAGAAAACCCCATATCATAAGTCAGAAATGACTTGAAGACACACAGCAGCAACAGTATAGGAAAATAGCTGGACACATAGTTGCTGATTCTCCTGCTCTCCAGTGATAATGGAATGACCATGTTGAGGGCAGCTGAGTTTTTTATATGATGGATAGGGAAGTAGCACAAGGCCATGTAGCTATAGAGAGATATGATGTATGCACATGCCAGTCATATGTCTCCCATAGCATTTCTGTTTGTTTGTCTTCTACTGCATCATGAGAAAATAGCTCAAATGTACGTTTGGAATTTGGAGCTATGTTTGGGATAGACTGACATCAAAAAAAGCTATATAATGAACATTAAATTCACTTTGTGTGGGCCCTGCGGGGTATCTCATTTATTTTTTCATTTACTTAGGGTAATGGGGCACATCATTTGAAAGATATCAATGAAATGAGTTTTTTAAAATTTACCTTTTTTGAAGTTTTGCTATAATTATATAAACAAAATTAAGTTGTTGTCTTCTATGTTTCTTACTACATGCCTAAATGGCTGGGCAGATTTTTATCAACTCAGATGGAATGTCTGGGATATTCTGGCTTAACCTATAATATATTTACCACACTACCTAGGCACTATTTTCTGCAGTGGTGGAACTGCATGCTCCTGTGAGGCAAGCTACTACTATACTGATGGTAGTACTACTACTACTACTACTACTACTAGAGTTTCTCATGTCAGACAGGCTTTCGCTGAGGAGCCAGACTAAAGGTGCCAGATAACTGTAAAGATGAAATCTACAAAAGGACTAATGCTTGGACATTTGGTCAGCTTTTACAGAAACATATGACTAATGTAAAAATCTTCAAAGTATTGACATGTTCAGAGGGTCAGTGTCAGGGACGTAGCTAGGATTTTAGGAAGGGGGACCAGTACTGTATTTGCAGGTTTCTTCTATCTGATGGGTTTATCCATTTCAAATATAGTTTGAAGGGGAGGAAGAAAAGTGGAAAAGGAAGAAGAGAAGACTTGAAATTGCATTGTCAGTTTGTTCCTTCATAACAGGCTGAGAACAGGCCACTTTCTCATAGACTTTCATACTATGATGAAATGCATTGTATGTCTGTTTACATTCTAAAAATATATTGCCATCTAGAATAAAAATTAGCATGTTTAAACATAGTGTAAGAACCATTGTGGTATAGCAGTCTGAGCGATGCACTACTACTCTGGAAACCAGGGTTTGAAACCCCACTCGACCATGGAAACTCCCTGGGTGACCTTGGACACTCTCTCAGCCTCAAAGGAAAGCAATGGCAACCTCCTCTAAATAAATCTTGTCAAGAAAACCCTGGGATAGGGTAGCCATAAGTCATAGTCATCTTGAAGTTGCATAGCAAAAGCAATACTTAATGTAGTTCTGTGTCCACTTTTGCACTCTTTGTTGGGGATTATTTATTTTCTATCACACATTTTTGGGTAATGTATGTGGTCACTTTATGTAGTGAGGGTGGAGAGGGTTTTAGGTAGTTTTAAGAAGGAGCTAATGATCCAGGAAACACACACACACACACACACACACACACCTGTAATGTTGTGGAAGCAAGGGGGAAATGAAGGTGACTCTATAGTCTATACTGTCTCTTTCCATTATGATAATCTATTGCCTGTTACACACTGTCAAAATAAAGCTGCTTCGGGTCTCTTTGGAGGTATGCTATTTAAATGATGCATGGGTCCTAAGAGTCCGGAGGTCGTGCCAAAGCCACACTCCATTCCTAAGCACCAGAGTCCAGCTTTGGTGCAGCTTCCGGATTCTTAGGGCGCATGCATCATTTAAACAGCATACCTCAAAAGAGACCCCAAGCAGCTTTATTTTGGCAGTCTGTAACAGGCCTATGTATTGTACAAAGGATGGGTATCACATTGTCAATAAACTTGTCCGAAATAACTTTACTTTTTTGCAATTGCAGTTGCCTATATTGGCAATGTAGTGACAGAACTGTTGCAAGGGATTGATTTCATGGAGAAATTTATCCAGGCTGTTTGCCGTTTATTAAGAAGATCAAGATAACAAGTGCTGTATTATTGATCAAACCCAGAGAAGGAATGTTTCACTTATTTCTCTCCCCTCATCCCAAATGAATTGCAATAACATTTCCCTTTTTCCCCTTATCTGTTTCTGTCTCTCTGGAAAGGATCAATTTGGAGGAAGGTTAATGAAGTAAGTGCAAGAAATGCCAGTCATAGTTGTCAGGCTGGCAGATACAAAAGCATAAATATGCTTTCCAAACCTATGGAATATGAAGATTTTCCTCTTTGCTTTCTTTGGTAAGCATATATTTAATAAGTTATATTAAAGAGAGAGCCTTCTCTGTGGTGGGTTCTCAGCTTTTGAATGTTTCTATGTTGGCAGTTTGCCTATCATAAAGGCTGTATTCTTTTCAAAGTCCGACTAAAAACGTTTAGAATTTGCCCAGCCATTTTAAATTATTCTCAACCAGCTGAAGCATTTTATTGATTTCAGCGCCATTATATCATGTTTGATCATGCTTTAAAATTGTATTGATTTCTGCTTTTATACATATCACTCAAAATCAATTTTTGAATAAAATCACACTTTATAAACTCTTAAATAAATAAGGCTGAATTTCTACTGCTATTGGTTTAGCACCACCACCACTCCAGTCTTCTGACTTTTGATAATAAAAGAAAGACAGTCACTGTCGTCTCTTTGGTGACCCATGCAGTTATGGATATGCACTTTCAGTAACGTGTGGTATTGATTTTTTTTGTTATTGTTAAAAAATGAATACACTATCTCCCTCATGCAATGACCAAAACATTTGCAGGACATGTCTTCCTTCTACAGCTCTCTCCCTCCTATCTAGTCCCCAGAGGAGAACTGTGGTTGTTGAAGAAGCTGTGTCCTTATAGCCAGACACAGAATGACAAAAACATCATCCAAGACCTCCTGGAAGCCCTCCAGACTTTCCAGAAAATCATGTTATTGTGCATCTGACTATAAGGACCAAGCCAGATGTTTCTCCAATACCACCCACTCTTCACTATCCACTAAATTCCCATATGGATATATAGGTTAAATGAGGACTAAAAATATAAAATTTACTTTGTGCAGTAATTTAAAAGAAAAACTGCATAAGATGATGTATAGATGGTATCTAACCCCAAATAAGCTGTTGAAAATGACCCAGAATGTTTCAAATCAATGTTGGTGATGTCAAGATAAGGAGGGCCCCCTTTTTTCATTTGTGCTGGAATTGCAATAAGGTGACAAGTTACTGGCCTATGTGCATATGTTAATACTTAAAATTCTAAAGGTAGATTTTGTAATGTTACCAGAAATATTTCTGTTGAGCATTATGGATAAAGAACTGCATAGTAACTATGAACCATTTCTTTGATATGCAACAGCAGCAGCAAGAATATTGTTTGCTCAAACTTGGAAATGGAATAAAGCACCAGTGATGGAAGGATGAGTTGTTAAATCTGCTGAGTTAAATTATCATGGGTTTTAAAGAATAAGCCACTTGAAGATATTTTGAAAGATTGGAAACTGTTCATGGGTTTTTAGAGAAATAAGAAATGTAACCATAGAAATATCTGTGGCTATGGTTATTAATAATTTTAGTAGGATTATTTAGTTGGATCTCTAATGGTAGAATAATATTCCCCTCCCTTCTCTCTTTCACAGTCAGAAATGTGGGGTCAGAGCCCTACTGTGTGTTAGTTGCATGTCTCCCCCTCATCTTTCCCTTTTTTCCTTTCTTCTTCTTCTTCTGATCTTTTTCTTCCTTCTATTTCTTTATATTTGATTGTATATTAACTTTGATTGTAAATTAGATTCTTCCTTTAAAAATTAATAAAAATTAATCTCAATTCAGTGAGCTGTATCAGCTCCAATGTACTAAATTCACTTGAATTGCTTCCCTACCATCCAACTGTGCAAGATAAGTTGGTTATGAAAACACCATCTAGTTAGGGAAGAGAGGAAGGAGAAAAGGAAGAGGAGGAAGAGGCAAAAGTGATAGAGGTTCTGTCACTTGGTCACTTGGTTCTGTCACATAACCAGCCAATGCCTTTATCTGAAACACAGATAAGTGAGTAGGGTGTCACATCTGTTTAGAAGAAACATAGAAGAAAAAGAATGGTTTATGGCCATAAATGATTAACAACAGTTCCATAGTGGCCACTCAGCAGGGATCGATCACAGACCTAGCTCCAACACACAGCCTTGCACTTCTATCTGGCAGGAGCTGAAGGCAAAGCCACTTTCTTTCACTTATTCAGGCTGTTGCTATGGTAGATGAAACTTGTAAAAGAACCCAGCTAAGTGGATGTGCAGCAGTAAACCCAAAGCAGGCACAACTCCAGCATTCTACAGACAAATAGTTGTGGAGGCAGTCCCATGACTAGATGCTGTCAGCACATGGACTCTAGGTCCTTAGATGATCATAAGACTTCAACACAGATGGAGGCACAGCAGAATGCCAACTAGGTTAATGCCACCAACTACCGTATATACTCGACTATAAGTCGACATCATGTATAAGTCGAGGGCAAGTTTTGGGGGCAAAATTATGGATTTTGCTATGACTTGTCAATAAGTCGAGGGTAAAATTTAGGGCCATATAGCAAAGAATCTAAAGGATGAAGCAAAGCAAAACATGTCAAAGAATTTATAAAATTCCAGCAGACATAACTCTGCGTGCTTACTCTTAAAATTGGATGGATGTGAGAGTAGAGGGGGTCAGTGCATCACATATTATACTCTTGCTTTTCATCAGGAGATGGTGCCTTCTTTTAAATAAGATACAGTACTTACATTGGCCTGTGGATAAGTCGAGTCAGTTTTTTGGGGTCAATTTTTTTTTTAACCTAAATTTCTAGACTTATACATGAGTCTAGTAGTCTAATTCCTGGAGCAGAAATATTAATCCCAGTGATTTGCAACCATCCCTCAGAAATACAAGGTGAGTAATACCTTCTCCTTCTTGCAATACCAATCCCATATACCTCCAACCATGCAACCATGCAACCAAATTACTTGTAAACTCCATTATAAATTCCCAATATTAAAACATTTCATGCTGTCTCAAAAACAACACAACTGGAAGGAAATGCTATCTCTCCTCTAAGATGAGGAAACTTAGTTCTTCTGCCTCAAAGTTCATGTTTCTAAGTAAGATAGACAGGACAGGGAAATTATCTTGAGGAAAGGTGTTTGCCACTGGCATATAAACAACATTTGCATTTCTAGGCTGACTTCTCCCTTATTGATGCAAAACAAAAAATGATCCATGATGGTCTCTAAGAGAAAGTTAATAACACACTTTGCATCATGGCAGTTGGTGGGTCAATACCAGGAAATGTTTAAATGGGTTTTTTTCTCCCACTGCTGCCATGAAACTTCAATTCTCCTAATTACTGCTATTAATAAAGTCATGCCGATGCCTGATTAATGAAGACTCAAGCCCAGCTTTACTAAATGTATTGTCCCTTTTTGTGCTTGTGGAAGTGACAGTTGTCAGGTTGCTGAACCAACTGAAGGTGAGCCTTTGAAATTAAAGGTGCCAGAGAGATTAATAGAGTAAAAGGGAAACTGCCTTGCAAGGGGACCATTTGTTGCAGAAGAAAGGATGTTTCTTGGGGGGGGGGAGAGAAGAAAAGAAGAAAAACAGATATTGCTGAAGTCAGTCTCAGTTTCTTCATGCAGTTTTAGCTTCTCTTTAAGACATAATTAGGAATATAAGATAAAGGACACATTGTTTGATGTCAGGGTATGGCAGGCATGAGGGAACCTTTATTTATTTATTTATTTATTTATTTATTTATTTATGCATGCATGCATGCATGCATGCATGCTTCCTTTGCCAATAATAAGACTTAAGGCAGCTTGGAAATTATTCAGTACACACACAAACAATTAAACCAGTCTACAGAGTTAAAACCATCTACAATTCATTAAAAAACAAAACAAAAAGAATCAACAGCACACCATTAAAAGCTCATCAAGTCAATTCCTAAAAGTATAGGAAAGTTTTCACTTGCTAGGAGGATGAGAGTCTTCTTTTTACAGCAATTGGCATTTCACGTGTTCTTGGACTATAAAATACAGCTGCCCCTCTATATCCACAGATTCTTTATCCACAGATTCAACCATCCACAGTTTGAAAATATTATATTTCAAAAAGCAAGCCTTGATTTTGCCATTTTATATAAGAGGCATCATTTTACTATGTAAGTATATTGAATGGGACTTGAGAATCCACAGATTTTGCTATCTATTGGGGGGGGGATTGGGCGTGGTCCTAGAACCAAACCCCAGTAGATATTAATGGCCCACTGTATGTTGTGAACCACCTTGGGTTCCACAATGGGAGAAAAGTGGGATAGTAAATAAGTAATTTCTCATATGAACCACTCAGCAGAATCAGGAGTAAGGAATTATGGTAGTTCTCTTCCAAGATATCTGGAAGGCCCAAATCTCCTCACCCTTGGGATATAAGATTATAGAATCAAAGAAATGGAAGAGACCACAAGGACTATCCAGTCTAATACCCTGTCATGTTGGAATACACAATAAAGGATTCACAACATATGGCCATTTAGCCTCTGTTTAAAAACCTCCAAAGAAGCAGACATCACCAAACACTCCGAGGCTGCATATGCCACTTTCAAAGAGTCAGCATAATAAGATATGGACCATAGCTTTATTGGAGTAGCAATTATCAAGTTGAGATCCACTATCATTGGTGTCCAGCTGACTAATGGGTTAGTGGAAACAATAGCAAGAGACAATATTGAGGACAAAACTCTCCCCACCTCAGTTTGGAGGAGAGAAGCAATAGCTATTGCATCACAATACTGCTTGCTGGTTTGCTTGCTTGTTAGTTGGCTTTCTGAATGAGTGCAAGAATAGGGAAAAGGTCCAGTAGTTGTCAATGTGGTAGTGATGAGAAGAGAAGGAGAAACTTCTATAATGTAAGAGGCCACATAAAAGAATCTTGATGAGCTCTCTGCTTCTAAACTTCTGAAAGAACTGAGAATCTCACTTGTCAATTGGTTAGTGGTGAAAAGGAAAGGAGTTTTCCTCTACAAAACAACTGATGGTAAGATTCAGTGCTTGTTTACAAGAGAACTAATGTACAATCCTACTTGACATATGGACTGGGAGTCATGTACCCCCAATTCCACATAAAGTGAATTCAATTTGAACCATTTGAGAAGTTGGAGGAGAAAAGCATTATTTTCTTTTGTATAAATGAAGTATTTGAGAATGTCTACAGCACTGACCTCTTGATCTAGTTAAGAGGATAAAGCAAAATTCTTAAGAGGCACTTAAATCTATTTCTGAAGAATGGTATTGTACAACTGCTTCAGCTGAAGAGAGAAAGTTCACATGTGGAAAAAAGTCATCTTCAAATAGGAAAAAAAAAAAGAAGAAAAGAAAATGAAGCAAAATAAGAACAGTGTAAGCCTTGTACTGAACCCAATACCACTTCTGACTGCCTTCTACTTGTGACAAATATAGTGAGAATCAGGACATATTCAGAGTATGCTTTTTATATTTACCAGCATCAGGTTTGGCACGTCTCTTGCACTAACATTACCATCATGAAGCTTAATGCTCCCCAAAATACCGGTATACAATTGTCTTGGTTGTTGTTTTTTTTAAAAAATTACTTTATAAGCCCTTATTGCTTACTTATATACAGGTTCTAATTCCAACTATATATTTTTAAGTACAAAAATTCAGCTCATGGAGCAAGGATATATAAAAATACACAGAGAATTAAGCCTATGTAGATATATATCAAATTCAGACCTCCTTCCTAAATCTTTCTTAGCACAGATGAACAAGAGACCTGTTTCTGGTGTGTCTTATAACATATTTTCAGCCTTAAAAACTCTTTAGGGATCTCAAAATATGACTAGTAAGATCAATTGTATAAAGTTCATTTGGGTTATCAGATTTATCAATTCCAAATGCTACCTAATAAGATATTAATTAGGCCAAGAAAATTGATACCCAAGACAAATTGCATTATTATTATTATTAACCTTTATTTATAAAGCGCTGTAAATTTACACAGCGCTGTACATACAATCTTTTAGTCAGATGGTTCCCTGCCCTCAGGCTTACAATCTAAAAGACACGACACAAAAGGAGAAGGGAGTGGTGGTGGGAAACAGGATCAGGTCCAGGAGATCTTCTCAATCTCCGAGGCCTGGACCAAGGCAGATGGACTGGAGGAAGGGCTTGGCTTCTTGATGGATGGTTATTATTATCTTCCTATTTAGTTCGCTTTTCATCTTCTACATTCTGAAGCAGGACTGTGAATCAATAAAACATGTTGCTTTCCAAATGCAGCTTGGAATTGCTGGACTGCAATTCCAAGTAAACCAAATATTCCTCACCATTGGCTATGGTAGCTGGGGCTAATGGAACTTATAGTCCAACAACATCTTTAGGGTAAAATATTTCACACCCCTCTTTACAGTTACGACCTGTCATTACAGAGCTTAGAGCACAGTAAAATAAACCACCTTACCGCTCCCGAAATCCAGCCAAATTTGAGCTTTCTGATTTTGAAAAATGGCTACCAAAGCAAATTCAGGGACCAGTATTGGAGCCAGGCTGTACCTGGATGGTGGTTTTGGGGTAAAAAGCCATGCGATAAAACCAGGGAGCAGCCCAAATTTGACTGGAATGCAGGAGTGGTAAGTTGGTTTATTTTGCTGTGTGCTAAATTCCTCAGTCACATTCCAGAAAGCAAAGCTCACATTCAGCTAGGTTTGACACGCTTTATATAATTAGCACATTAGGGTGATTTTAAAGGAAAGGCCTGGTATCTTCTGTCTATGACAGATCTGTAGAGAGGCATACCACTGTCATATATGTGGTTAAGTGTGGATTAAGAGGTTAAACACACAGAGATAGAAGATTATCAGACCAGCACTTACTGTGGGGTAAGTGCTGGTAAATTGCTGCTGAAGTATGTGTGTGTGAAAGCCTGGCATGCTTCCTGAACGTCAGGGAATTGTCGCGTCCTCTCCAGCATCACTGAATTGTTTGGGGAGAGGGAATTTCCTCTGAACAGAAACTTTGCGATCAGAAGAAATTCCCTCTCCCCAAATGATTCAGTGACAATGGAGGGGAGTCAACTATTTTCTGACGTTTAGAAAGCACACCAGGCTTTCACACACATGTGCTTCCTCAACGTTTCAGCAGCGATTTACCAGTGCTTACCCCCTGGTAAGTGCTGGTCTGATAATCTTCATAATCTGTTCTGTGTTGTATATTTAATACTGTAATCATGAGAATGGACCGAAGGGCTTTCTAAAGTGCACACCATCATATCTGGTTCCAGGTTTCAGCCCCCCCCCCCCCCCCCAAAAATAGATGTCTATTTTATGTGTGTTATATATGACACGCTATGTTGATACTAAGTAAAATGGTAGGTCAGTATTTCAATGACAGATTCATGTTCTCTCCACATATGTTCCAGGTTCAGTCTCTGGCATAGGACTGGGAAAGGGCCCTGTCTGGCAGCTAAAAGAACCTCTTCTGATCACATTATGATGCCATGAATAATATTGTTAGTGTTGTCTAGAGTAGGCTGACTGATTTAATAGGATTCCCTAGGTGTTCACTCACTAAGAGGGTCTGTTTTAATTGGGATTAACCAGTAGGATTCAGATGCATGTTTATTTAATCTATCTATCAGCCATCCTCAAACATTGTTCCTGCAGACGGTTTGGGATGTCAGTTCCCAAAAACCTGGCTAGTGTTGCCAGTGATGAAGCATTCTGGAAGCTGAGGTCCAAAAACACCTGAAGGGCTAAAAACTGAGGGCCACTGATCTATATCACTATATACACAATGGTCCAATTGTCTTAGTTTGTGGCAGCTTCCCACATCTGGAACAGTTCTATTTGATCCTGCTGGAAAATATCTGTACAACCTGTAGAAGTGAATGAGTGCTGACTAGTGAAGTAAAAAATGTTTTTTTCAGCAGGCTTAGTGGGTGGGATATTTTCAAGATCAGGCCCACTTTATATATTCATAGGTCCTTATGGATGATCTGATCTAGTTTTCTGTTCAGCATGGAAAATCTATAGGTACGACATCAGCAGGAGATGGCTGTCTAGTCTCTGCTTGAAAATCAGCAGGGATTTTGTCCCCATTATCAAACTACTTTTTCTCTTAAGCAGCCTTTACTTATGTTCAGCTGAAGCAAGCATGCAGAAAAGAATGTGTGAAAACATTACAGACCAATATACTGTTTTAATGATTTACAAACAGAAATTCTGAGTGGTTTTGTGTGTAGAGTTCATACTGAGCATTCATCTTGAGAAGGAAAATTAATTTGGCTATTTGTGTAGAATCCTGTGAAGAAGGAGGTTCTCAGTAGGACTTGTTTGCTTGTCCTGGTTCTCTCCCTCTCTTTATTAACCATCAAAGTACATTGCTCTCTGGCATCATCAAAAGACAAGATATAAAAAAATGACATGATGAAGATGTATGGAACATGTTTAGGTAAATTGGAAGAGTGGCAAAAGATTGCTGTCATTTATCTGTTTTTATTCAAAAACATAAAGAGTTAAGTACAACAGTTTGTAAATGCATAGGGTGGAGGGGGTTGGCTAAATAAGAAAAATAAATAAATGAAGAAAAACAGTGGTCATGAATGTAATACTAAATTGAGAAAATATACCAATCAGTGACATTAACTAAAAGATAAAGCTTTGCTTTTTAGAACTTCACAAAAAATTGTTCTCTATAGAACTGGTTAATTTATGGATTATACAATACTACCATTTATTTGATTCAGAAGAAGATATACAGTAACTAGAATATTTGAGGTAATTTATTTTACCCAGCATGAATATCTATAGATAGATTGCTTAAGTTAATGATGTCTTCGATATGAAACAATATGATGCATTCTATAAGAATTCATTCTTAGTGAATTATATTAAAATTCTACCAATTAATACCTGTACCTGTCAAGGTGAGCTTGGGAGCATCCACAGTCCTACTGGAAATGATGTGATAGGAAAAACCGAAGATTCACAATTTGATTTAGAAACGTCTCTGTTTCATTCAGTCTATCAAAAGAAAATAATGGAAGATCTGATGTACCAAGATGTGAGAAAGGGTCTAAAAGGTCATTTCTACTTCCATTCTTGGGAATAACATGTGATCAAGGAGCATTCCTTCAAATATCCAAGTCCATGTAATGGAGCAGTCATTCCACCAGATCAGCAGAGGACCTACCACTCTACAGCCACTCTCCTCTCTTCTTACCCTTCATCTGACCACCCCCAGCAAAGATTAAATCTAAAATATGTTCTGCTTTGTACACTGGAATGGTCACAACCTGAGACACATCCTTAGTTGCCATTGAGAACATGATGTTCTGGGTCTCTGAGTCTAAAAACAATCCTCGAATCCAGTTTTGAAACAGTTAAAACAGCAATTTCAAACACTGCCAAGCAGAACAGGACTGTTTTGGTTGCCCACCGGAAGCTTAAAAGAGATGGAGCCAGCCTATCTTCCTTGAGTAGGGAGTTCCACAGTGAATGTGATGCTACAGAAAAAGCCCTGTTACATGTAACCACCAACCAAATTTCACAAGGTGACATACAACAGGGCCTCCTCTGAATATCACAAATTTCTGGCAGGCTGAAATGGGAGGAGGAGATCTTTCTTTCTTCTTTCTTAAAAAAGACTTTATTAATTATAAAACAGAAAAAAAATACTTACCTGGCAGGAGAGAAATTATGATCATGAGATATTTCAAATATTTCTGCCACAAATCATTTAGGTCTTTGTAGATCAACACCAGCACTTTGAACTGAGTTCAAAATTAATTGAGACAGGCCCAAGGTTGTGAGGCCATGGAATCCTGAGCTGGTCCTGATAAAGGTGCCTCAGCTGTTAAAATACCTCAACACAATAAGTTTGGGAAAGATTAACACCACCTCCAAGATCACATCTAGTAATTTTGTAAATACATTTTAATACATTTAATACATTTAATAGATACAATGGTCCCTTGGAATCCACTGAGGTTTGGTTCCAGGACCCCTTGTGGATTCCAAAATCCATGGATGTTCAAGTCCCATTAAATACAATAGCATAGTGAAGTGGCAGCCCTTATATAAAATGACAAAACAAGTTTGTTTGGGGCATTATATTATTTTGACTATTTTCAGGCTGGTGATGGTTGAATCCATGGATAAAAAAAATTGTGGATACCGAGGGACAACTGTATTTAAGAGATATGCTTCCTTAGGTGGTGAAAAATATCGGCATGTGTTTTTACTCTACTACTCCCCCAAATGGATGGTTTGACTCTTAGAATACTTATTATACATTCTTATAAAAATAAGACATTGACTTCAGTTCTAACTTCTGGTGGGTATTCATGTGATGCTCTTCTATGTGGCATTAGGGTTGGAAGACCCTTTGAAACTGTGGGGTTGTACAGGGTCCTATATGGGAAACAAAAAAATCAACTAAATTCTCTTTGCTCCTATTACTGATGGGAGCCTCTACTACAGTGGTATGAATCATACAGACTTCCAGATACAAGTCCCAGCAATCCCAGACAATATAGCCAATAGTAAGGAATGCTGGGGTTTTACTCCAATATCATCTGGATGGCCACATGACTTATGCCTCTGTACTACTCAGTTTTTTTGTGGAAGGCTGACCATGGATTCAAATATAAATAAATTAAGTTATTGGAACCCATAAACATGACCACTAATATCCCTAATTGTAAATTAGATTTAAGTGTAATCATAGAAGTGGTTTTCAGTGTTAAAATCATTTTGTTTAACTGTAGAAAACAAGGCTCTATTTGCCCATGCTACAGTTGTTGTTCAGTACATTATAGATTTAGCTGCAGAATGTAGAAAATATTAAACTCTCCCTCTCTCTCTCCATAGTCAGGAGTAAACACAGCTATAAAGCATACTGATGTAAAACAACCACAAATTGAGGCATTATTTCAAGTTATTTGTACCACCATTTTATTCCATTCACAGTTATACAGTATATGTAAATAAGCTCTCCATTGTAGAGAAAATGTTCCACATTAACTCAGTTATTTGATCATTAGCAAAGAAGGCAGGGAAAGGAGCTTAGTTTGTAAACACCAATGGATTCTACCCTGACTAAAGAATTAGGGACCACTTTGCATAGGAAAAGAGTCTGAAATAGGTAGAGGGAAAGGATAGGATCATAGCATGCCATCTAACATTTAACAGATGAAAACTGGGACATATGCAGCCAAGCAACATCAAGTTGGCAAATGTTATTAGTGAGGAAGAGCAAACAACATAGGAGAGGGTGCAGCAGTTTGCTTTTGCCTGAGTCTGCAAGGAAGGGCAGGACTTTGCCCGTCTAACCTCCCTCCCCTGTTCAGTTAAATGAGTAACCTTCCCTGTTGAGTTAACTCTGTCTGCAGAAATTGAGGTAAGCTGAATAGAAAGAGGGAAAGGGGAGAAGAGAGAAACAGGGATATTTTAAAAGCAGTTGACAAGTAGGAAGACAGAAGATTAATCGGGACCTTGTCTGCCAAGCTGGGATAATTAGAGTATTTCACAGTCATGCATTATGGACACATATTTAAATACTGCTGAGCTGTGAAGATCACAGACTGGCTACAGGCAATCCACTATCACTCAGCTACTTCATAGAAGTCATCATAAACATAAGTAGTATGCAAAGGGATCTTGCAGCATCTTTGAAACTAACTGAAAGACAGAAGTTGATAGCATCAACTTTCCATAGACTTGAGCCTACTTCGTTAAATGCATTTGGAAGTAGGCTCAAGTATACAAAAGCTCATGCTACCAACTTCTGTCTTTCAGCTAGTCTCAAAGGTGCTGCAAGATCCCTTTGCATACTGATTTTCCAGACTAACATGGCTATGCCTCTGAACATAACCTAAGGAGGACAGGATACAAATCTGTTTAAATAAATGTCTCATGGCATGTGTGAACATAGGCCAAATGTAAGAGAACTGCAAATGCAGTACAGAGAATGATACTTTACTTGGCTTGTAATGTTATTAATGCCTATTTACTAGAATAAAAAAGTAGTCCAGGAGATTAGCTGGATAAACAGATTATTCAGAAAGAGAAAGCACAGCAGGTCATTCTTCTAATATAATGAAACACTGTGTATCATTTTACTCTAGCCAAAGGGGAGACAGGAAACTCTCTCTTTCTCTCTCTCTCTGAATATTCCATTCCATGTCATACATTTCTGAATATTCGAACTGAATAGCTATAACTGTGAAATCCTGGGCACACAGAACAACTGTATCGCAGATTTATGTTACTGCGGAGAGTGCAGAGAAAATTCAATTCTAATCTGATGCTGTGCCTGAATGTTAATCTTGACAGACTCAAATCTTCCTTTCCAAGCAACAGTGGGTTAACACTATTTTCAAACCCTATTATTTCTATTTCCTTTCTCATTTTCTAAAGTGCCAGCAAAGTTATGCTGGTTGCCTGTTTTGTAAATCCGAAACTCTGGTTCCTTTGACAGCTGTTGGAAGCAGACCACACCAAAATCTTTCTAAGGCCTTTGTTAATTTGTTTCCCTTTTTTCCCTGGCCATCAAAGTCAACCCCCCTCCCAAGTAATGATTCAGCACCTTGCAGATGCTAAATAAATTAGGTCCCTGAAAAGAATTAGCTGTGCAAGCCACATCAATGTTGTTATATTACCCCAAGGTTTCTGGTAATTGCAGTTGATTGGTTGTGGTGAAGGGAAGCCATCCAAAGGAGAAAAAAAAATTGTTGCTGTGGCCACCAGTTCCCAGATTTATTAGTGTGCTTCTTTCTCACTAGGTGTTAAACATGACAAATTCAACTGGTTCTGGGGGATGGCTTTTTGTAGTTTAGTTTGTTTGCTTTTACTCCTTTGGCTGATTGTCTTTGTTTTGGGGAGTGAATTTCAGTGACTACTTTTTAGGGGAGCAGTAGATTATTGTGCACTTGGAAGCAATTTTATTTCCCCTCAGTCTACTCTTTTCAGTCCTAATCCAGAAAACCAAATTTAGAGGCTCGACAGATGGGCACTTTGCACAGGCCTGGGCCTGAACTAGGGGTGCATGGGGGCTGAGCGTTTACATGCTCAGCAACCCTATCGCACACCGTGGGTGCCATCTTGGCATGCCCCCATATAGACGTGATGCAGCACTCAAACAGCTTGCACTGAAGCACACCAATAGCACCCTGCACATAGCCTAAAAAGAACCCGCCAGGAGCGGGTTCTTTTTAGGCCACTGTGGCGGGTTACACATCGCCAAAAATACGTATTCCATATGTATTAGGGTTAGGAAGAGGCGGTGCTTCTGCACCCCCCTAACCCTAGTACGTATGGAATACGTACAATATGGCAGCGCCCCTTCCACATGGGGGCCGCCATACTGACGTAATGGACGCTCTGTGTCCGCACGTGGCACACTGGAAGTGATGCCGCAAGTGCGCCCTTTGGCACTTGCGGCGCCTCTTCCGGGGCCCGAGAAGGAGCGCGATTTCCGCGCTCCTTCTCTGCAGCGTCCGGGAGTCACGCCGTTTAAAGGCTGCATCTCCCAGACACTGCAAGCGACGGTGGAGCCAGACTGCCGCTTTTTGGCGGTCTATAACCCGCCTGTGTTTGATTGCTGTGGCCTCCATCCGGGGCAGAAAGGGGTGGCATCTTGCTGCCCCTTTCTCCCAATCTGTACAGCCCCTTATTTATGCCATTTATGTAATGCTTCCATCACTTGGATGTCCCAAAATGGCTGAGCAAAATAGAACAAGTTATTTACAAAAACTGAATAGTATTTTGTGATGTGTGTTAGAGAGCTGACACATATACCAAAAAAAGTATGGTTTTCAAAGTTGATAGGGGGTTCACCTTTAATGCAAAAAATGCTGCTTTCTACCCAGAAGATGCTGTTTCCTGTGCAGAAAATGCTATTTTCTGTGCAAAACAACCGAAAGCAAATTTTGACCAGAATAAGTCTCAAATTGTGTTTTCAAATGCTTTCTTGTGGCAGGAAGAAAACTGCTGAAATCATTCACTGAAATCATTGCTGCCTTCAAGAAAAAACTTGGTGAAGAATTACATCCCTAGAACCTTCGTTCAACTGAAATTTCACATTATTAGAGAGCTATATCTAATACTTGCAGGCAACTGCTTTTTAAATATATACTCCTATGTAAGGAACGTGTCATGCACAAAGTGCTTTCAGGGTCTAAGAAGATATCTTGGGTTCAAAACACACTGCAGAAATAATTCAGTTTGAGACTGTTTTAACTGCCCTGCCTCAATGCTAGGGAATTCTAGGAAATGTAGATTTCTGAGACATTTAACCTTCTCTGTCAGAGAGCTCTGGTGCCACAATAAACTCCAATTCTGAAGATTCCCTAACATTGAGCCAGTTAAGATGTCTCAAACTGGATTATTTCTGCAGTATGTTTTGGACCTCAATTGGGATAAAAAAGGCCTATGAGGCTATATGGCCCATGGACTATATGGAACTTTTTCTGCTACAGACATTGAGCTTTTCACTGAAGCGGGGGGGGGGGGCTTTTTCCATGTTGCTTGGTGAGTTGAAATTGTCTGGCAGAATTGTTATCCCATTGTAGAAGGTTTAAAATGGAGGGTCAATCTACTTTAGGTCTCCCTTGCATTCTCTTCTCACTGTGATCTTTGGAACTATTCAGTATGCTTCTGAAAGGAGATAGTACTTTATATGATTTTGCTTTGTAAAGCAGAGTCTTTCCTACAGTGAAATAAGAGGGCTATATGTATATATGAATAGCCTGCAGAAGTGAGACTTTGAGACTTACTGCACCTCAAATTAGTGAACATTCACTTCCAAGGTTATATTTTCTCTCTGTGTGTATGTATGCTTGAGTCTACATCTGTGCATAGATACTGAGGATTTATGCACACTATATGATTATAATGCTTTCATCCCATTTTAACTGCCATGGATCTATCCTATGGGATTTGTAGGTTGCTTGGGTATTTAGACTTATCTGCTAGAGGAGAAAGCTAATCTCTTAAGTAGTGCAAGCTAGTACACTAGCAGTCTCTAGCAGAAGTTTCTATAAAACTATAATTCCCAATTTTCTGTGGGATAGAGGCATAACAGTTAAATAAAATTAAATTGCTCTAAGTGTTCACCCAGAGAGGGTTGGGGCTCATTGAGTAGAAAAACAAAGATGGGTTGTCTGGACTCTTACAAGAAGCTGCCTTTTACTAACTCATACTATTTATCCATCTAGACCAGTGCAACTTATTCTGACTGGCAGCTGCTTTACTGAGTCTCAGGGGTGGCTTTTCTACGCACTACTTCCTTTGATCTCAACGTACAAAGATTGAAGATAGAGGTTTAAATCTGATTGTTAGCTCCTGCAAGAGCAGACCCATTGAACAATGAAAGCTTGATAAATCACCATTTAGGTGAGTTTTATTGACCCAATGTATCTACTCTAGTAGACTAACAATGAGATCCAGAATAAGACCCTCTGTATTCAGCTCTACTATTGTGCTAAAGTCCCATACCAGTTTTTCTGTACTTACAGAACTGTCAGTGGTCTGACTGTGACTTCTGAAGGATATGCTCCTTGAAAACCTAAATTAAAATAAACTTATAGTCCATTAAACCCAGAAAACTCCTGGACCTTAACTTTTCCCAGAGGCCTTAACTATCCTTGCATTTTAAAGCATCATTTTTATTCAACAATGAGAGTTAAATCCAATATAGAAATTGAACAGCCTGTTTTAGTGACTATCATACTATCCCCTCCCCCTTTAAAAATGCTCAGGCCATTGGAAAAAGCAAAGACTTTTCAATCTTTATTGAGAACAATCAAGTAATTATTTTGCCAGTCCATTGCATAGCAAATCTGAAAGAGAGAAAGCAATGATATAGACTTTCTGACTTGTGTTGCATTGCAGCCTTCAGGATATGTGCAGGCAATATTTTAAAATTATGAGTAGTGCAATTGGTAAAATGTGCTGCATCTGCAAGAGCAGAAAGGAGCTGAACTCTATTATTAGGTAGGCAAAGGCCCCAATCAGTTATTCTGAAGGATTATGCATGAAGCCAGTCTACAATATTTTCCAGTTCTTGAGCTTACATTGACTAGGTGGAATAGCATCAACTCTAGATGCTTTTGCTTACAAAAAACAAAATGCTGCTGACTAGAACAGAACTAGACCACTCAGAAAATGTGGGGTATAGACTCATAGAATTGTAGAGTTTGAAGACATCCCAAGGACCATCAATGTACAGTGGTCCCTTAACATTTGCTGGAGCTAGGGGTGAAGAACCCCCATAAATGTGGAAAAAATGCAAATTAAAAAACACACACTATTCTTTTTACTGAGAGAACACCTCTCTAGGAATCTCCAGGTCCTCCAGGGCAACATCTGCCAGAAGCTGATCAGAGAATCATGTTTGAGGACCCACAAATGCCTAGCAAAGTGTTTTTTTGTGGAAACATCTAGGTTCTTCAGCACAATTCTACTTCTAGCCGAGGTGCACTGGAGGTTGCAGAGATTCCTAGGGATTATTCAAATCTGTGAATAATCAAATCTGCAAAAGTCAAATCTGCAAATGTGAAGGACTGATCGTTTTCCTGAGAGATAATCATCCAACCTTTGTTTAAAGACCTCCGAAGAAAAAGACAGGTGACAGGATTAAACCACTTCTGCATCCAAAAGGTCTTCCCTCATTAACTACCAGAGTCCTATAGAATATTCACTATCTCTGGTCCTCAAAATTTGTGAGAATGTGTAGACTGGTTTGTGGTGGGAAGGGGATACACCATAACTTTTCTCTGCAGAAAATATGACAGAAAAATTTGGGAGATAAATGTGAGACTCTGGTGGTGACAGGATAACATTGTGTTGGGGGAGCTTCAGGTAGTCAGGTCACTGCACAGTGCAAATGCAAAATGCCATCATACACAATCCAAATCCCATTTGGAAACAGCCATTTGGAGGAAACAAAAGTGAACACCTGGAGGTGAGATAGATATATGATTGTGGTTTATAATATTGTGGTGGGTGTTGAGAAAATGAATACAGAAATACTTTTCTCCCCCTTTCATAATACACTGGATCATTTAATGAAGTTGACTGGCAGCAGAATCACGAAAAACCAAAGGAAATATTTCTTTATATAAGGCACACCTGATTTAGGGAAATGGCCACTATAAGACGTGTCAGCAGCTACCTACTCGGAAGACTTTTAATGACGATTTAACAAGGGGTGGATGAAGTGCAGCCCATCAACTCATTAAATGTAATTTCACCCCATGGGTGTAAACTATGCATGGAGGATATTTCTGTCACTACCTATCAGTCATAACAATTTTATGAAGCTTTTTAGTTCAGAGAAAGACAATATTCATAGGAAGCCAGAAACATAGAAAGCTACCTTATCATTGGATCATTGATCTTTCTTGTTGAGTCCTGCCATTTTAGATTGACTGGCATGAGCTCTCTAAGGCTTCAGGAAAAAATATTTTTTAAAATCTGAAGACCCCTGGTATTACCTGGTGGTCTTTCATCCGAGTACTAACAAAGCTTAGATTTGCTAAACATCCAAAATCCTACAAGATTAGATGTGTTTTCCAAGGTGGCATGAACTGGTAATAGTAGTTTGTAGTGAACTGTAGCAGCAACAGAAGGCAATTGTGTAAAAGGCCTGCTTGTGACCTTCTTGGAGACATCTGGTTGGTCACAGCAGGAAGTGTGATTCTGGATAGCCTTCCTATCCAGCAAGGCTGCTCTTGTGTTCTTACTTTCATTTTCTAATTACTTAAATTTCCTTCATGGTTCCTTGGCCTGATTCCAGTTTTTAACTGGTTTTCTGATCCCCATTTAATGTCAGAGTGCTCTTGTAGTTAATTTTTACATTTATGGTCCCTGTCATCATATTCTTTGGGTCTGTTAAATTTTATGTGCTGTAAAAGTGTTTATGATTCATGGTGACCAATGCCTTCTTAGCTACAAAGTATAACTGTAAATCCTGTGCTTGGTCTTCCATAGTCAAATTCTACTCTCTCTCCCCATCCCAGCTTTTCATCAAGTCAGCCTTTGGGACTAGCAGATCAGCTAGTAAAGGACATCAAACACAAACACCATTCCAGATCAGGTAAAAGAAGCATAGGTAAGCTTTTTTTTTTTTTACCTATGAGTTGCCTTTAAATCAGAGAGTGGCTGTCTTCATATCTGGATAAAGAAAATTATAAAGGCCATTAGTGGTATACATATTGCATCCATTAAAGGCACTGTGTGTAATTCAGAGAAAGTTGAATAATCAGAATGCAAAGAGATTTATGCATTTTGGAGAGTATTAGATTGTGTTGGGTTGTGTCCAGTAGCATTTTATTATTTTAATTGGTTTGTTTACTCTATTGCCTCTACTCTATTGGTCTGTACTCAGGATACAGGGAAAATCTGTATCAAACACAAACTGTTTCAGTAATTAAAAATTCAGAGGGAAAAAGCTAGTAGTATAACTCTTCTTCCCAAAGCTAATCCTGTTAGCCCAAACTCAATGTTTGGAAAAAATGGTTTTTGGACTACAGCCACGAGAATGCCACTGTCAGCATATCCACTGGCCATGTGTTTTCTACTGTAGATGGCATCTTTGGGCTATTTGCAGCGTTAACCAAAATGAGTGTATAGAAATTAGCACATTTGTTTCCTTTGACTTGGTTTTGGAAAAAAGAGCCTTATCTTATTGTGCTATATTCCACTTCAGCTGCTTTGGCAACAGTCTATGAAATCCTAGGATTTGCAGATGGGTGGAGGGACATTTAGAATTCTCAGTCAAAGAGCTCTTGGCCCTCACTAAATTACAAACCCCAGAATGGCACAGGATGTTGTCATGGCAATTAAAGTGGAATACAACGCTATAACAATGTAGTATGATAAGGATTTAAAACTTGAATCTGTGACCTCTGGTTCTCTCAGCAGTTCTTTCTAGACACCACTAAAGGGGAACTTACCATCCCTTTTAGGAAAACATTGCTTGGAGTGTCTCTGGTGCTACTTCCTTATCTTTCTAAAATTTCAGATTAACTCTTTTTGTACGTTTGATTCTGTTGTAGCTTGATAATTTTCAGGAGACAACTCACCAAACATTATGGCGGTGGAATGATGGATGTGTTAAAATATATTTCTAATTTGTATGGAAAATGTTCAGATGTGGCAATGGCTAACTAAAGTTTAAAATGGTTCCTGTTGAAGGCCAGAAAGCCTAGGCCTGGAAGAACAAGTCTTCAAGGACATGTGCTGAGACATAATATAAGCAAATGTATTATTGTTATGCTCTTGTGTAGTATGGTGACTTCATGGGAAAGAGGTGTGTCCACTTGGTGGGAAGGTTGATCTTGTGAGAGAACAAAGACTGATGTCACATTCAAGTTTCTAGCATGGACTCTGAAAGAGTATAGATGTATTGTAGCCTGCTGTAAAGTGTAAATAGCAACAAAGTCAATAAACCTTCATTTGAGTGAAAATCTGTGTTGAAGTTACTTGGTTCCTGAGTTCCAGAGAAGACTGCATCTGTTCCAATTGGTACCAGTTCAAACCACCGGCAGCACGAGACATCAACCATCCCAAAGATCTTTTTCTCTAACAGGATGAAGTTATTTATCTGACTACAAAAACAGCAGGAGCAGAAACTTCCTAACACAGGCTTAAGAAGAACACTGGTAGCAAATAGGTTTATGAAATAGAATAGACATGGTGTTTTGACTCTTTCTCTCAGCACAAAAATATCAGAAACACAAATCAATTTTTTTTAAAATGATCATGCATAGTCCTAGATATAACTGCACTATGAGTGCCTCACATTGATTCTGAGTGCAACACAAAGTAAGGGAAGTATCATAGTTCAGTGAGAGGGTCCATGCTTTTCATGCAAAATATCCCTGGTATTTCTGGTTAAAGGCAATGTATGCTTTTCATGCAAAATATCCCTGGTATTTCTGGTTAAAGGCAATGTGAAATATCTCTGCCTGAGAGCCACTAACAGACTGGACAGCCTGGCGATAAAGGCCAGCATCAGGGTGGAGTAGGGTGTGTTGTCTGCATGACACATGCCCTGACTCCGCCCCCATGCTGGCATGACACCACATGTCCGACCACATGCCAGGCGTCTGGTGTTGCATCCAGATGACGCAGTGCCAAAGGAGTGCTTAAAAGCCACTGCACCACCAGCTATGGTGCCCTTTCTGTGGTGTAATCTGGAAAGCCTGTATTGTGCTTCTCTGAACTTCATTTTCGGCCATTTGATCTTGCTTTGCTCCATTTGTTTGTCCTTTAGATTCTTTTCTTACAGTTCACTGTGCTTCTGTATAGATCCATGCTGGTTGCACTGTACCTGCTTTCTGGCTGCAGGCACTTCTGCCAGTGCAGATTTTTGTAAAGCTTTGATCTTTTTGAATAGGTCATCTTAGGCCTCCCAGAAACAATTCTACTCTTTTTTTTTTTTTGTCCTGCCCTTTCTTAATGGTAAACCCTGATTTTCCAGGTATGTTGCCCTTGTTCATGTGATAGCCCTGAAAATATTCAGTACATATAAGAGAATTCAACCATTATCAATAGATTCATCTCAAGGACAAAAGAAGACATATTGCTTTAAAAAAAATTCAGAGTGTATTAATTGAGCCATGAAGACAGCAATATATTCTATGCTTGTACAGTAGCAGCCTGAGAGAAAGAAAACCTCATGATGACTAGATGAGGTAAAAACTGGAAAATGCTAACCATTGCAGTTCTCCATGGTGCTATCTTGTCACCTCAAGGAAAGTTATCTGCCACAAGTATTTTTATGGGCTTTTGTTTCAAATATTGTCGATGTCTCCTCAACTGCTCCAGCATGCAACAGAACATCAAGAAAGTATTCAGAGCCAAAGAAAACACCATATCTGGGTCAATGCTTCAACCAGAGAAAAATTAATTACCTTGCATCTATTCCCTGAACTGTTTTGGCAGATCTGCATTTTCCGATCACCAAGTCTTGCAGTCAGATATTCCAGTTCAACCTAGATTCCTTTCAGTCTGAAAACTAAGCACAAGGTCCATGTATTTTGCCAAATACATCAAATCAGAAAATTACAGGTGAGCTTTTTACTTGTTTACCTTGCCTTATTGTCCCCCCTCTCCCCGCTGCAGCAGAGGATCTAGGATATGCTATATAGTATGATACTAATCATATTTACTAAGATGAAAACCACCTTGAGTTTAATAGAAATTACTCTTAAGTAAGAATACACAGGACTGCAGAAATGGTTTGCAAAAGCTTCCATATAGCCAACACAATACAACAAATTATGCTAGGGACTTGATAAATATGCCAAATGTGCATTGGAGGCAATATGAAGTGATAAAACCCCTCAAGATGTTTCACTAATCTCTCTCCTGTGAATTTTTAGAAGTAGGAAAATTGATAAATGAGAAAATATTCCTTTAGGTTTCCTATATTTAAGATTCTTTAAAGTGTCCAGGTGGACAATCTGTCTGGTCATATACAGGCCAAAAATATTTACTTGCTTGTGTATGTGTGTGTGGAGGGAATACCAAGGTTTAGACATTATGTTTAAATTGTAATTTGTCTCACTGTTTGTTAAATCCCCAAAGAGTGACTTGCTTTACAGTATCATTTAGATTTTTAAAAAGCATCATGTTGTTACTTGATGTGCGTGTGTGGGGAGGAAGCAGAGAACACACTTTCCAACATCACAGTGTGGTCAAGACAGCAAACCTTATTGATGAGGAAGAAAACACAGACTAGGAGATGCTGCAGCAGTTTGTTTTTGCCTGGGACTATATGGAAGGGGCAACACCTCTCCCCCTCTCTCTCCCTACTGAGAAAATTGAGTGCAAACTACTTTTGTAATTTGAACTCAGTTTGCAGAAAGTGAAATAAGCTGAAGACAAAGAGGGAAAGTGGGAGAAGAAGAGAAAAACTGAGACAATTAAAAGGAGAGAGAGAAAAGGGGGTGGATTCATGCCAATCTTATTTATTTCATTTTTCCCTTCTTTTTTCAGGCCTTCCTAAACTCAGTGCATATATTCCAAGGCTGTAGATAGCAGTTTTCCTGTGTTTTCTTTCATTAACAACTTTTGCCTCCCTGCTAACTGGCCACACTCTTTTGATCATCCTCTGATGTTACTTTGTCATGCACACCGCAGTTTTCATTTGTGAAATCTTGGTAGGTATGCAGTGACAGGTAGGAACCCATGCTGTTGTGAGTGACATGGGGCCCCTGTTTTAAAATAAAAAATAAATAAATAGAGAAAATACCTCATATTACCTTGTATAGTTAAGAAAAATGAAACACTCCATAATACCCCCCTCAGACAATGAGTTCCAGTAAGCGTTATTTATTTGCACCAAACAGTGCGGTCATTGTGTTACACTTCAAAAGAAATATTGTTACCTTCCTTGTTAACTCCCAAAATAACACAATTCAAATAGCAATTTTACTTGTAGCATGTCACTTCTGAGCTCTGTGGGGAAGTGTATTCAGAAGAAAGCATTAAAATGTAAAAAGGGAAGGCTAAATTTTTCTCATGGTGACTACCAAATGGAAAGTGAAAGTAAAAATTGGATTAAAGCAGTTGGCAAAGATCCATGGATGATTTTGTGGATAAGAGGATGTTTATTAGGTAAAGGATATTAGGCAACATAGGCAGGAAAAATAAGGAGGCAACCTGTTCAAAATGTGAAGCTTCTTCGGTGACATTTTATTGATGTTAAGTATACACAAAACGCAAGTAAATGTTTCCTTCCATTCCAGTAATTGTCACGAAACATCACAACTACATTACTTACAGCTGTGGAGGCTTGGTTCTAGCATGTGTCTGGATCCAGGCATTGACTAACCTGAGTGCCAACCATCACACACTGAGTGCCTAGTCCACTTGCTGGGAATTACCTAGCGTGACAGCACTGGGATGCCAAATGGGCAGAAGCCACTGCCTGTTTCCACTGCCACCTGGGATTGAGTTTGGAGCCCTTGTCCTCAAGATGGGCATGGCTCTCTCCTCATTTCCAAGATCCCATGAAGGAACTTTCAACTGATTGGAAGGAGGGACCTCCCTCTAGCCCCCTCTTGCATCTGATCACATGTCAAGACTGCTGATGTTCTGACAGATAAGGTTTAATAAAATGTGCAAATAACAAATATCATTACACTATTCAAGGCTGGGCAGGTGGAGACAAAATCCAATGACAATCTGAGCCAGGGAGCATTGGGGGTTTAGTTATAAACCTGGGAGGCAGACCTGAGTGAAACCTTCAACTAGTAAGGCCTCACCTTCCTGCAGTCAGGCTGCTCTTTCCACCATCTCAGAAGTCCATGCTTCTGTGCAAGGCTTTGGGGGAAGATGCCAGCCAGAATGAGAAAATGGTGCCTGTCAGAAACCTCCTCACCACCACCCACAAGGGCTTCATCCTGGTAAGTTGGGAAAGGTACTTACTGTCATTCTTAGTATAATGTTTACTGCACCTTTTTTATACTCCTTAAAAACTCTTTGAAAACAGTGTGAATGTGGGTCATGGAGCCATTCAACAGAAGCAGTTGTGGAAGGGAATGTTCTTTACCATCCGATTATTTTTCCATCTTTTAGATACATAGACATATAGTTAAAGATTTACCTTGATTGCTATAACTTTATTTTGCCTGTTCACGCTTCTCTTAATGCAATAATATACATAAAGTAATGATTAAACACCCTTTAGCAGCCACTTATGTTTCATTGGGGGCCATTATTATCCCACTGGATAAGTCTCAACATTTCATTCAAAATACTCTGAGCGTTAATAGACCAGTACAAAAATCCACTGAACTGTGTGGTGTAGTTATTTCTTTAATTGCCTGTAGATAGAATTATTGCTTTGCTTGGCAATAAAAGAACGGTAGTTTTGATAGGATCCCCTGGGCAAGTGTTAATAGATTGCAGTCTGGAAATCATGCTTCTCTGTGGTTTAGATCTTATTGGTACTTCAAATTAGAGTACATGGATTGGATCAGTGGGATTTGCCTATACGATCAGGAGTAAATAAAATGGTACTGCTCTAGGACTTACTGCGAGGATTCTGTTGCCTAGATCTGGGAAACTGCAGGTTGGTTGCTGGTAAATCCAGATTTGACCACATAACACCTATTTTAAAATCTCTCCACTGGCTGCCGATCAGCTTCTGGGTGCAGTACAAGGTGTTAGTTGTCACCTTTAAAGCCCTACATGGCTTGGGTCCAGCTTACTTACAGGAACGCCTCCTTTCTTACAACCCTCCCTGCACACTCAGGTCATAGAATCATAGAATCGTAGAGTTGGAAGAGACCACAAGGGCCATCCAGTCCAACCCCCTGCCATGCAAGAAATCCAAATCAAAGCATCCCCAACAGATGGCCATGCAGCCTCTGCTTAAAGACCTCCAAGGAAGGAGACTCCACTACACTCTGAGGGAGTGTGTTCCACTGTCAAACAGCCCTTACTGTCAGGAAGTTCTTCCTAATGTTGAGGTGGAATCTCTTTTCCTGCAGTTTGCATCCATTGCTCCGGGTCTTAGTCTCTGGAGCAGCAGAAAACAAGCTTGCTCCCTCCTCAATATGACATCCTTTCAAATATTTAAACAGGGCTATCATATCACCTCTTAACCTTCTCTTCTCCAGGCTAAACATCCCCAGCTCCCTGAGTTGTTCCTCATAGGGGCAAGGTTTCCAGATTTTCACCATTTTAGTCGCCCTCCTTTGGACACGCTCCAGTTTCTCAATGTCCTTTTTGAATTGTGGTGCCCAGAACTGGACACAACCATTTCCAGGTGGGGCCTGACCAGAGCAGAATACAGTGGCACTATTACTTCTCTTGATCTAGACACTATACTTTTATTGATGCAGCCAAAGAAAACTCGTCTTCGGTAGCAGTTTCCCAGAGGACTTTTCACTGGCCGCTCCGAAACTGGGAATGACCTGCCGGAGGAGATCCGTCATATTACCACCCTTAACACCTTTTAAAAAAGCTCTCAAGACAGATCTTTCCAACAGCCTTCAGACTGACCTCCCATTAAAATGATAACCCCATCTGCTCTTAGTTGCTCATATACCATTCACTTAACCTTTAAACTGTTTTATACTAATTTTAATCTTGAATTTTAATTGAATGGTTTTTGATGTTGGTGATAGGGTTTGAGAATATGTAACTGTGATGATTTTGTTTGTTATGTATTTTTTTATCTTTTTTCTTTCTCTCCCTCGAACTGCAGGAGGCGGGATAATAATAATATAATAATAATACATAATAATAATATTTTATTGTTACCGCCCTCTTGGAAAAACAATCGGCGGTTAAAACAGTTAAAAGATAAAATAGACAATTAAAAAACACTTTATCTTTCCCCCCTTAAGACAGTATAAACGTATAACATATTAAAAACACAATGTCAATGCATAAAAAACAACAATTAAAAATTAAAAACCCTGTATCCCTCTGTTGTCCTCACCATCACTAAGATGGGGCACGGAGGAATGAGGGAATCAGGAACCTGGGCCGGGATGGTTAATCTGGAAAGGCCTGCCGGAGAGATCCGTCTTGACCGCTTTTTAATAATATAATAATATAATAATAATATATATAATAATAATAATAATTTATCTCTTTCCTCCAGGCCGTAATCCCTGTGTCAATGTTGCTCTGGGAGGGAAACTTGTAACCTACCTTCTGGGATATATAACTGTATGGCAGGGCATTGTGGTCTCTGCCCACACAATTTAGACACCAGCCAGTAAAGCCTATCATGAAGAAATGTAGCCATAAAAATATGATTTGTAGTCCTGGTGTGCATTAAACCAATGTCCATATAGTGGGGAAGGGAAATTTGTAATTTTATTTGCTCCAGCAAATAGGTATCAGTGGTCTCATGACCCAAAAGGCTGACACAAAGGAAAGAAATGGCTTATTAATGTATATAAGTTAATCCATATGATAATTACACAGCATCCTATCTCTATGCAGCCATAATGTCACTAATTAGCAGGTCACATTTCATGAACATGCATACTAAACAGACTACATGCTACCATGCCATAATGATCCTGTGTTGCCTAGCAACTCAGAGATCGAAGAGGGTACCTTTTGGCAGAAAGCTATGTTTTAGAACCTATGGTGTCAATGAGACATCCAGGGTTCTGGAACTCTGTACAACCCTGAAAAGCATCCAAGCTGACTAGGCATCATCTAAGCTCTGGCACCTGTTATTTATTTTGTTTTCCAGTTAGGCCTTGTAGTTTTGCTCCTCTCACCTTTTCTCTGCATTCCATTCTTTGCATCTCTTGTCAGGCTGACAATAACAAGGTTGCTAGCTATATCTTGAAGAACTATAGCAAAGGACAGGGAGAAATATTTTTGCATCCTGTTCTATTAGAATGATACTTCCAGACTGGTTCTTCTTACTGGTTTCTCATTTTCTCCCAGTATACCTTATCAGAAGGATCCTAGAACCATTTAATATAGTAAGACCACCAAAGTCTGTAATTATGATGTGAGATACAAATTGATCCTGCATCATAATAACTATATGCATTACAGTAACAGCAACTGGATCCTGTTTGCTGGTGTGGAAAATCCATTCTGAGCATTAAGTTTGATCTTTTAGGGAGTTATTTCAGGTTCCAAGCCTATTTGGGTGGCAGATAGAGATCAGAACCTTGGATAGCTCATTTAAAGTTCAGGCTAACATCTGAAATGAATTTTTCACTCCACCAGCTACCAGCTGCCTTTGAACTTGAACATCAGTCTTGTCTCTTAGAGTTCTTTTCCAGCTTGGAGTATAAAATGAGATCCAGGAAACATGGTTAACAGCCAGTAGTTCAATCTTCCCAAACCGTCTCATGTGGGCCAAAGTATTAAAATTCTTTAATTTTAGACCTGGACTCACAATTACATTTTCATCGATTAATCTGAATTATGGATGGCATCTAACAATACCTGCCTGTCAGTGGGCTTCTATCTGAATATACTGAAAGCTGGACCTTTGGGAGCACATTTTGAGAGTGTAGGAGGAAGAGGAAACTAAGGGGAAGCCCTGCTGGGTAAGTAGAAACTTGCTCACATAATGTTGGATATCACCTTATGTGGCAAAATTGTAAGATTAGGAAACCTTTTGTTTAGTAGCATTAGAAGAATAAATCCTAAATAAACATTTATGCAGTTGTTCCCATGCACTTCTTAAACTCTCTCTTGTTCACAGATATGTGTGGTTTCACCTTTTGTGTACTTCCTAGGACATGGAAGTGAACTACTTTGAAATTCAGATACCACCCAACCCCAAAGTGCAATTATCGTGTGCTACTGGAAAAAATTCACCCTTGCACAGTACCATCAGAATACATGCATTGGCATTATGAGCTGGGATACAATTCTGTGAAACCTTATGAAATTTTCCATTAGTTCAGTAACTACCTGTACATCCTGTAACTGCCAAGTCAACTTGAAACTGAGCTGTGGGAAGTTTGTCTACAACTAATCAGATGAGAACATGGTACTATATTAAATCTGAGTAAAACTGTATCAGTGCAGAAGTAAAAACAAAATTAATCTGGGGAATAAACAGTCTGAGAATTTCTTTCTTGTCAGGTTAGAAAATATATAGATCATGCGGCTAGACCGTTCTTATGCTCAGTTTGGGGAGGGGTACAAGGCAAATGGTGACAATGGATGTGTGGTGGGAAATGCTAGGAGGTTTCCTTTAGGCATTCTACCCATCTGGATCTAAGGCAGGGGTGGACAACTGAGGCAGGTCTTGAGCCACTTTTAAACTCTGGAATATTCTGCAGGCCACATGAAGTATCAAATAACACCCACCCACCCCCGTAACCCTCAAGTGGTTGGAAGTCCATTTCAGTTTCTTACAAGTGAGTGTTGTTAAACAGTACAAGGAGGTCTTACAGCATATTTAAAGGTAAATTGTTCTTCCAGGAGGCTTAGAGGAACAGCAATTCCTCCTTTTTCTTTGGTCAGAAAAAGGTCAGTCAGGGGATTCTAGAGATGATGAAGGCCACAAAAACATCCTTGAGAAGCTGCACTTTGCCCAGACCTGACCTAAGGTGAATAAAGTCTTGGCACCTCCTGCTCTTCCACTATTTTGCCTTTTCTAGGTATTGTCTCAAGTTCCATCAATTATTTCCTACACAGCCCATGTCAATGTCAACCTTAGTTAAAGAAAGGAAAGAGAAAAATAAAAACTGGAACAAAACACACACGCACACATGCACACACACACACACACACACACACCGCATTTTAAAAAAAATATAAAAAATCCCTTTGGACATGTGGATGTTTTCTTGTTTCTTGATTATTTCCACTTTTCCTTTCTTATTTTGCAAGAATATAACATGAAGCAAATTTGGTGGAGATGAGACTCCATGGAGGAAACTACTGTCCTCTTCTTCTTGGTTTAGAACCAAGGGATTGGATAGGTGCTTTGGTTTATTCACTTGGTTTTTAATTCTCATGTCTAAGGAAAGTTACTCCATTTGGGAAACTTTGGGTATGCTGCTACCACTTTCTGCATCCTGCCAGCAAATGATATACTGCTATGTGCTTAAGGTCCTATGTGATGCTCTGTCTGTGTCTAAATCCAACTCTGTACATTTTTGGACTAACTATGTTTAAGTGGCTATACAACAAAACTTTATGGAGCTGGCCCTTAAAGATGATACCAGTCGGCTCTCTGAAACCCCTCAGGTACATTGAACAATTCCCCTACTGACCCCAGTATCCATCAAAGGCAGAGTTAACATCTCCAGTGCAGATGTACTTCTTGTGGCTTGCAATTAGGTGTGTGGAAAGGAGTTAAAGAACAAAAGTGTCCCAGTCTGAGCATTATAAAGGGTTAAAAATAATATAATAACAGATGAACGCAATACTTTTATTCATTTGACTACAGAGATGGTGTTAAAATACAAAGCTAGCTTACTTGTAAAATAAGCTTTGAAGTGCTGAGCTGACAAACCCCAGGGAAAGTATGCCTTTTATGAACAACAGCTAGTACACTTCAGGAACCTAATTCTAATGTTTAGTGCAAACCTATTCTGTAAGAGTAAAAAGCATCTTCGGATTGGGAAATCCGCTGGACATCAGAGGGCAAATTGTTTCTATTTTACAGTCTGCGTCCAGACCCTGTTATCTCTTCCTTTCTGGGCCAATTCAATTTAAATTGCCTCTGAGAAAACTGATCCATTTTGTGTATTGTTCAGCTTCGGTTGCCAGAGTTATATGGTGAATACACTGTAGGCTTTGCTGTATTATTAGAGATAATAAATGCAAATATGCCTATCAGTTGTCTACATGTTTATAAAAGTCTGCAGGCCTTTAGAAGCAATAGTTGATTAATGCCAGCAAAGATGTCGTCAGATATCAGAGCCATGATCTTGTATGGCTGAGAGTTCAGTTGATATTTTTGCAGATTGAAAGATGGTAAGAGCTGTCCAAGGTCATGTGTCCTGCCATATTATCTCTGGATAAATCAGTTTAATGAAGTTTTGGAGCACTAGAATAAGAATGTGGGAAAACTTTATCTAGCCACCCAACAGTGTGACCATACATTTTGTGCACACTTTAAAGCCTGTTCATGTATTAATTAATCTATTTGGAGTAAACATATGAGGAGGGGGAACATACTGGCCTCATCCCCTCCATTTTCACTTTCATTGTTTTTCTTATATAGAGAGTGGCTGCCTGAAGAGAAGGCTTTCTTTCATCCATGGATGCTCTGCTTCTCAATGGTGCAGAGAACCTCTATAGACAAGGTTCTTCACATCAGACTGTTGTTGCTTACATGAAGAAAGGAAGAATAGCAGCACACACCCACACCCTTTGTATTTAGTTAAACCAGACTAATGAATGCCTTAATAGAGTTTGGTGTAACTGTGGTAGACATCTATTGGATACTGACTATACTTTTCCACTGTCATTTCTAGAACTGATTGGGAATTGAAGCACTAGAAGAGACCCCAAGCAGCTTAGTCGATAGCAAAGAAAAGACTAAAGGCAAATGGAAGGAACACATGCCTGTGAGAAGAGCAGCTCTGAGAGCAGCTGGTGATAGGGATGGATAAAAATTTCATTCAATTTGTGTGTGTGTGTGTGTGTGTGTGTGTGTGTGAGAGAGAGAGAGAGAGAGAGAGAGAATGTGTTTGACCGTGAGTGCACGCACGCATGCATGCATGCGTACATATGTTTTTCAGATTTCTTCATAAATGGGATGGAAATAACTTAAAATATAAAAAAATTAAATGCAGAAGAAAGCATTCATCAGGAGAGAAATATTCCAGTGATTTGATTTAATCTGGGTCTGAATTATTGTGTGCAGTCATATTCGTTGTGCTAGATTGTGGTTCCACTTCTTTTTTCAAGTCAGGCTCATCATCTTTTATAGCTGTTGGCCTGCAAGTATAACATGGTGCTCTTTATGCTGGGAATAAAGAGACTTTACAGACTGGCCTGAAAGGCTGGCCTAGAGGCAGAGTCGGGGTGCAGCATCCTGACAACGCACATACGACTCTGTCTCCCCCCCCCCCCCATGCGCCCTGATTCTGTGCGCTGCTCCAGATGACATATGGCATCATGGCATGCCTCCAGCACTACACCCAGATGATGCAACACTGAAAGGGTGCCATATAACCATGCTGCTGCAGCTATGGTGCCCTTTTGAGGGTGTGAGAAGGACCCGCACTGCTCAAAAGGTTGGATTGGGGCTGTGGCATGAGGTTGCGATGTAAAGTCCCAAACATTTCTGTTAACTTTGGCTGGTAAAAATGAGGGAAGATTTTATTCAGTGGTTGGTTTCTTTTTTGGTGTAACAATGTATGAACATTCAGAAATGTCTTCATCAATGAGACAGAAACAGCTTGAAGCAGTTAAAAACTCACATGCAGGAAAAAGTGAAAATGATAGATTCAGTCACATCTAGTTGGTGGATTGCTCAGGCAACAGAAAGGATTGCAAGCAAGACTGGCAGGATCAGAGCATTTGAGAAATTAGAGTCCACTTTATTCCCCCCCCCCCCCTATATATTGGATAAATGCCTGAGGGCAGAGTGGCATGGAGCATGGTAAAGATACATTTCCAAGCTCTGGTGAGGAGCAAAGCTATATAGCTCCTTTGGTGAAAAGCTAGGTGGCCCTACCATATACATCATACAAGATATGAAAGTGTGCAGCTGTAGTGATAAATTTTGACAAGCTCTATAGTAACACACATGCGGAGAGTCCAAATATGCAGGTCTGTGCTAATTTAAATAATTGCTAGAAGTCTCCCTCCCCATAAATCTGTCCTAAAATGCATTGGTTTATGAAAAGGGTGCTAGAAAAATCCATTTTCTGCAGGTATTGCAGCTAAATGCAAATGGAATTGGGAGGCCAGGGGTGGTGGTGACAAATTATGTTATAGTCCCTGCGAATCAAACAGGCTTGGGTTTTGACTCTGAATGCCCTGGCTCCACTACACCACTGCATGGAGTCTTACCCCACCTATGTGCACATATAATGCAAATGTATGTACAGTGGAGGTTTTTACACATACAGCTGTACTATCCCCTCCAAGATTTAACTAATGAAAACTGGGGCACCTATGGCCAAGCAGCTTCAGATTGTGATTAAGATGAAAAGTTGTTATTGAGAAAGAACACAGAAGCTAGGAAAGGCTGCAGCGATTTAGCCCACTGGGAAGGGCAAGAGTCTGTCCCCTCCTCATCTTTCTACTTTGAAATCAATTTGCAGCAACTAAAGCAAACTGAGGACAAAGGAAGAAAATGGGAAGAAGAGAGACAAACTGGGACATTCTAAAAGCAGTTGAAAGTGTGGGACAACATAGGATTAATCAAAACTTGCCCTAACAAATCAGAACAGTTGGAGGATACACTGTACATATGTGGGCTTCCATACCAGCTATGGTATTTCCTACTCATGTGGTGGTCAAAATGCATAGAGCTGTATATGTGTAGGCCCCCCTTCTATTGACATTCATGTCATATCTGAGGCATGTGAGGGCAGATGGGAGTGTTAGTTATAGCTACAATATTAGGAGATGGAACGATAGGACACCACACTACATTTTCACCACATCTACATTCACATGTTAGAGTAATCAGATTCATGAATAGGACTTAATTAACATGAGGTCCACATAATATTGCTTGAAAACTAGCTGGCTAGAGCTCCAGCAGGGAATGGCATGGTATCTTTAAATGGTTATCATTATCATGGAAAGGCCTCCATATTTCACTGAATTCATTACAATTACAAGCAAGATAAATGTTTTTCCCCTAGAGTCTGATTGTCTAAACCTATGCAAGCTTACATAGAAATAAGATCCACTATGTTCAAAATAGTCCACTAGGATGCCTATTATGAGATAAGAATGTTTATGATTTCAGTGTTCATGAACATTTGACATTAAAGCTGTATCTTAATTGGGTTTTTATTTTAATGTTTTTTAAAAATGACAATTTTAAATTATCCATTGTTGCAAAAGGACAGTGCTTAAAACATTGAATTATATTGCTAAAGTATCTGTTGTTGAGGGCTAATCCTAACTTGTATAAAAGAAATGCAATTACCTTTGAGAGTTTTGTTTCTACTAGCATACTGCATTGTGGCTTGTGCACATTCTAACCCAAGCACCATTAGCTTCCATAGCAGCCCCAGTGGTACAAGAGCTTTGGGAACTAAGAGGAAAACTTCAGCTCTTTTATTCCCTGAATACTTTTTAATATTAGAGACAGGAGATAAATTAGGGAAAGAAGTAGACTGGTGTTTTCTTCACACACATGGGCCACTAGAGGCCACCACACACCTTGTGAAACAAATGGCCATAAAGGAATACAACGTATGAGGGAAAATCAAAAATTCTAATATGAAAACACAATGCCCTAAAGGTAAACCTGTGCTAAGGTTATTCTTCCACTCACTAAATTCATCAGAGTCTGCTTCATATTGTATGCCTGATTCAGTACCATGTAAGTATTTCATGAGTTCTGTAAATATTGATCAGGTAAGCAAGGGACCGGGCTCTTATTTTTTAGATACTAAGCATGGAAAAAGTAAAGGGGTTTTAAAAGACTGCAATTCCCAGAATTTTCCATCCATAATGGGCAACATCACTGGAGGATTCTGCAAGTTGGAGTAAAAAAAAAGTAACTTTTCAAAGCTCTGCTTAGATGTGATGAAGTTCCCTATCTTAACTAGGTGGATGTTTATGTAGACATTATAGCATATCTTACATAAAGGATTTTTTTGGTTGCCTGTTATTCAGCCTTGTAACAAGTCTGATAAATACATTTTCATATCACAAAAATGTCAGTATAAATAGTTGTATTTTTGTACTGTTGAAGGAAGGCAATGTTGGAAAGAAAGAGTATTAAAAATTTCTTTTTCATTGCAGTAATATCCCTAATGGAAATGGAAACAACCAACATAAAATCTTAAATTCTTCTCTTCAGGTTCTCTACAGTCTCAGGATATCAGAAATCTGTCTGCGTAGCCACATAAACATTTTAAAGTGTCTCCAAGACACTTCCTCCTCATGTGAAGCTTGTGATTAAACCTTTGGGATTTCAAAATCTCCCATGCTTCTTAAACTCCTTTACCTTTCAGGATTTCTAACCATAGGTTGCAATCCACTTTTTCTTTCAACTTTTCTGAATTGGTTTTCCAAAAGTAAAAGGGACATAAACCACTATACATAGTTTTAACTAGCACTCTCGATCACAGAATCCAAGATGACATGGTCAGAATGACCGAATCATTTCTACTTTCAGTTCATTTATCATTTCTTCCTTGTCAGCATTATGTTTAGGGCAGGAGATTCCTTTCCTCCCTCTGAGAGATGAAGGAGTCAGCAAGACAAGTCAAAAGATTATTCAATATTCTTTTCAAGAAATAACACTTCCAGCAAATGTCAGGATACTGGAAATTTCCCACTACTTTTGTTTGTCTTTGTGAAAATTTTATCATCTGCTCCTGGAAAGGATTTATATATATATATCTTTTGTCTGTACTAAAGATGTATATCTTAGTTATTTTGTTTTCTTCTCAAAACTAGAGCTCCTTCAAAAACATGACAGTTTTGGAGGGCTATTCAGAATGCAGAACCTATTGTGTACAAACCTGTATTCTCTATCAGAGCTTTGGAACTGAGTGAAAAGATTAAAATACAAATAAATACAAATAAATTAACCAAAATGAATGCTGGGTAGGGCATAGAGCAGGGAGGCGAGGTTAAGAGGGAGCTGGAAAAAGAACATGATGGCAACAGCGGCCCCAGTCATCTGATTGCAAAAATGTGTGATAATGCCTGCTCTAAAACTGGCATGTTTTCGTTTGTTTTTTGTTTGTTTTTAAATGATGTGATTGCTATGTAAGTGGGCCTCATGTGGTAATATCCCCAGGGTGGATTAAATGAGAGATCATGTGCAAAGTATTACAGCCAAGTGGTCTAGAAAGGGGCCTGGGACCCAACTATGTTGCATATGTTTTTGTCTTTCTCTGTAGCATCATTATTTGCTGATTGTTTTTGACACTCGTGTGACTTAAAACAAAAATCTGTATTATAAAATAATACAAGTCTTTAGTTAGTCCACCGTTGCTGTAAGAGATAGCAGGAACAAGTGAGCAAAAGAAGCTACAGATAAACAAAGGGATGAAGTAGAGCCAGTGAATGGAAGGAAGGGAACAAGAGGGACTAACAACATCAGAAGAAGCTTCAGATAATTACAAGATCTCTGGTGACAGTGGTGGTAGCTGGAAACAGAGAACATATTATGGCCTCATCTGGCTGGAAAAGGGAGAACAGCAACAGTTTTACCTCCTCTGCCATTTCCTGGGTAAGCACTATGCATATCCTCTCACCCTGAGGTCTTGCCATTAAACAATAAACTGACACACAGATTAACATGTAAGTCATTCCTCCCGACCAAGGGCCACACAAATATGTGTACCCCACACACTTCCATACCACCACCAAGATGCTAGCCACAGATGCTGGTGAAACATCAGGAATAAATTCTTCTAGAACGGGGCCACATAGTCCAGAAAATCCACATAAAACAATGGAGGCTGGCCAAGAAAGCCTTTCACTTCACAAAATTCTCAACCATTTGCTCTGGCCAAATTCAATAGCTTATGCACACCATGGAGGAGAGTGTACCAGCCTGCCATGTAGCTTAGGAGCTTGTCAGAAAGAAGAGGTACTGCCAACCTCAAAGTCCCTGGAAGTCTTTAAACAGAGGCTTGAAGTGTTGGGGATGCTTTGATTGAGAGTTCCTGCATGGCAGGGGATTGGACTGGATGGCCCTTGCGGTCTCTTCCAACTCTATGATTCTATGATTCTGTGAGTGCATCTACATTACACATTTACAGAGGTACAGAACCACTTTATTTGTTGTGGCTTTATTCTATAGAGTCCTGGGATATGTAACTCATGGGAGGGGATGATCTTTCCAGAAGAAAAGTTTAAGTACAGTACCACAAATAGCAAATCCCAAGGTTTCATAGAAAATGAATAAAATACTCGGCCACGAATAAGACTTCCCATCTATTGAACTCTGCCCATGATGATTATTATTTGGTTTAGTTGGATTTTAATATGTAGTTTTTAATCTTATACTGTTTAATCTTGTGTTAAGGGGGGCACTATGTATATATGGATGTATTCTAACTTGTTGTACTCCGCTTTGATTGCCTGGCAAAAAGCGGGATAGAAGTAAAAATTGTATTATTTATTATATTTATTCACTAAAATGGTTTCAAATTGCTTTAATGTCCAAGTTTAGTGCCACAAGTATGTTTGATTACACAGGGATATTTTTTTTTTTTAAAAAACACACACCTAAATCCTCCCCCTTTTTTCTAAACGAAAAGTTTGAGAGATGACAGCAGTTAAAAGAAGCTGCAAAATAAGTCAAAGAGCTACCTGATTGTATAAATAAATACAAATTTCTGCCTCAACTTTTGCCCTGAGGTCTTGGCATCTGTTAATTTGTTAACAGGTTGTTGCACCCTATTGCCCCTTTCCAAAAGAAATTTCTAGTGGAGAATCTGAAGGTTGAAAGGGCAGTGTTATGCTTTCAGATGTTTAAGACATTTATTCATGGACATTCATTGTTAGAAACATTTGTTCTTGTCATGAATCCATTATACAGCACAAGAGAACCTGCTCCTGGAAAAATGATGGCTTTGTTTCGAGGCACATGGTGTGGATCAATGATACAGCAGTGTCTGATAATTTTCGCTCAACTGCAACACAGCATCCAGACACTTTAGAATCCCCCTTCTGTTCTGTAACTGTTAGGATTTTAAAAATTGAGTAAAACATTCTCCTGTTCAGAGAAAGCATGAAGAAATGCTCTTATTCTCATTTATTGTCATAACATGACCATAACTTAAGGCTTTGTAAACTGTGACCACATCACCTGGCAGAATGATTTGTTTGACTTCATATTCTAGTTTCTCAAACTTGGGTGCTTCAAATGTTTTGATCTTTAGCTTCTAGAACTCAAAGGCAGCCTGCCTACTATTGTCAAGAATTCTGGGAAATCTAGTAGAGGAATAAAACTTGGGAGCCAATGGCATAGCCAAAAACAATAAGAATATTCTTTTTAAAAAAAAAAAACCTGCACCAAAGCCTCTGGAAACCAAACCCCATGAAGAACAAAATAAAGAAAAAATTAGCTTGGAGAAGATAAGGTTGAGAGATGATATGATAGCCATCTTTAAATGTCTGAAGGGACATGTAGAAGGGATGTCATGCAAAAAATGTATATATTGCTAGTCTGCATTTTTGTCTATAAGTAAAATTAAACAACAACCAGCCCACACTGTTGGTAACAGAGTCCATAGCTTTGGAAGAAAGTATGGTCAGGTAAGAGAGGAGACTTTAGAATGTGTTCCAGGGACAAGCCAGAGAGGCATTTCATTCTCAAACAGAATATGGGTGACACCTTGCTTGACTGAAGTACATGTAAGAAGGATTTAGGAGGTCTTAATAGACTGCAAGCTAAACATGAGTCTACAATGTGGTGCAGTGGCTAAAAAAAGCCAATGGAATTCTAGGCTGCATAAACAGGAGTAGAGCGTCTAGACCAAAGGGCACTTTCATCCTTCATAGACTTCACTGGGAATACTATGTCCAGTTCTGGACACCACAGTTCAAGTAAGATATTGACAGTCTGGAAAATTTCCACAGAAAGAACGGCTTCCGGGATCACCTGGCAGCCGTGTTGCCGCCGGCGGGAGCGCCGCCGGATCTGGGCCCTGTTTTGGGGCCTCGGCACACCCCAGCATGCCTTGCGGGGTGGCCGAGGCCTCTGATTGGCTGCAGGCGGGGCTGGAGGAGGGACTTCTGGTGAAGAGGTCACTCTAGCCAATTGGAGGACCTCTTGTTGGTCGCTCTTTCTGGTCCTCCAGGGCAGCTGATTGGTGCTGCCGTGGGGGGGGGGGAGGAGCAACCTTGCTTGGCCCCGCCCTGGACCTAGCCTATATAAGGCCGCATGGCCCAGTGTTCGGGGCCATTTTCGTTCAGCTCCCCACCCTCCCTCCCTTTGGTTGGTGTTGCTGGTCACAACAGGGGCGGCAGCATAGGCCAGGATCTGGGTGGGATGGTCTCCAGGGCTGCGGGACCTGGGTACACTGAGCGGTTACGTATGGCCATTGCGAGGGCCATTACGTTATTGCGTGACCCAGTGACTATGGGCTGGTGGAAATACGGAGAATTGGCTGGTTGCTATCCGGTGGTTCATAGCCCCTTGGTCTTCCCGACGGTAGGCCTGGTGTGGGCCTTGGGTATCGAGCAACTGGGATGTTGGTCAATTTTTCCAGAACCTGACCTCATGCTATGGGCCAACCCTACGCTGTTTTGCTACTTGCAATTAATAAAGTTGTGGCCTTTCTTCCAGCTATGCCTCTGTGTTTATTGTGGCGGCGCCCCTCCAAGGCAAGGGTAACCATGGTAATCAAAGATCTAGAAACCAAGCTCTGTGAGGAATGACTGAAAGAACTGGATATTTTTAACTTGGAGAAAAGAACACTGACAGATGATAAGAGAGCTCTCTTCAAATATTTGAAGGGATGTCTTGTAGAAAATAGAACAAACTTATTTTCTGCTGTTCCAGAGATTAGGACACAAATCAGTGGATCCAGCGTAGAAGAACAGAGATTCTACTTAAATGTAAGAAAAACATATTGGTAGTAAGAGCTGGTTGACAGAGGAATAAACTGCCTTGGAGGGTGATGTAGCCTTCTTCTTTGGGAAAAGAAGCTGGATTGTCATCTTTTGAGAATGCTTTAACTGTGTATTTCTGCATGGGTTGAATTAGATGGCCCTGTGGAACGATTAAATCAAGTATCAAAAGAATAGATTAAGGATACTGGTGAACATTCTCTTCCTAATGGATTCTTTGTTCAGTTAGGGGCTAAACAGACTGCCTCTTTGCACTGGCTGGGAGGGGGGCATCAGAGCACAATGTTTAGACAGTGCATTCTGTGATGTTGGCCTGAAGCTGGCATCACACCACCCACCCGACCACACAGCAGGAAGCTTTGTGGCACTCCGGCAGCATGGTGTTTATGTAGTAGAAAGCTGCGGCAGCAGCAGAAAAGCCGGCGTTTTCCTGGCTACAAAAGGAGCAGCATTTTGCAGCTTCTTTTTGTTCCAGCAAAAAGCCAGGTTGGGGGCATGATGTGCAGTTGCCACAGCCTCAACCCAGCATTCAGGGCTGTCTGTTTCAGCCCTTAGTTACACACCTTATATCCTGCTTTTCCTCCAGTGAGTTTAAGGCACCACATACAAAGTGGTTCACTGCAAGATTCTGGAAGTTGGATATCTAAAGGCAGTAACTTTTCCAGGTTTTCTTCTAGGACTTTTATGTGGACTTCTGTGTAATGTGTGTGAGATACTTTGGACATTTTAAATGTTCTTTGTAAATACTGTGTATCATTTTAAAACAATAAATCTTATCCTCCTGGTTCACACAGCTTCCATTTTATAAGTTGCTTAGCCTTGGCTTGGAAGTTATTTTTAAAATGTAATTCTTTCCTGTTGCTCCTTATATTGTTGAAAAATAATCACTTGCTGTTACTCATTACAACTTGTTGTATTGCTTCTTGTGCTGCTCATTAATTTTACACCACTTTTTGTTACTTTCTAGTGGAGAAAAAAAATACTTTAAGGTTGATATGATAATTACATAAAATTTAACACCCCCTCCCAATTAGTCTTCTAAAATATTGCAAAAAGTAACTTTGAAAGCAACTGGAAACTATGAGTTATTACATCAATAAATTAACTTTGCTCTTGTTACATAGTTTTTGAAGTGCAACTTTATTACAAAGACATTAGCCTCCCAGTCACAGAATCACACACTCTTTATTTTGCAGTCTGTGAATTTTCTATAGATGTTCAACAGTGTGTTATGGCCAGAGAAGGTCATTTCCAGTAAAATGCTGTGATGATGCTATGTTCTGGCTCTTTCGTCTTCCTCTGAAACTGTGTTATTCTCTCCTATTCATTACTCATTAGCACTGACCATAGTTTCTTGTGGGACTATATCCAAAATACATAATTATGAATATACACAATTATCCAGTTACATACTTTCTTATCAATGATTATTGCCAACACAACTTCTATTTTAAAACATATTTCCTTCTTGTTTGAAATGAACAGAATCCTCTCTCTATATATTTTTGTAATCATCAGCTGATGTGCTCATTTATCCACCCTTAAAACTCCTGAAAAATCTGTTTGTGTTTGGAGTCACCCAGGTGTTTTAAAAAATGAATGCACCTTTATCAAAATTACCCTTCCAGAAATTACACAACTTTCTCTCCAAGACTAATTTGCATCTTGACTGATGATAGGATCTGTAATTCTTAAAAGCTTTTCTTATTATGGCCTTTGTTCCTCTGATAAAAGTATTACACTACCATGCATTTGGAAATTAATATGCCCTTACTAGACCATGTCAAAAACTATACAGCTTTCTCTCAGACCAAAAGATCACAGAATGATATGAAGTTTAAACTCCACCTCAAGCTGATCACAGCCACTCAGCCTAACCTAGCTCACAGTATTAATTCTGAGGGTAAAATGGGTCTGGGAGGTGAGTGTATTTAATGAAATACATCATCTTTAGCTCCAGGAGATAAATGGAATGAAATTAAAGTATAGCTATATTTAGGGGGGAAAGTTGTTTTTGAAAACAGAAATCAAAGCATTCCAGTGATCTTTTAGGATGTCTCATACTGCAATCTAATTCACATTTACCTGAGATAAAGTCCTGATGGATTTAGTGGTGCTTACTTCTGAGTATACATGCACAGAATTGTACTGTTAATGTACTCTACATACTAGCAGCTCATACCATCAGAAGGAATTTCACTTTATCCATCCCCTGCAGCTGTTAACAAAGAGGTAGCAGACTTATGGAAAGGAATGATCAATACATGTCTTGAAATACTGGACTGTAATGCAATAGGTAAAAGCAAGCCATACCTTCATTCCTTTGTCTCTGTGCAGCCAAGTCCCAGAGGGAGGTCACCTCACAAGTGAGTTCCAGCAAAATCAATGATGCTAAAGGAACATCTACCACTTTAACTGCTATGGCTCCATCCTACAGAATCCTGGGATTTGAAACACCAGCATGCCTTGGCAGAGAAAGCTCCAGCCTGATTCCACAGGCTGGAGCTACAGCACTTAAAATGGTGTCAAACTATATTATTTCTACTGTGTACATGCACCTTTATGTTTAGGAAAGTCTTCATGGACACTGAGTGTAGGTTCACCCCCTCCCCCTGCCACCAACTGTTCACCAGCAGTAGAACTACATAACAGATGGGGACCATCAGTTGGCCAGCTGGCAATGGAATCATCTCTATTCTAGGGTGGTGGCTTCGGCCCAAGCAGGCCAAGGACTCCCAGCTATCTACGAAGGGGAGAGATCCAATCTTCATCTGCTCTGACTTCCTCTAATCTGGGAAGATAACTCTGGACACCTGATACAAGTCCTTTTTTCTTATTTTTACTGAAAGGAATATAACTTATCAAAATTCAACAGAACAAATAACACTGGCACACAACCAGCATATCCTCACAAAATGTGCAATAAATGTATATACATTTCTTTTTCTAGCTTTCAAGTTAAGATGTCATTCTAAAAATATTAGTCCTTGTTGCTGCAATGTGCTTTCAAGGCTGCATCTGTGCTGCAGAAATAATGCAGTTTGTTCCCGCTTTAACTGTCATGGCTCAGTGCTATGGAATTCTGGGATTTGTAATTTTGTGAGCTATTTAACCTTCTCTGCCAGAGAGCTCTGGTGCCACAACAAACTATGAATCCAGAGGTTCCATAGCACTGAGACTTGACAGTTCAAGTGGTGTGAAACAGTACTATTTCTGCAGAGCAGATACAGCTCAGGGCAATTAGACCTTATGCAACCCTTTCATAGGATTTCGTTGACAAGATTTATTCAGAAGGGGTTTGCAGAGAAGGCATTCAGAAGATATTTCCTTTAAGGCTGAGAGAGAGTGTCACTTGCCCAAAGCCACCTACCTGGTGGGTTTCAATGGTGACCGGGGATTTGAACTCTAGTCTCACAGAATCTCAGTCCTACATTCAAATGGCTACACTGGATATTGCAATATCTACTTATTTTCTTTGTAGTCAAGTTCCTGGATCCTACAGGAAGTGCCATATGGAGCTAGCAGTAGATCTCTTCTGGTGTGTTCTGCTGTCTTTCACTGCCTGGCACCTAGCTTAGGAGAGTAGGTAAGGTCATATGTGAGCCACTCAAAGCTCATTTATTTTTATTAAATTATTATTTACATTTATGCTCTGCATTTATTCCAAAGATCTCATAGTATTCCTCCTCTATGCTTTATACTGACAATCAGCTTGCCACGTAGATCAAGACTGGATGAAATGATCTAGTACCAAAGAGCATCTTCCTTGACCTACATTTCCCAAGTAATAGACCAACATCTAACCACTATATCACACTGGCTTTCAGTGAGTTAAGGCAGGCTTGGACCATCTCAAACTGAGGCTGATCCATTCCAGTACTGAACTTGAATTTTCAAGCCCCCCCCCTCCCATTTTGGATTACTTTTCACATCCTTAATTCTAACTGTCAGAAAGGTCAAGACAGTGAGAAATCAACCAGCCCAATCTGAAGCTCATACACTTTAAGAGTGAGTTCATGCATACATGTTCAGCCTTCAAAATCTGCAACATGAAACAATAGCTCGAATGTACAAAATAACCTTCATAAATCAAGCACCACAAAATGAGCTTTCATATCACCTGAGATCACCTTGAACCCAATACTTTTCAATGGATGCATTTCATATGTTCAGCTGCTAGGCTTTGAGTAATAAATCACTTAAAGCCATACTGACTGTCACATTGCATCTCCTTATGATGTGAGCCCTTCACTTGTAGTGTGAGCTCTTGGGAGTGCTTTGAAGTGGGAAAGGGGGGGGGGAATGGGGGAAAGAGTGCATCCCACAAACTTCTCTCAAGCCTGGCTACTTTCACTACATCTTTCACATAATCCACCTAAAGGTGTTGTGCAATACTAATTTTACTTTTCTTACATTTGATTTTTTTTAAAAAACACCCTTTTTGTTCTTCTGTCTCTGAAATGAAGAAATTTGTGAACTCTGATAAATTCTTCAATATCATACTGAAACAAAATTATCCCCCATTTACACCAGCCAAATTCAATGCATACAGATCTTCCCAGCACGGAGAAGTCAATGTTTTGTTTGTCTTCCATATAGATGTTCAAGGTAAGATTTTTTTTTTAAAGGAAGTGGCATTTTATTACCAGCATGGTTGAATTCATAAAGAGATTCAGGCCTAGATATTTAAAGGCTGAGCACTAAAAGCTCTGCATGTGGGTGGGCTTATCTGTCAATTTGAGTTTTTCATACATTTGCATATTTTAAATCTCTAGTTCTTTCCATACCAAATACAAAGAAATTTGCATATATTGATAAATTCTTATCAACACAACCACAGTTCAAAATTCTTCTCATTTCTACTTTGAAATATAGGAATAGCTGTTTTATAAGACAAGAATGATGAGGAATATTAAACAAAGGTATTAAAACATGGGTGAGATGTTTCATCAAGCAGGTGAAGTGTGAGGTTGTGTTCACATACTTCTGTGTCTACATCCACTTGATTTTTGAGATGTGTGTGTACACCACCCTAATCTCTGCTATGGCTAATCTTACAACTGCTGCTGTTGCTTATGGTGGGGGAGGAAGCAGGAAAGCAAGTGAGATGATATAGCACTGGTTACCTCTTGGTTTATTGGGAAAGGAAATGGGAATGTGCTCACAGATGAAATGCACCCTCATATCTTTTTCTCTTTGAGGCTCATGATTTGAACTTCCTTCCTTCTGTTCTGCTAAGCAGCAGTGGGAGAGTGGAAGATTTCATACATTGAAGACAGGGCTACAAAATAGCATTTTGTACTCTGTGCAAAAAGAGAAATAGACACACAAAAATTACAATTACAGATATGCATAAACCAGTCATTATACCCAAATATATCTGAACAACATCTCAGCAGAATTTACTGACAACATAAGAAAGAGATTGAACTCTTAAACATAGTTGACCAGGAAACAGAAGAACTATGGTCAAAAGGCAGGGACATAATAAAGGGAGAATGCAAACATACATTTTCTGTGGTCAAAAAGAAAGAGGAGAAACAATGGATGACAGATAAAACACTTCAAGCAGAAATAGAAAGAAGAGAAGCTAAACAAAAGTGAGTTAGGAACAAAATCAAGATCATGAATGCAACTGTACAATGACTAGTGAGAAAAGAGAAAGACAACTACTGCAACAGTCAATGCAGAGAAATAGAAGACAACAACAAAAAAAGAAGAATGAGAGACTTCTTCTATGAAATCTGAAAAATCAAAGGGAGGTTCAAATCAAGGTCTGGGGTGTTATATGACAATAAAAATAACATAATCCAAGACCAAGAAGAAATAAAAAGACATTGGATCCAATGCAGAAGAGTTATATATAAAAGATATGAGAAAATGAAAAAAGATACATGGAATGAAGAACCATACAAAGATGAACCCCAAATTCTAAAAACAAAGTGAAAGTTGGAATAACAGAATATGGGAAAAATAAATCACCAGGAACAGCTGATATTTCAATCAAACAATGACAGAATCAACTCTAGTGCTAACCAACATATATAAACAATTAAGGAAAACAGAACAATGGACATCAGACTGGAAATGTTCAGTATACATCCCAATTCACAAAAAACGAAACACAAAAGACTGCAGCAACTCTAGAACCATATCATTAATTTCCCATGTTATGCTCAAAATTGTGCAACACTGACTCCAACCATATATGAAGAGAGAAATCCAAAAGCAGGGTTCAGAAAAGGAAGAGGTACTAAGAAACACATTGCAAACATATTAATGGAGTGTACAAAACAATTGCAAAAGATCAGCATGTGTTTTGTAGACTATAGCAAAGCCTTTGACTCCATAGATCATGAAAAACTATGAAACACACTTAAAGACATGGAAGTGCCATCACATCTGATAGTCCTGATGAGAAATCTGTACTCAGAACAAGAGACTACTGTTAGAACAGAATATGGAGAAACCGAATGGTTCCCAGTTAGTAAAGGGGTCAGGCAAGGCTGTATCCTTTCATTTTATTTGTTCAACTTGTATGCTGAAAATATCATATGAAGAGCAAGCTTCGACACAGAAGAAGGAGGAGTGAAGATGGAAGAAATATCAGTAATATACCGATGATATTATACTACTAACAGAAAATATCACAGATCTGGAAGAACTATTAAGAAAGATCAAATAAAAAAGTGCAAAGCCAGAGTTACTGTTCAACACAAAGAAAACAAAAATAATGACCATGGAAGATCTTCATGGATTCTTGCCTGGTTCATTTTTAGCACAGAATTGGAGAAATCAGGAAGTAGCAAAGATAGATGAGTGGATATTAAAAGTTAACGACATAGTAGAAATGGATAAACTGGTTACTTGAAAAATAAAAAATATTTTAAAAAGGGAGGAGGAATGGTCTCCAGTAGTGGAATATTGTAAAAAAAGTGGGAATAAATAAGCAAGAGTATGTAAGTATGAATGGTGGTCAAATTTAGAAGGACTGTCTAGAATGTTGTTTGAAGAAAAAAATGATGAAAATGAGTCTAGAAGAATAAGGGTGTTGGGGGAGTGGGCACAAATTGAACCTTTGGGAAGTCATAACCTATGGACATGTCTAAACGGGGTTATTTGTACTTGTATAAATGATCACAACTATTGGTATATTCTTGCTTTGTAAATTCTTGTTTTAATTATTACTAAAAAAAAAAAGATCTACATGGATTCAGCCTATACAATGAGGAAAATAAAATAGTAAAAGAGTTCCTTTGATCAGAACATTGATCAGAACGGGGACTGCAGTCAAGAAGAAAGAAGACTAGGAATGGGGAGGGCAACTATGAAAGAAGGAGGAAAGATCCTAAAATGTAAATATATACAGTGCACCCTCCCCTTATGCGGAGATCCATTCCAGATCGTAAGGGGAATTCCACATGTGCTGGAGCCCCATTGGAACTAATGGGGCTCACACCCATGGTGCGCAGTAGTGCTGCGGCACACACGCACCATTGGTGCACACCCCATTAGTTCTTCTGGGACACGCAACGGGCTCTTCTGGTGCAGCATTCGGGCATGCTGTACAACTCAGCATGAAAATTAGACTCATACAAGCCATTGTTTTTCCTGTTATCATGTACGGTTGTGAGAGCAGGACATTGAGGAAAGTGGACAGGAGAAAAATCAATTCATTTGAGATGTGATGCTGGAGAAGAGTGATGAGGATATCATGGACAGCCAAAAGACAAACAAATGGGTTCTAGAACAGATCAAGTCTGAAATCTACCTGGAAGCCAAGATGATAAAGTTGAAGTTGTTGTACTTTGGTCACATCATGAGAAGGAATGACTAATTGGAAAAATCATTAATGCTAGGAAAGGTGAAGGAATGTAGAATGAAAGGAAGGTCGCATGCTAGATAGACTTTATTAAGGAGTTTAAGGGCATGAATTTACAGGACCTGAGCAGAACACAGTGGAAGATAGGGAGTCTTGGAGATGTCTCATCCACAGGGTTGCCATGAGTCAGGATGAACTTGAGGGTGGTTAACAACAATAACAAATGACAATAACAGGATTCCATCTTATGTCTACACCTCTGTTACACTTAGGAATGGGAGAGAATTTTGTTCAGGCCCCATCATGAAAGAAATTGATGTTTTGTGCTTTCTAGATTAACAGCTCAATTGACACACAGAAGATTATCGCACTGCGTTCTGAGAACGTTCCATATCATCACGTGATGAAAACGTTCCTGGAACGGATATTACCGCATTAGAAATCAAAACG
>NC_056525.1:36462025-36523806 GCF_019175285.1 Sceloporus undulatus | reverse complement strand
GGAAATGGATAAATTAACCCGTATATTGAGAGGAGAGGCAATTAATGGGGTTGATCAAACATGGGAAAGAGTGTCATCATACTTGGAGAAAACTTGGGATATAGGATAGATCTCATGTCTCAAAGATCTATTTCTTCATATTTGTATATTAACTGAAATGCATTACCGGTATCGAGGAAGAGACAATGGATCCAAATAAGTTTGGAATAGCAGGACCAAGATTGTTCAATTTTCACAAGTTATTATATTTTGCTATAGTTTGAAGAATGCAAGTGGAGGTACAATGAAATCCTAAAAGAAAGTCATAGGTAAGAGGAGTAAAGCAACCAGTATTGAAGAGGGAGGGAAGTTGAGTGAAAGGATGGAAGAAAGAAAGTCTTAGTATGTCGAAGAAGGTGTGAGTAAGTGATGGACGGAAGTGACTGTTAGGGAGTTAGCTCATTGGAGTGAGTTAGGCTAGGAGAAGAGTGGATTCGTGAGCTTAGGGCAGGTAGGAGGGAGGTTAAGGAAGGAAGGAATGTAGGGTATAGAAAGGTAGAATTGAAGGTTTTAGAAGATTTAGAAGAGAAGGGAAGAGGTGGTAGATAAGAAGAGTGTAGAGGAATGTTGTGAAGAAATGGTTGCTTAAATTGGTGGTTGTTGATTTGTCGGAAATGTGTACATATGTAAATTGTATATTGTTTATTTGTATGTTGTATGATTGTTACGGTTGTTAGTATGAGTTTTAAGCATCAATAAAATTTTAAATTTTTTTTTAAAAAAGAAACTAACTGAGAAAAAAGTTGGTAGCAGAGGCTTTCATAGACAAGTCCACTTCATTAGTTGCATCTGATGAAGTAAATGTACATCTACAAAAGCTTATATTACCAACTTCTTTCAGTTAATCTTAAAGGTGCTATAAGATCCTTTTGAATACAGATCCAGACTAATATGGCTATGTCTTTGAGTACAGCATTGTATGATAGATTCTGAGTCTTGCTTTTGTGTGTGTGCCAGCACATCCACCAATTCTACCTCTTAGTCTCTAGATGGAGCCTGTGCATGAACATTGCTGTGTATAATATTACAAGCTTGCATATTCAAATTTTAAATATAAGTTTTAACAGCCTAATAGCTTTACTTGGTGATGAATTTCACAGCTTTACAAACCATATTTCCATGAATTATAATTGACCATTGATTTTACTGGGTTTCCACTGTTGGGAAATCAGACAAAGATCATATCCTTATGCCTTATGCCTGGTGATGGGATGAGGTGGTGTTACATTAGTAAAATAAATGTAAGAATTAGTGAAAAAACAAAACAAAGTACTGAAGCATTTAGTCTGGAATGCTGCTGGTGTCACACAAATTGCTGCAACTTCATTCCATCAGCATGTGTGCGTTTACTTTCATGGTGCAAGCAAATATTCAATATCCCCTGGCACATTGACTCCCACCAGTGATGCTACCAATCTTTTCAGTGCCATAGTGAAGCCAGCTACTGGCTTGGGAAAGGCAGTAGGCAATGGAGATAATTGGATTTATTTATTTATATTTTTACAGATGCATTCAGCTATAGTTTCATAGCTAGGATAAGAGGTTGTGCATAAACCTGGATGCCATATTTAGAAAGCATACTGTGTTAAGATATGGATCTTAAATGTAATTGTGCACTTTACAGAGTTATCACTATGCCATCTTAAATACATCTATTCTTGCCTGATTTTGTAATCTGAGCAGAATTGAGCTGGTCACTACTGCTTACTACTTGATCAGGACTTATATGGGCAACCATCAGGGAATGTCAAAGATCTCCAAGGTAGGCTTGGAAAGAATCCTTCCTGAAACCTAGGAGAGATGCTGCCAGTCAAAGCTGATAATCTTGGGCTAGATGGACCAAACACAGAACAGCTTCCTATCTTCCTATGAATCCATTTATGGCAAGTTATTTACAGTATATTTAATGGTTTGCATAGTCAAATAAGGTCATTCTCTTCTTCATGGCAATCATCTGGTTTAACAATGTGATGTTACTTACACTTCCCAGTTTTGGAACATCTCTTTTCCAAAACTTCTGGTCAGAAATAAATTTATAGACTTGTTGGCTATATTTGATTCAGTATCAGTTGTCTTCTAACTGTTGAGAATGAGTCCCCTCTGTTACCAGCTTCTTTGACTCTGAACAAAGATCACTTAGAGGTCTTCCAGGGCCTTCCAAAACAAAGGGCCTTTTGCCAGGGCCTTCCAAAACAACAAAGTCTTCATTTGCCCATGGACATCTAGCAGGGAAGGCAGTTCCAGAGCCTGAGAGCAGTCATTGGGAAGGTCTTTTCCTGTGTTCTTACTAGATGTACCTGTGAGGCTGGTGGAACATACAAGAGTCTCTCCAGAAGATTTCAAAACATGGACAGGCTTATATGTTGAGCATTTTGAATTGTGCCTGGAACTGCACAGGCAGCTAGTGGAACTGTTGCAACAAGGGAGTTGTATGTTTCTTGTAACCCTCTTCATTTGAAGGGTTCTTTCTGACTAGGTCAAACAAAGGAAAGTGCTTTCTCTGAAAACTCTCTATGTAATAGGTACCTAATATATAATAACATTGCTATTAAAATATTTAATCAGTATTGGTAGACAGAGGGAAAGGTAGACAGACAGACAGTACATGTGCATCCTGTGTGACATTAGTTAAACTGCTAAAATTCAGATAAAGCAAAAAAAAAAAAAAAAAATGCTTGAAGGCAAGATGTAGAAAGCTAAAACAGATGGCAGTGACCATTATTACTTTGAAAGAATTGAGAACTAATGTTTTGGTCAGGCAGTGCATGAAGACAAATTATGTCATCATTTATGTAAAATGAAGCTGGAATGAGATAAATGTAGTACAAAAGACGACTGGGTAAAAGTGGCCAACAGAATCCAGACAAAATATATGGCAAGTATATGTTGGGTAGTAAATAGGATCCTGAAAAGCTCTGCCCAACTGGAGAATTTTTAGAAGAGTAAAAACAAACAAACATTTCCACTCTGTAGAAATAAGCATAATGAGGAAGACAGGAATGTTCTAGGAGAACATGGAAGACAGTTATGTTGAGCAAGGGGGAGGAATATTCATTTAAGACAGGAAAAAGGCTTTCCCTGGGAGCCAGTGTGGTATAGTGGTTTCAGTGTTGCACTATGGCATTGGAGACCAGGGGTTAAATCCCAGCTTGGCCATGAAACCCACTGGGTGACCTTGGGCAAGTAACACTCTCTCATTCGTAGAGTATGGCCATGACAAACCCCCTCAGAAGAAACTTGCCCATAAAGCCCCATGATAGGGTTGCCTTGTTGTTGCTGTTGTGGTGGTGGTGGTGGTGTGTCTTCAAGTCATTTCTGAGTTCTGGTGACCCTAAGGCAAACCTGTCTCAAGGTTTTCTTGGCAAGTTCTTTTCTTAAGCTGAGTGTGTGTGACTTGCCCAAGGTCACCCAGTGGGTTTCCATGGCTGAGTCAGGATTTGACCTATGGTCTCCCATTGTATTAGTCCAAGGCTCAGACCATTACCCCACACTGGCCCTCAGGGTTGCCTTAGGGTCACTATAAATTGGAAATGACTTGAAGGCATACAACAACAAAAAGAACAAAAACAGCAGCAGCAATAACAATGGACTTCCACTGTGAAACACTAATTCTTCTCATTGTAATGGTCCACAGTGAGGATCTACTCTACACTAATCTTTGAGAGTAGGGTGCACTATCTGTAGACCTTGGGCCACATGTGACACTTGACAGCCCTTTGTGTGACTTATGTAGTCAAGGAAAAGGCTACCGTTTTCTGGCTTCCAAGGGTGCATCTACATTGTAGAAATAATGCAGTTGGACATCACTTTAAGTGCTGTAGTTCCATTCTATGGAATCCTGGGAAGTGTAGTTTTTCAAGGTTTTTAGCCTTGTCTGCCAAAGAGTGCTGGTACCTGACAAAACTGCAAATCCCAAGATTCTGTACAAAACAAAACAAGCTTCATTTATATACCGCTTCATACCGCCTAAGCAGTGTCTAAGCGGTTTACAACTGTAAGCTACAATCTGGGTACTTATTTTAGCGACCTCGGAAGGATGCAAGCCTGAGTTGAGCTTGAGCCCTTTTGCTGGTCTTGAACTCGCAGCCTTATGGTTTTGAGTGAGTGGCTGCAGTACAGGCATTTAACCACTGCGCCATGATGGAACCATGACAGTTAACCAGTCAGCCCTCATGCTCTGCCAGCACTATTACCGTAAAGGGAGTATTGATCCTGCCAATGACACCTTCAACATCGACCCTGAGGTTATCACAGAGTGCCTGGGTGTGGATCCCCCAGGGAAGATACCTTCTTCGCTGGACCTTGAAGAGTCCCTTCCAGATTTTGTGGAGCCAGACAGAAGCTACAGAAATTTTACTCTCAAATTCTACAAGCTCATTAATGTCACCATCTGGTTCAAGCTGAAAGCCATCAACATACAAACAATAATCAACAATGAGATTCCAGACTGCTACACCTTTTCTATCACAATCACATTAGACAACAAAGCACACAGTGGCCGTGTGAAGATCCACTTGGACAACAAAGTGAGCATCCAGGAGAGCAAAGACCCCAGTGTCTATGGCAAAGGAGATAATGGTTTCCGGATGTTCTTTGATGTAATCGTGCTCCTGATCTGTGTGCTGTCCTTCGTCTTGTGTTCCCGCTCAATCCTCAGGGGGCTTCTGCTGCAGCATGAATTCACCCAGTTCTTCCAACGCTGCTACAACCAAGACATCTGCCTGTCTGCCCGCATGGAATTTGTGAATGGCTGGTATATCCTGCTTGTGGTGAGCGACATCATGACTGTATCTGGGACCGTAATGAAGATTGGGATTGAGTCCAAGAACTTTGCCAATTATGATGTGTGTGGCATCCTTCTGGGCACCTCTACACTCTTGGTCTGGGTTGGTGTCACGCGCTATCTCAGCTTCTTCCAGAAGTATAATATGCTTATTGTCACCATGCGGGTTGCCCTCCCCAACGTCATCCGTTTCTGTTGCTGTGTGGCAGTCATCTACCTGGGCTACTGTTTCTGTGGCTGGATCGTGCTTGGACCCTACCATGTCAAGTTCCGTACCCTCTCAATGGTTTCAGAATGCCTTTTCTCTCTTATCAATGGAGATGACATGTTTGTGACCTTTGCATCCATGGAACAGAGCAACTACTTGGTCTGGCTTTTCAGCCAGCTCTATCAGTACACCTTCATCAGCCTTTTCATCTACATGGTGCTCAGCCTTTTCATTGCACTCATCACTGGCTCTTATGAGACCATAAAGCATCAATCTGAGGGAGAAACAACTGTCACACAGCTCCATGCCTATATAGCCGAGTGCAAGGACAGCCCTAAATCTGGGAAGTTCCGCAGGGAGAGTACTTCTTCATGCTCTATCTTCTGCTGTTGTGAGCGAACCCCATTACAGGAGAATGTGCTGGTGGTGAACTGAAAAAGAACTGGTGTTCCTCATTCATTGTTGGCTGCCTGGTTGTGGACTCTTGTGACTGATGAGAAAGTGGCAACAGCCAAGCCAAGCAATTGCCTCCTGTGTGCCAGTTCCACACAGAGTTGCTCAGATGCTAGGACAGATGCATCTGAACATAATGTGTTTAGGGTTGAGCAAGGAGTGGAGTTTCAAGTATGATTAGCCTTTAGTTGGGCCTGTATTAGACCCTGCTGAAGTCACTGCCATATGTACCACCTTTCTCAGGTCATGCAGGACTAGGAGATTTACCAAACAGTTACAGTAAGGGAATGCAGTTTTAAAAGGTTTATGTTGAAAGAAAAAAAGGCCAGTGACAAGGATGTGGCAGGATTAGATCAAGGCAACCAAAATGTTTCTTTTGAGGGCCTTCAAGACTTTCCTTCTGCCTATAGATTACCACTTCAGATAATGCATTTGCCACATAAATATTGACATGGGGCTGTTCCTGCAAACCAAGGCCCCAAAACAAGATTTTTTTCCTAGAACAGTTTCACATATGACTAGAACCTGGGAGGTTCGGGATGCTATCGAATGAAATTTAACCAAGTCCCTAGTGCATAGGGATGAAAGGGGAGATGCTTTTAAAAGACTGGATTGAAGGTGAAGGTTTTTTCTGCCTCATCCTGTACAAGATTCACTCCAGAGCTCAAGTAGATTACCCTTCCTTTTCTGTACTACTCATTTGTGAGGAGGCCTTGTTTAGATATCTTAGTTTGGAAGGAATCCTGTTCTAGATCAGGCAGCAGTTCCAGTGTAGAGAAAGTATAACATGCCACACTCTACAGGTGTCCTGGTAGCTGCCTTGGTCCTCTGGTAATGACAACTGAACCTATTAATCATGCACTGGTAAATCAGTTTCTCTTCCTAGCGTTGCCTCCAAAATGTTGCAGATGAAAATTGAGGCAGGCTTATTGTTCAAGCACATAGTAAAGAGAACATGTTACTTTAAATAGCAGGCGAGTCCCATGTAAGCTACATGTTGTTTGATCACCCAGCTTTAAACACAGTACTTTGCAGGAAGGCACACGGGACTACGGCAGAAGTGAAATGCACTAGATTGATACCAATACCATGTGCCAACATTTTGGATGAGAAGCTGATCCTGCTCCCTGTGCTTGCTGGAATGTGAAAGGTTGCCAGCTGTGATGGAGAGGTGGTTTCACATCACCCACCAGATCCTCCAGAATTTACTGGTTCCTCAGCTCGGCTGCCCCACTGCTTTTAAATCCAAGCACTGGTGTTATCCTGAAACAGTTGCTTTAAAGCTGCAGATTCCAAAGCAATACCATTTCCACAGCATTCTCTGTATGGCATTTACAGTTGTGTGCAAGAAACATCCAATTGTGTGCAAGAGAAAGCTCCATCGCAGAGAACGAGAAGCACTTTGTGACTAAAATGCAGAACTGACTATAACCATGCTTACCTTCCTGGAAACTGGAACAGAGAACTATTCCTTTCCATTAGCTATTCATGAATTGTGAAAAAAATCATTTGCTGACCACTCATGTATTGTTAAATAGTGGCCAATAGTTTTAAAACATTTATTTTGTAGATCTGTAACAAAGATAGAGACCATACTCATTTGGGATTTCATTGTTAGTATAATTTATCAAATGATGAAGTGCAATTCTGAACTATAAAGTCAACTGTTTATAGCTAACAATGTTGTTCAAATATTAAGTATGTGAGAAATACTGAAGAGTTAAGCAGTTCCTTTTCACTTTTATCCAGGAGCCTCAAGATTGGTTCAAATACCAGACATACATAACAACTGTAAAAGACTATTGGTTTTAAAATATGGTCCTTGATCCTTATGGTTGTAATGGTTTTCTACGGTTGTAAACCGCTTTGATCTGTGGAAAAGCGGTATACAAATAAAATTTATTATTATTATTATTATTATTATTATTAGTTAAAATTGTATGAATGAAACAGCAAACTAGTATAATAATAAACAGCAGTTATGTGCTTCTTATGACCTGATACAGACCGCCACTTTGCAGCGGTCTGGGGCTGAAATTGGGGCTGGGGAGCGTGGAGCGTTCACATACTCCATGCTCTCCTGGCACCATTTTGGGCACGCACATTCAGACAGCATGCATGTCGATGACATGCTTCATGTGCTGCCTCTAAATGGTGCAGCACACAAGAGATGTCACCACGCCACTCCAGGATACTAATGGTGCCTTGGCAGCAGCGCGGAAAGGAGCCATGTTTCACAGCAACAACAAAAAACAACCCACCCTATCAAAGGCATACAGTCTAATGCATGTAGAACCACACACACAGTGAGGAAAGAAGGAGTAATATAAACATAAAACTGGTATCTCTTTGTATTATATTTTTAAAAGGAGACATGTTAGTGTAAAGCCCCAATATGATTGGAGCCAAAGAATCCAGGGCCCATTCACACTACTGAATTATAGTGCTACTATTTCACTTTAACTACCATGGTTTCATCCTATGAAATCCTGGAATTTGTAGTTTGGTGCAGTAGCATCACTAGGGGGTGCAGATCATACTGGGTGACAACTTGGGGAAGAGTAACACCCAGCCACGCCCCCCTTCAGCCACTAGCAGGGTGCTCCTGCTACCAGGCAGCTTCTTCCAGGACTCATTGGAGTGCTGGTCAAGTGGGAAAGGAAGGTGCCGCTAATGGGAACAGCAGGAAGGTAACAGAGTCCTCCCCTTTATGCTCCCACCATTTTCCTTTCCCACTGGTTCCTGATTCTCTGCTGCCTTAGGCTCTCCTCACCCCAGCCAAGAGAGCCCAAGGTAGCAATGACAGAGGAAAAGAAGCACATGGTGGCTGTGGCATACAGGGATGGGATAGGGGAATAGAGGCTGCCGGAAGAGAACCTCCTTTTCCTTGTGAAGTGTCTTAAAGACACCCCTCCACACACTCACATACACACCCTCCCTCCCAGCAAGTCTGAGAGGGAAGCTAGTTGTGCCTTTCCCCTTAGATCCATGCTGAGGTATGTGTGTATGTGTGTGTGTATGAAGAATCCTAGCAAGGAGAATCCTTTAGGAGGGCAGCTTGCTTTTTCTTACAGAGTTTCTTCTGCACACACACAGAGACACACATGCCTAACTTCATAGCATCACTGGAGGGATGTGAAGGGTGCGTTCCAGACTGGGTGACACCCAAGAAGGGGGATGACACCCAGTCAGCCCCCTTGTACCATCCCCCATGCTCCATCCCCTCTACACTGCTCCATGCCCCCCGCACACATTGCTTCATTTCTGGTGTGTGCTCCATCTCCCATGTGCAGTCCTGTCCTTTACCTGATGAAGAAAAGGACAGGACTGCACATGGGGGGCTGAATGCAGCATGTGGGGGTGGCACACATGGGGAATAGGCAACCCATGCAGGAATGCTGCTGCCTCCAGGTCCCATCCTTTTCCGGCATGGGGAGAGGGAGCGTGCGCCATTTGCAGCACAGGGAGTGTAAGCCCCACCCACTGGAAGCCCCATCCCTAGAAGCCCCTAGATTTCCCAATCCCGGACTTCCTGCCCTGCACTAGCCCACCACTCTGAGTGACACCCGGTGTAGGAATACAGCTGGTTTGGTGCAGCACTAGAGCTTTTGACTGAGAATTCTAAATGTCCCTCTATAAACTGCCAATCCCAGGATTCCATAGAATGGAACTATGACACTTAAAGAGGAATAATAGCATAACTGTATCATGTGAATGCCCCCCTAGTAATGTCCTCTTTCTCCTTATTCCTTGGCTTTCACACATTAGAGCATTCACTTCCAATGAACCCGCTTGCTTTTGTAATCTCATCACCTGCTTATCAGTGGAGCAGAAAATGCTATGTTCCTTAGTTTCATCTCTACTCAGAACATATTTATTTGCATTCCTCTGGGTAACAGCTAGCTGTCTTTCACAAGTGAGCTAGCCAACACTTATATTCCTAAGCAATGGAGAATGTTCCCCATTTGGGCAGAGAAGCTGTCGAAAGCACTTTCATCTTCCAGGTTTATCTTTTATTTCCCATGTGTGTGTTCTGTGGCATAACATGTCCTACAGAGTATTAAACCCGTCATTTCAGTGAGATATACTGCTGCTCCCATTCCTGACACTTTGTCCAAGCTTTGACAGCGGAGAAAAATCTTGGATGATTATCTTTAAGAGGATTTTCTTAGACTCCACACTTGGATGAATCAGTAGGTTTGGAGGGTTAGAGAGAAAACAGTTTTTCTTCTCAACATTTGTTTGCAAATTTGACATCAGGTATTCACTAGATGTTCTCTGAATATTTCATATCTGTTTTTGACAAGCAAATCTTTGATTTCAAGATTTGGTATTTGCTAATGTTTTGTAGATGTTTTGCAGTAGTTTGATTTCACAGCACTTGATAGCTGGAATAAAATGGAGTATAATATTCCCCTTTCAACAGTTTATGAGATTTCAAAATGATCAAAAGAGCAAAGTAGGTCTAAAGGTCTAAAGGTGGGGGTAAGATGAAGGAAGGTGACTGAACAGTATGGATTTAGCCTTGTCTCAGCTGCAGTCTTCCAGAGTTTCTAGTGACTCAGACACTAGACATGAACAAAAAAACCCTCTCCTTCACCAGGTAAGAATAAATCTCTCTCAAAAACATATTACATGCTGATGTCTATTCTACACATAAAGGTCTGAAGTCAGTGACACCTTCACTTTCTGCACAATGCATTATCAAGTTTATACTAAGACTCTATGCACATATACACAGAAGGAGTGGCGTCACTAGGGTTTGTGTCACCCGGTACAGTACCTCATGGTGCAGTAACACATGCCCCATTGACCTCCTCCTATACCACACCATACAGAATCCTTAGTAATGTTTTTTGTCCTAATGTTACTCATAAATTGTAATTCCCATATATCACTTAATGTAATGGCAATAATTGTGACTTAAACAACTAGCACAATTAAAATTATACTTTTAATTACAGTATCATATGCACAGCCTAAATGTATTTACATACGCATAGTTTCATATGCTTAAAGTGAAAATTTGGTAAAATGTGATTTTTTTTATAACTGAGACTTCAGCTTTCTCCTCCCACTGATCCTCACCCCATTCAAACCATCTCTTCAACATTTTAATGGAACACAGGTGATTGAGACAGCCTGTTTCTGCCCAAAGTCAAGTGTTGAGGAGCAGTGGTGTCACCCCCTCTTAAGGTATCATCTGGTGCAGTCCACAAACACCCCATGCCCTCCTAGTGATACCACTGCTAAGCAGCAAAGCCAGATCTGTCACTTCATGTGTGCTATTTAGAGGAAAGAAAGGGATCATTGTTGAAGGCAGTAATGTTCATTTTAGCATGTAAACAGACAGCAAAACTGCCAATAGGAGGAAATTGTTTTTTTTTCTTTTCCTGCTGAGGAATTGCAGCTGGGGTGTGCTGCAGTCCATGATGCTTGCAGTATCATATGCACCTTCCCTTTCTCCATCCCTCTTCCTAAGCCAAGCCAGTAAAATGCCATATTAGTGCCCCACAGGTCTTGAATTTTGCATGTGAGGAGGTCTGGATGCTGGTGCATGATGGAGAGCGTATGCATACATCAGCTAGCAGTTTCGTATTATGGAGTAAAGATGTCAATGAGTTAAGATACAAACTGTGGTCCGTTACAGACCGCCGCTTTGTGGCGGTCTGCCGGCGCTGCTGTTTGCTCCGTGAGGGAGCCGCAGCAGCCAAACCGTGGGGCTCCCATGCGGAGCAAAAAAGAAGCTCCAAAATGGAGCTTCTTCTCGCGTCGCAGTTATGATGCCGCAAGGCGCCAATGGCGCCCTTGCGAGTCATAAGCGCCACATGATATGCGGATGCACAGTGTCCGCTACGTCAAGATGGCGGCGGCCGTGTGGAACGGCCGCCGCCATTTGTTACGGACAGAGTCCGTAACAGGAGTAGGGCGTCTAGAAGAGACGCCCCTTTTTTAAACTGGGACGTCCTGGGGACGTCCCAAATGGCGGTATGTAACCCACCTATGGCCTGTTACAAACTGCCAAAATAAAGCTGCTTTGGGTCTCTTTGGAGGTATGCTGTTTAAATGATGCATGCACCCTAAGAATCCGGAAGCTGCACCAAAGCTGCACTCCGGTGCTTAGGAATGGAGTGTGGCTTTGGTGTGACCTCCGGACTCTTAGGACCCATGCATCATTTAAATAGCATATTTCCAAAGAGACCTGAAGCAGCTTTATTTTGGCAGTCTGTAACAGGCCTCAGTCTTTTTAATAAGAATTGCGTTAAGGATAGGCTGCTAACAGTGAATTAAACTATTTCACTTGTAAGACTAGGGCCCTAGTGGCATGGGCCAAATAAAAGCTTCCCCTCCCTTGACTTTTTCACACACGGAAAACTGGAAGGTTAAACTGGTCTCAATGCAGGGTCATCCAAGGCATTAGGGACAATTTCACAATTGCTTTTCAGATGATGCACGCACAAACTGGTCAGAATCCAGACAGAAAGTGAGGTGAATTAGGGAATAAGCTTTAGACTTAAGGCTTAGAGGGTGCAGGAAGAGGTGACCAGCCATGCGAGGGAAAGAAATGTGTGTGTTGTGTGTTTGTCCTTTTAAAAAGGCTGATTTCCTCTCCTTAGCACAGCAAGGAACCATGGGAAATCTTGGAACAGGGAAAATACTGTACTGTGTTTTCATTTCCAGTTCATTCACAAATTCACTTTCTTCATGTAATTGCAACAGTCTGAAAACCATGTTCCTGGTTCTCCCTGTTTCCAGATTTCCCATAGTTCCTTGTTGTGCCAAGCAGAGGGAGTCAGAAAGCAGCTTCTGAACAGCTCACATGATAGGAAGTTTACAGTGTCACTGTCACTTCACTTATTAGGGTCTAATCAAAAAGGCCTCCACATTAGCCCTTGCAAGGTTAGCCTTGCAAGGTTGGTATGGAGTTCATTATGTTCCACAGGCCCTTAAATGCGTGGTATGCATTGCTTTATGACTACATGGGCCAAAGTGCTTTATTAAAAGTCCAGCATTATGTTGGTCCTGAATTATGTTTGAAACTAATTTATTAATAAATTATGAACTTGTGGACCATTTTACAAGACATAAAGTTGCTATTTTTAAAATGAACAAGTGGATGAGTGAGCAAGCAATTGAATAAATGAATGAGGCCTCTAAAGGGTCATGGTGACCTCAGAGAGGAAAACTACCCTTAAAATTGTAAAAATTGGCTCCAAGCAGCATAATTTGACACATTCTCCTCTTTTAATAACTGAAGAAGGAGGTGTCAGTCTTGATTTTTGACTCAGCAAACTTTGCATTGATCCAATGGTGTCACATTCGACCTATAACAGTGCTTCTGCCATCAGAACAAATCTGCTCACCTTCCAAATCTGCTCCAGAGAAATGGGTTGGGAATAGAGAATTGGGAAATGGCACAACATGGGATTTTTAGATGGCATGGAGGGCTGTGGAGATGAGGAAGACAGAGGGAGAAAATCCAGCTAATAGGTATCTCCAGGTAACTCCAACATCATTAGTGACATTAGCTTTCTCTCTGCCCCACCATTCTCCCAGGCCAATCTGGTGAAGACATGAGAGGGGGCCTTTTCAGTGACTGCACCTAGGCGACAGAACTCCCCCTTAGGGAGGCTCAGTTGGCACCATCTCTGTCCTCTTTTTATCAGCAGGCAAATAACTTCCTATTTAAATGTCTTTGGCCTTTAAGTGGTTTGGATAGAAGGATGTGAAATCAGTGTGCTGTTTTTTAAAGATGTAATAAAGTATGTGTTTTATGTTTGTTTGGTTTAAATTAATGTCTTAAAAGCAACATTTTAATTGGATTGATTTTTAACATTTTTAAAAGCAATTTGTAAATTTCAGCTATCCTACAAATTATAAATAGCATAGTGGCTGCACAGAATCTTTTTGGGAAATTTTAGACTCCAAGACAGCTACACTACATTCACTACATACTGTTTTAGCTCTTTTGTTTTAACATGTATTGTACTCCCATTCTGCGTCCCATTTTGTGGGATGTAAATCAAATCAAGTCAAATCAAATCAATCAGTCAATCAACTCCTGGGAGAAATGAGAAGTTGGTATTAGAAAGGAGCCAGTATCTTCTTTTACAGAAACAGACTGAGAATTTTAGAAAAAAAAAACTAACATGAATTTTGCCTTTATAATTTGTGTACTGAGGGCTGCAAAGTGAATGATGAGAGAGTGTTAATGTAGAATTTATAGCTGCTGGGAGGAAAAGAAAATAAGAAGGTAATAGTTATGCTTTTTTGTTTCTCAATCTACTGCAATATTTTTTGAAATTAAAATACATTGGCAAGGAGCATATTTGACATGCATTCAGAGGATGAAGTTAATCTAAATATTTTCCCAACTGCTACAATAAATGTGAGCCAATTTTTATGCTTTAAAAGTTGAGTTTCCACTTTCGTAAATTGCTGCTCATTTTCACCAAACTCCTTGGAATGTGCCTGCATGCTAAAACAATCAATAACAGCAACCACCACAGGGCAGTAGAAATCATTACACTTGATTTGTTTCATTACAAGCCTTGTAATAGGAAATAATCTTATCAGTCTGTTGGTAATGCTTTGATATCCTGCAAGTTACAAATAGCATAGTGGCTGTATAGAATCGTTCTGGGAAATTTCAGATTCCACGGCACCTAGTTAACAACAAAAGTGTTTATTTTGCAAAACGAGATCCAAGCAATCCCAAGAAAAAACAGGCCTTTTATTTTTGATTATATATTCCTTATCTTACACTCTCAGCAATGTATATTGATGCAAGTAAGTGTGTGCATGTGTATGTGTGTGTTTAGATAGATAGATAGATAGATAGATAGATATAGATTTGATAGAGGGAAGGATTTTCCTGAAGTATTTGCAATCTCACTTCAATCCATGGGGATAGATGAATAAGAAACAACAACAACAACAACAATAATAATGAAGTATAGGGACAAGAAAGAGGACAACTGGGTGGTGGAACAGGAAAATGGATCTAGAGCAGTGAAGGTGGTAGAAAGATCTGGAGAGGGGTGTTACGGAAAAGTAGATGGCAGGAGGCCTTCAGTCAAAGTATTGGTGCACAAGAAAGAAAAAGGAAATAGCAGCCTATAAGACAATGGGGGGAACGAGGCCTGGATGAAACCTCTCTTTTCTTTAAGGGTCCCTTAAAACCACCATGCAGCCTCACTGACTGCCTCATGTGGTGGTGTCTCCCACTCTTTGCCTGTCCATGAAAACTCATTCCCTTAGTCCTCTCTTTTGCTAATAGTGGTGGTGGTAGTTGGGAAACTCTCATGAGGTTTGGACACAGGGCATTGCTTTTATGGCTTGGAGTGGTGCCATTTTGGGATAGACAGACTGACTGGAGTGAGGGGTCAGTATGCATGCCAGTGGGGAGAAGTGGCAGAAAAAAGAAGCTATCACATTTGGGACCCTGCTTGGGAACTTTGTTGGTCCTTAAATGGCACAGTGAAATTGTGCTGCAGCTCCTGCTTTCTTATGTCATACAAGCCAAGAGAAGAGGTAGCATAAGAATGTGTGTGTGTGTGTGTGTGTGGTGTGTGTGGGGGGCAATGCCTTGAAACTGTGTAGGGAAAGCATGTCTCGGGGAAAGAGGGGAAGGCATATCAAGTTCAAGTATTGGGAAGATTCCTTCATCTCAGCTCCTGTAGTTAAAATCTCTCCCTTTCCTATCCATGCCTGCCTTTGGTCCAGAGCTTGTGGCCTCTGTAACCCCCCTAGATATATACCATCTTTACCCCTCTCTGCTTCAGTGAAGGATTGAGAATCCTTCCTTGCTGGGAAGGAAAATGGAAAACAAACTGCATCCTTCTTCAACCTGGTGAAGAAGGATTGGGGATCCTTTCTCCCTGGAGAGAAATGTGAGAAGCTGGTCATGTCCTTTTCCACCTTGTGATGAAGGATTCAAAGACCTTCCTCACCTGGGAAAAGTTTCTCCCTTTGTACCCGGCCAGCCTGAGAACAGCAACCAAGCAGCCAGCCAGCTGGCTTTCCTGATGCTATAAGGCTGACATGGACAACAGGGGAGAGCAGGCTTGGGACACTGTTGTATTCACACATGAGAACCTAAGGCAGTGGCTGGCAGTGGTGGCAACCTGGACGTGGCAAGAGGGGAGGGGTTTATTATGCTGACCTCCTTGTACTGGGAAAAGCATTGGAAGGTGCTAGGTTTGTCACTCAAGATGAAAGGGGTCAGTAGGGGACCACTAGTCTAGAGGGAGAGTAAAATGGATGCAAATGCAGTTATATTTGGGCACTGCTTTTGTTTGGAATGGAGAAAAAATTAGATAAGCCAAGAAACAGGAAGTAAAGCTTGGAAAAGTTGGACTACACGTCCCTGAATTCCCCAGCCAACGTAGCCACGTTCTACCCAGTGGAAAGAATGAAGTAAAATAATAATAATAATAATAATAATAATACTATTTATTTGTATTCCGCCCCTCTGAGAACAATCGGGGCGGCTAACAAAGTTAAAAATACAAAACATATAAAATCCCTGGTACCCTCCCCTCCTTAAAAAAGTATTAAATCCAATGCAATATTTAAAAAACAGAACAAACAACAACAACAAACAAACAAACAAACAAACAAACAAGTTAAAAACTGACCAGAAGGTCAACAACATCATACCAACAAGCAATCAGTGGAAGCAGCAGTATCTTTCTGAGACATTTTTCTAAGGCCGGGTTCTCTATTCTGGGAAGGCCTGCCAGAAGAGATCAGTCTTGACAGCCTTTTTAAAGCTGTCTAAGGATGTAAGTAGATGGATCTCATCCGGCAGGCCGTTCCACAGTCTGCATCCAGACTGATTAAAAGACCAGAAAGTCCCAAATTCCTGTTCTTTCTAATTTTATTTTGGAGATCCATACACATTTTGTTTATCCTAGAATATTTTTTGTCAGCCCAGCATATAACCAGAAAGAACAGGAGCAAAATCAGTCTGGCTATGCCTTGAGTCTCCCTCCAATGGTCAAGTTGCAGATAAATTGTCTCACTTTTCCTCAACTATTTTTAATGTCCAGGTCTTCAGTTAGGTCAGAATTACTGTTCTGTTGTGTGTTGTTTTGTTGTAGAACCCAACTGGGCCAATTCATTTTGCAGGGCTGTTCTTATCTGGCACAGTTCACTTTGAGATTTGGCTGATTTCTTTATGTAGCCCTCATTTTTATGCTGTTTATTTTTTACATTCTTTCTGTTTTTGCTGTATTACTACCCCTTCCTCCTATGAACAAAGTGGTTCACAAAGAGGAACAACACAAATGCAGCATTAATAGCAGCATATTTCCAAACTAATCATATCCCAAACTGATTATACATATTAGTCTTAAAATAGGGAACTGTCTTGTGGAGAAAAGTGGGGATAAGTCTTTACCATTCACTGTTGTTAATATTGTTGTTGTTGTATGCTTTCAAGTCATTTCCAGCTTATGGCAACCCTAAGATGAGGGTTCTCTGAAGCTGAGAGTATGACTCATTCAAGGTCACACACTGGCTTTCCATGGCTGAGTAGAGAATTGAGCCCTGGTCTCCAGAGACATAGACCAATGCTCTAACAATTATGCCAAGTTTGCTCTTTACCATTCAGTAGAAGAGGAAAAAAGAGATCAAATGTGCCTCATGGGTGAGAAAATTCCAAATGACTATGCATTCTTTAAAACAATTTCAATATTCTCTGTGTCTCTGTAGACAATTGCATGACCTCATTCATGATACAAAATGAAACTACAGCAATTCTCTTATCTTTGTTGAGTTGCTGGGTGTGCTTAATGGAGGAATCTCTCTCTCTCTCTCTCTCTCTCTCTCTCTCACACACACACACACACACACACACGGGGTGGGGGGAGAGAAAGAGAAAGCCAAAGAATTAGCATATGCTTCATATTTCTCTACTGTTTTAGGGGTGGTTAGATGAGCCCTTAGTAAGCTCCACACCTCTGTTAAAATTATCATATGTACTTTTTCCTGTGCTTAGCAATCTTGAAATGTATTTTGTAGTCCTAGATGACAGGTCTGCATGATTTAAAGAGGGCAATTAGGGCAATAATGAGATGCACAACTATCTTGTTTATTTACAGTTAGCAATTCCACTTTCTCTTCCTCTGTTGTGATGGAAATAAATAATTTCCTACTGTAGGCATGATGGCTTATTGCAAATGTTCAGCCAGTTATTAATCAGACATATATCTAAATCTTATCAACTATCACACTAGCTTATTTGCTCACAACTGTATTAGTGAAGCAAATGGGAACATAACAGTTTGAAAATGTTCAGTATCCCACCTCTACAATCATGTGTCGTGTACTGCTTTGGCAGTCTATGGTCCCTTCCATACCACCTCCGTAACCCTGCCTTCCAATTTATGTAGGCCCTACTCAGCACCTACGTGCTTTTTGATTTTTGATAAAAATATTTTATTTTAATGTTCTGACATATTTAAACAGAAACAAACAAGCTTCTGGAAGAACCACTTAAGAAGGCCAAGAAGGAAAGTGCCAAGGTTGGTTTCAAGCTGAACATTAGAAAAACACAAATAATTACCACAGAATATCTACAAAAAAAGCGGTTGCCCGACTCGGCGGGCTGACCGCTTTGCCGCTAGACGCAGCAAACGGCTACAAGCCCCAGAGTGCTCTGGGGCTTGCCCCAGCTCCCTATTGGTGTGCGGGGTGAAGGGGAGTCCCTTCCGCCCCGCGACGCTCTGGGAGCTGGGCTCGGTGACCGGGAGTTCCGGTCCTCCAGGGCAGATGATTGGTTCTGCGGGCCTGGAGGAGGAGTCTCCTGGTCAGGTGGTACTGAGGGCGGGGCTTAGGCCTATATAGGCCGTGCTGCCAGCCCCGGCCCTCAGTCGGCACTTGGCTCCGGATGGTTAGGAGCCAAGCAGGAAGGGAGGAGGAGCTGAGCCTTCTCCCACAGCAGGCCACAATTGGGACTATATTCAACTGTTTTTGGCTTGATTGCTCTCTTCTGAGAGAGCCACAGCAAGCCTCAAATGGGCCTATATACATCTGTTTTGGCCAGATTGCTCTCCCTGAGGAAGCCACATTAGGCCTCGCTTGGGCCTATATTCAACTGTTTTGGCCAGATTGCTCTCCCTGAGGAAGCCACATTAGGCCTCACTTGGGCCTATATACAACTGTTTTGGCCAGATTGCTCTCTTCTGAGAGAGCCACAGCAGGCCTTACTTGGGCCTATATACAACTGTTTTGGCCAGATTGCTCTCTTCTGAGAGAGCCATAGCAGGCCTCACTTGGGCCTAAATACAAGTGTTTTTGGACCTGATTGCTCTCCTCTGAGGGAGCCTCAGCAGGCCTTGTTTGGGCCTATATACATCTGTTTCTATATACATCTGTTTTGGCCAGATTGCTCTCTTCTGAGAGAGCCACAGCAGGCCTCACTTGGGCCTATATACAACTGTTTTGGCCTGATTGCTCTCTTCTGAGAGAGCCGCAGCAGGCCTTACTTGGGCCTAAATACAAGTGTTTTTTGGACCTGATTGCTCTCTGAGGGAGCCTCAGCAGACCTTGTTTGGGCCTAAGGACAAGTGTTTCTGGACTTGATTGCTCTCCTCTGAGAGAGCTTTAATAGTTTCTAACATGCCTCCTAAGACTCCCAAGAGGTCTAAGATTCAGAGCATTTTACTTCAACAGAAGGCCCCAGTGAGGTGCCATTTCGGCCAGATAGGTCATCGGGCTCCAACAGAGGTTCGAATGTGGGACATCTCTCTGTGGGTATGCCTTCTACTGATACATCTTCGTCACAGCCTAGTGCGGCTGCAGGACTGTCCCCAGAGGCTTTGGCCACCCTGTCAAAGTCTATTGTGGAGCTTATTCAGCAGGCCACTAAATCGGGGCTATCTGCTAGTGTGTCAACACCACCTGTTCCTGCATCTCAGCCTTCCAGATGTCAGGTGTCCAGCTTGTCTGTTCCTGCATGTCAACCTTCTAGACGGCACACGTCCAGCTCTTCCAGCTCATCCAGTTCTAGTTCGTCTTCCACGTCATCGGAAGAGGACGACATGCTGGGACCTTATTCATCGGCTGATTGGCTAAAGGAAAAGAAAAGAAAGCACAAGGCCAAAAGGAGACGTTGCAGAGCTCGTTTGGATGGGGCCGTCCAGCCTGCCGCTGAAGGTGGCGATCATCCTGCGGTGCCGTTGGGGAGGGATGGTTTTTGGGTCAAGCATGCTTTGGTTCCTGGTTTGCCTCACTGGGCCATTAAGAGGAGGGCTTGGCGCCCCAGACTTCAGGGTATGTGGGTTGATCTATTGGCTGCTGAGTTCCCCATCTATTCTCCGGGGGAGCGTCCCCCTGGTGCGCACTTGTCGAAGAGAGTGAGCAAGAGCATCTTGAGGGGATGCTATGTGGATGTTTTTTCCCTTCTTCAGCCAAAAGGAAAAGAAGTGGTAGCTGTTACATCCACGAAGAAGCCAAAACATGAGCCAAAGGTGGATCCTGCTGAGCACACCTTTGCCAACTGGATGGATGGTTTTACGGTCTTTAAGGCCATTGTTTCCTTGGGACTTTAATGCAGGACGTTGTACTCGTACACAGTGTAGATATGATCATTGTTATAATAATTGTAAAGGGGCTCATCCCAGGTCTTCCTGCACACGTTCTGCTCAGGTTTCCCAGCCCTTTTGGGAAGGGCGCCCTGCTATGGCGACTGCCAGCAAAAATGAGGGTCCTGGTGGAGCCGAAACCGGGAGTGCGGGGGGCCATAAGTAGCTCAGTTGCCTTTTTCTCCTGCCCAGATTTTCTTGTTGGCTTTTTCTTTTGTTAAAACAAAGGCCCTAATCCCTTTGCTTGCAGCATACCCTAACAGGGAGGCTGCTTCTTATTTAGCTGAGGGTTTTCTTTTGGTTTCAGAATACCAGTTTCTGCAGCCCTCACTCACCATTTTCCCAAGAACCTGCAGTCTGCTAGGTCCATGCCTGAGGTCCTTAGAGCCAAGATCAACAAAGAAATGCAGGCTGGGCGTGTTGCAGGTCCTTTTTCGGTGTCAACTTGAACCGAGTTGCATATTTCTCCGCTGAGATTAGTTCCCAAGAAAGCACCTGGTGAATTTAGGATTATCCATCACCCTTCTCACCCCCCTGGTTCATCGGTTAACGATGCCATACCAGATGAGCTGTGTTCAAGTCCGGTATGCCTCCTTTGACCATGCTGCTGTCTGATTTGTTCGGGCCTGTGGGAAGGGTGCACTCTTGGCTAGTGTGACATCCAGTCTGCCTTCAGGTTACTCCCTGTCCATCCTGATGATTTTCATCTTTTGAGTATCCAGTTTGATGGTAACTGGTATTTCGGAAAGGCCATGCAGCCTTTGAGACTTTTAGTACCTTTTGGAATGTAAGTTGTTTAATACCTTTACATTATTGGCTTCTGGATCTCGGGTTCAGTTGGCTGCTTTCTGGCCGAGGGTCCTGTTTCCCCCATGCCCTTCTTGGGCTTTCTTTGGATTTTGTTATTGGCCTCTCCTCGCAGCTTCATGATAGTTTGCTAAGCTGTGTTATTTGCTGGGATATGCTGTGGGTGTCCCCAGCTCACACTAAAACATATTCAGTTTTGTTGAGTCACCTTTACTTTACTTACAAGGTGGTGGCTCCTAGTATAGCCTCTTGAGCCAGGCTAGCCTGAGCTCTGGCGGGCCGTATGTTTTTTACATCAGTATGTCATATGTCCAGAGCTATATGTATGATGACCTGCTGATTTGGTTCAATTCCTAAAAGGTTTTGATGGGAATGCCATTTGGCAAAGGTCCTGATGCTTGGGTGATAAGTTGCAGGTCCACTCTGATGCAGCTGGGAGCATTGGGTTGTGTGTATTTTCAAGGCCATTGGTGTGCTCTGATATGGCCTTGAGATTGCATGCTACAAATATCCTGAGGGATATGACAATTTGGGAGCCACTTCCCCTTTGGCTTAACAAGGAATTTGGTGTTCTGAAATTCGCTAACTAAAAAGTTTGGTTTTGTGTGATAATCAGACAGTGGTGGCTGTTCTGAACAAACAAGCCTTAAATTCTGATAGAGTTATGGGTCTGATTTAAATTTTGTGTTGTGTTGCTTAATTACAATATTTCCTTCACAGGTCATTACGTTCCAATCTAATGGAGTAAGTTTTAGCTTCCAACTGCTTCTGCCTAACACAAGATTTATACATAAGCCATTGTATAATGTTTGAATTTGGTACTATGGCCTTGCAGCCATTCTGTTATCTTATATTATCGAGTTATTGTATACATTTGCATGTGTATGTAATTCAGCAAGTAATTTGTACTCAGTTGCGGTGGTCCCATTGTCATTCAGGTTGGGGGAAGTGGTAGCTGGGTCCAAGAGCGATTTGCTGGGAGGACACTTGGGCTTCTGTCATTGCCTTTTGAAGCATGGTATGTCCTTTTATTTGCTGGTCCGAGTGCGATCAATTGGGAGTTGGGCAAACAGTGGTGTTGCGTCACCATCGTGGCTCATTTGCATGGGTAATCTAGGCCATTCAGTCTTTGGGAATCTTGGCCTATGGTTGTCAATTTTGTTTGTACATTTGGTTTGTTTACCTTTGTACAGGTACCATGTGTTGCTGTGCTAAGAATGACTGCATTAGGACTGGGTCTCCCAGCTGACAATTTTGGATGTCATTCTTACTGCAATGGTGTGGCCACTGCTGTCTCTCAGGCTCGTATGCCTGTACAGGATATCAGGACTATTGGAATTTGGAGATTAAGGCCTTTGCTGGTTTTGTTCATCCGCACTTGGCCCTGTGGTGAACTTTTATATCACTCTTGGCAGGGTTGGCGGTAGGCGTTCTTCGAACGGCCTTTGTGGCGGCAGCATAGGCCAGGATCTGCACGGTGTGGTACCAGGGCTACGGAGCTCTGGTTTGGGAGTCAGTCGGGACCCGGGGGCAAATAGGGCAGGCGTATGGCCATTGCGGGGGCCATAACGCGAGAGCGCCTCCCGGTGACTAGGGGCTTAGCGAATATGTGAACGCATGGCAGAGATGCGGTCATACGGTGTGCCTTAGCCCCTAGGTCATCCCAATACCTGGTGGGTGCCAGGTTGTGGTTAATCAGACAAACGTGGGGTTGTTTGATTTCGCAGATCCTGACCTCATGCTTTGTGCCAACCCTACCAATGGTTTGCTTAATAAAGTTGTGGCCTTTCCTCCAGCACGGTCTCCTGTGGTTATTCGGCAGCAGCATCTGAGGCAAATCACTCTACAAAATGAGAAAATTGAAACAGTCAGAGTTCCCATACCTTGGATCAAATATTGATCAAAACAAAAGCTGCTGTCAGGCAATCAGAAGAAGACTGGGATTAGGAAGGGCAGCTAGGAAAGAATTGCACAAGATCATAAAGAGTAAAGCATAATTTAGCATAATTCTGAATGCTAAAGTGTGTATAGTCCAAACCATTGTATTCCCAATCACCATGTATACATGGACAGTGAAAAAAGCCATTTTTTCACAAAAGAGTATTGAGAATACCATGGACATCCAAGAAGACAAACAAATGGATTTTAGAACAGATGAAACCAGAACTCTCCCTGGAAGCCAATATGAATAAAATGAAGCTGTTGTACTTTGGCTACATCAAGAAGAAAAATGTTAGAAAAGACAATTATGCTAGGAAAGGTAGAAGGTAGTAAGAAGAGAGGAAGGTCACATGCCAGATGTTTAGACTCAATCAGAGATGACACAGGCTTGGGCCTGCAGGACATGATCAGAGAAGGTGAGGACAAGGGGATTTAGAGGTCTGTCATTCACAGGGTCACCATGAGTGGAAGACAACCTGGGGACAGCTAACAACAACATGCGATCACATCAAAAATAAAAATAAATAATCCAGAAGGCACAGAACCTTGGTCTGCCTCAGAATAGTGAGGGGAGGAGGAATCATGTCTCCTCATGTCATGTGACTGACATCATATTGTTACTGTCACACAGGAAACCCATCATATTAGGGGGATTAATGGCATAGCAGTGATATTAGGAGCCATTGATGGCTTTTGCCTGACACTGGTAAGGTGAACCACAGAAACAAATGAAATGCAACACAACAACAAGATAGACATGATGTTACATGATAAATACTGGCAAAGTATACTAATATCTTGTTTCAAATTCAGTTTACTACCTTGTGTGATAAAGTCCTCAGTCTATAGCCTTTATTCAAAGAGAGAGACATGGGAAGCTTAGTTTACATTGCTTTGGCTCAGTCACTGTCTATATTCCTCCCTTGTTCTATGTAACACCCTTCTGAGCTCTCTGTATGAGAGATAAGGTGCCAGAATACTGAAGCAAGAACTAGGGTCCAGTGTGGTACACTAGCTAGTGAATGCCACTGGCTATTACTCCAGTCTTATTCTTGCTCTAGTGTGCCATCAGACCATATTCCATAGCCACCTTTCCTTATTCTGTGCAAAAACTGCATTTTCAATACAGTGTCAAGCTGAATTAAGTTGCAGTGTGGCAGCAGCCTATGTCTGGGGGCTTAGGTGCCTTGGTACAGTTGGAGAAATTAAAAATGTATTATGATACAGGAAAAACAAAACAAAATGAAACTGACCCGGAAATTCCAAGAGGGATAAAAGTGCAAATGCCTGTGTGTTTATGTGGGAGAGGGAGAGAGAATGTTTAATTCAGGAAAAGCAAAAATAAAATGAAAATTAAATTAAATCTGACAATAGTTGTGGTACACAAAAACACCACTAGAGCATCAATGATATTTAACGAGTCAACCATGGAGCAATGATACTGAATATATGATACAGAAAAGTAGCATATACCATAGTCACAACAGCAGCAAAGCAGGGCTTTCATTCTTTGCATTAGGATTCTCCTCATATCTGTTATTAACCTTTTGAATTTATTTAGAAACTCATTAGTGCTTTCCACATAGTCCATTCTTTTCCTGATTAGCTCTCCTCATTACAATTCAAATTTCTTTCTGCTACATTTACCACATTGTCCTCCTTCCTTTCATCTCCATTGTTGTTCAGCTTAATTTATTAAGGTAGTGAAATGGGAGCAGAGAAGATGAGGGAGAAATCAGTTGACATCGCAGACTTCTTATTTATTTCCGGGCTTCTCTGGGGAAAGGATATACCACAGGACTGGGGGGAAGAAGGGGAGAGAACATTAGAGCAAAGAGGGACACACTGGTAAATCCTCCCAACCTTTTGTAGCAGTGGGCTGTTTCCCCCCACCTTCTTTCTCTCTTTTTACTGATTCTATTATACAGAGATTATCTATTTTATTTATTTACTTATTTTTATCCTGCTCCTCCTCCCAAAAGGCTCTTGAAGAGGCTTACATATAATTAATTTCAAACGGCAGTTCCTACTGGAGGCTTACAGTCGTTCCAAAACAAATAACAATAACAATAACACAAAGGGGTTGAGAAGGAAATGGGAAATAAGAAACAAAATATGATACAGTCTCAGGACTAATGCTGTAGCAATTTTTTTTTTTTTTTGCAATGAGAATGCAAATGGGGGAAAAAATTAAATCCAAGGATGACCTGTTAGCAAGTTACAATGGAATAAGTCCACCCTTCGCCATTGTGACCTACTGCTTTGGTGGTTGCTAAAAAGAAGTCTGAATTCTTCACCAGTTCTGCAGTGACCAAAATTCTCCAGAAACTGCCATTTTCATGAACACAGCAACAAAGCTATTTCCTTGTCATTAGAAAAAGGGGAGGGAAACCCCAGTGAGGTGTCCAGACATTTTCCAATAGCTGGACATATAACAAGGACCTCACCTACAGTGACCTCCATACAGTAGTGTCACTGGGGGATGCAGGGGGTGTAGGCTGCACTAGGTGACGCACCAGAATGGGGGGAGGTGACACCAGGTTGGCTCCCTGCCCCTGCCCCCTCTCAGGTGCTGCTTCGGCCTGTGCAGTCATTGTTCCACCCGTTCTGGGTGATTCTCAGGGTTGCATGGGCACTCCTAGGCCTCACGCTGGGCCATGTGGGTGCTTCTAGGCCCTGCACTGGGCTTTTCAGAGCTGCATGGGTGCTCCTAGGCAGGGCCTGTGCAGGGGCTTTTCAGGGTCTTTTTGGGGTTGCATGGGTGCTCCTTGGTGCCCCCACCCCAGAAACCCCACCCCAAGAAGCCCTGTCCCCCGAGGAGGTCCCTCCAGATGCCTGTTGCAGTGCATTCAGCCACAAACTCTCTCTGGAGATTATCGCACTGGGTTCTGAGAACGTTCTCATCACGTGATGAGAACGGAACACATTTGAGTATACCGCACGTATGTGTTCCAATCGGGTTCTCAGAACGCTTAAATGTGTTCCAAATGTGTTCCAGGAGGGAACGGATTTGAATGTGTTCTGAATGTGTTCCCAGAGAGCTGAAACGTGATGAAAACGTTCCAAGAGAAGTGTGTGCGGTATTCTTATCCGTTCTCAAATCCGTTCCCTCATTCCTCTGTCTTCTGATTGGCTGAAAGAATGACAGGCAGGGAGGGAGGCAGGCAGGCGAGCGACTGCAGTGAGGGAAGGTGTGTGTGTGTGAGGGGGGGAAGAAGGAGGGAGGGAAGGGAGGAAAAAGGGAGGAAAGGTGGGACAAGGAAGAGAAGAGGAAAGCAGGGAAAGAGAGGGAAAGGAGAGACCAGAGCAGAGAGCAAGAGGGAGAGGGGCTGGCTGCTTCTCCGGGGGTCTCTAGTGTCATGTCCAGTGGGGCTCCTGTGCTGTCACAATGCAGGAGGCAGGGATGCCCAGGACCTTCTCCTCCTTCCCTCCAGGAGGGAACCCACAAAAGCTCCTCTGTTTGGAGCACCACAGAAAAGCAAGCAAACAACTCCCAGAATTCCATAGCAAAGAGCCAGACAAGAGTTAAAGCGGGGAGGGAAGCTCACAACCTGAAGGCACACATTACATGCACACACACAGGAGCAAAAGGGTGTCAAGGTGCCAAAAAGGGGAAATGGGATGACAGCAGAGGACTCTTCTTTTTTAACCGGTTTAAAGAGCTGCAATGGCTGCCGGGGCTCTGCCCTTGGCCCAGTCCCCTCCCTGGCAACTTGCTTTCCTTCGGCTTGAAGGGACCTCCATGGAGCTCCTCCTTCCCTCAAGGAAGAGGGGACCAGGGCAGAGAGCAAGAGGGAGAGGGTCTGGCTGCTTCTGCGGGGGGCCTCTGGTGTCATGTCCAGCGGGGCTCCTGTGCTTGCAGCCTGCAGGAGGCAGGGATGGCAGGGATGCCCAGGACCTTCTCCTCCTTCCCTCAAAGAGGGAACCCACAAAAGCTCCTCTGTTTGGAGCACCACACAAAAGCAAGCAAACAACTCCCAGAATTCCATAGCAAAGAGTCAGACAAGAGTTAAAGCGGGGAGGGAAGCTCACAACCTGAAGGCACACATTACATGCACACACACAGAAGCAAAAGGGTGTCAAGGTGCCAAAAAGGGGAAATGGGATGACAGCAGAGGACTCTTCTTTTCTAACCGGTTTAAAGAGCTGCTATGGCTGCCGGGGCTCTGCCCTTGGCCCAGTCCCCTCCCTGGCAACTTGCTTTCCTTCGGCTTGAAGGGACCTCCATGGAGCTCCTCCTTCCCTCAAGGAAGAGGGGACCAGGGCAGAGAGCAAGAGGGAGAGGGTCTGGCTGCTTCTGGGGGGGGGGCTCTAGTGTCATGTCAAGTGGGGCTCCTGTGCTGTCACAGTGCAGGAGGCAGGGATGCCCAGGACCTTCTCCTCCTTCAATCCAGGAGGGAACCCACAAAAGCTCCTCTGTTTGGAGCACCACAGAAAAGCAAGCAAACAACTCCCAGAATTCCATAGCAAAGAGCCAGACAAGAGTTAAAGCGGGGAGGGAAGCTCACAACCTGAAGGCACACATTACATGCACACACACAGAAGCAAAAGGGTGTCAAGGTGCCAAAAAGGGGAAATGGGATGACAGCAGAGGACTCTTCTTTTCTAACCGGTTTAAAGAGCTGCTATGGCTGCCGGGGCTCTGCTCTTGGTCCAGTCCCCTCCCTTTCCCTCCGCTTGAAGAGACCTCCGTGGAGCTCCCTTAAAGCCCAGGCTGCCAAGGAGGGGACTCTGCCCTTGGCCCATCAAGTTACATAGGTTTTATCCTATTTTCTTCAAACATATGCCAGCATATGAAGCCCCAACGTTTTATAGGGGCTTGCCTTCCTTCCCTCCCAAGGGAATCTTCGGAGGGAAGACTTCTCAGTGAGGCTGAGAAGCACTCTCCCGGCCAGAGTCCCTAGGCTTACTGAAATCCCCCACCTCCCTTCCCCATAGAAATCAATCCAAAAACTGAGTTTAAAAGGAGCAGAGGAGAGCCCTTTGGGTCTGCATGTGGGAGAGATTTTAAACTCCGTTTTTGGATTCTTTCCTATGGGGAAAGAGGGGAGAGAGAGATGGCAGGACATCCCCATAGCCAAGCATCCTCTGCTCCCCCCAGATGAAGACCCATAGGGCTCAGTGCTCTTTAAGCTCCGTTTTTGGATTGATTCCTATGGGGAAAGAGGGGAGAGGGAGAGATGGCAGGACAACCCCATAGCCAAGCATCCTCTGCTCCCCCCCAGATGAAGACCCATAGGGCTCACTGCTCTTTTAAAACTCCGTTTTTGGATTGATTCCTATGGGGAAGGGAGGTGAGGGATTTCAGTAAGCCAAGCCTCCCTTTTCCCTCTTTCCTGGGGGCGGCGCCTCTCCCGAGCCGTCCAACCACTGAGTGGCGACGTCATCAGAAGACAGCCCACAAAACGTAATACAGCAAACCGTTCTGAGAACGGTTTCAAGAAAAAGGAATCGCAGTGCGGTAAACTGCCGTTCTGATCCCGTTCTGATCACGTTTTGATTTCTAATGCGGTAATATCCGTTCCAGGAACGTTCTCATCACGTGATGAGATGGAACGTTCTCAGAACGCAGTGCGATAATCTCCTTACTCTCTCTCTCTGCTGATTTTCCCACTGTCCAAAGACACAGAAATGGCCAAGTTGGGGAGAGGGTGGCTGTGTCACATAAAAGGTTACTTTTGGGGGGTAGTAGTGAAGAAAGTGACTACAACAATGTAGCAACATGCCATAACCTTAAATCCCGTTGGTTAGCCCATGAAATCAATTGGTGAATGGTGAGCCAACATGTTCAGTGGGTTTAGTCAGTGTGGTGTAACTTATACTTCTGTAAGCAAGTATAATTCTTTTCGGATGCTTTATTTTTGAATAGATATTCTAAAGCAATAAATATACCTTTTCTATGTTTACCAAACCACATGTTTCCAAAATAATTGTTCCTCTTTAACAGCCAGATGCTCACAGCACTAAGCTGCCGTACTCTGTTAGCATAAATACCAAACAGTCTTACATTTCAATGTCTGCAAAGTTTCTGACTTTATTCTGGCAAGTGGAGGGGAGTTATTGTCCTAGTATTTAAAAATATGCACTTGCCATTTATGTCATAATCAAAAACACATTGATATTCTGTAAACATGCAAATATTACAGTAGTATGTGAAATTAAATGAAAGTGTGACAATACAGAACAGCCACCTGGTTGTTTCTAATTAGTGCTGTCAAACCAAGTGCAGACTGTTTTTGTTGCTGATTATGTGTTTTGCTCTTAATCAGTTCAAATAAATGTTTCAAGATATAGGTTCAGCATCTTGATGGAAGAATAGACCTGGAGTGATATCATGCATTGCTGTTGATACCATTTCTGTAGTGAATAAACTGAGGTGTGAAGGCTGGGAAAAGAAAATCCAATATAAAATGAAACTTCTCTCATAGAAAACTGGATAGCCTGGAATAGAAAGTTACTTGATGATGGGGAGTTCAAATTAATTTGTCTAACTGGAACCAGGAGGGCACAGTGATGAATGACTCTGCTTGGAAAGTGAGAAATGTATGTCTAAGAATCTAAAGAGTCTCAATTCAGACATTAATCTAACAACCCCTTCATCAATTGCTAAAAAAATTACATTTGTCCTGCTGCTTTTTGTTTTAGAAGACTACTTCAAAGAGGCTGACAACATTTTTTAAAGAAGAAAATGTTATTGTGTACTATCAAAATAGCAATAAAACTAGTCAGGTCCCAGAGGGTTCTGTTCTAGGTCTAGTGCTATTCAGCTTCCTCATCAGTGACCTGGATGGTGTCAAGAGTGCTTTGATTGTGACTACCTGCATGGCAAGGGGTTGGACTGGATGCCTCTGTGGTCTCTTCCAATTCTATCATTTTATGATTTTATGATTCTATGAAACTGAAAATCATTTCCACCTATGGCCTGAAACAGACGGGCCAAAACACTGTGTTGGTGTCGAAATTAGGGTTCCAGAGGACACGGCAACCACACACTCTGGAACCCTCATACGTGTGGATGGCACCATTTTTATGTGGTGCGGTCCATATGTGGCACACATGCACGACACAGGCGTTGTGCCGCATCCACACCTCCGGGTGCCGCGCTTGCATTGTGGAGGTGTCACAGTACTCCAATGGTGCACTGATGAAGTCCTCCTCGCATGCCCAAAGGAACCTGCTTTTAGTGGGTTCTTTTTGGAGTGGAAGGAGCTTGCATGGTTTGCTTGCTCTGGGCTCCCTCTGGAGGGAAAATGAGTGGCTCCAGACCACCCCAAAGGGGTGGTCTGTCTAGCCCCTATATCCTCTCTATTGGATGCAAATTTGTCCCCTTGCACTATGACTGTAGTCTGAAAGCAGGCATTAGAAGACTGTGGCCCGAACTATGTTGATAGTTCCACACAGAGTTTGTCGTTGCTTTCTTCCACATTCAATGAAAAAAAATCCCATCGAGTTATTTTAATTACATTTAAGAAGAAATTTGTGAATGAGGGTACTGTAATTTGGTATTTAATATCAAACACTTCCCAGATCTGCAGTAGTAATATTCAGTAGAAATATTCCCAGTTAGTGGAGACCTGAGCTCTCCCAACCCTTGAGTTAGTAGGAGGTACTATTATCCCTTGACTCTGCCTTGTTTGGGCATACCTTCTCCCCTCCTCTCTCCTTACTCACTCCCATTCCCTTGTTCTCCATCTTTCCTCTCCTTCCTTAATTTTCTCCAGCTCACTTTCTAACATGCCTATTTGTCTTTAGTGCTCCCACTGTTGCTTCTGCTATTACCTGGAAGGGCCTGTTGCCACACAAAGGTGATCATAGAGAATTTCAGGGAAAGTATCATGATGTAATTGCTTCCCCTGCAGCTGTTAAAGATGAGACTCCTGTGAGAAAAAAGGGAAGGCAATTCCAATTCAGCAGAACTAGTCTGAGTGAATAGACAGGAATGCAATACTAGACATTTAAGAGCAAAGCATTCAAACCTTCTGGCTAGATAGATAAATCCAACAGTTTTATTTTCTCCTACATTTCAAAATGTTCTAAATCACATATTCTTTCCATTCAGTGTGTGTGAAGTCATTTGAGCAATTCTTATCAAAATGAAACTGATGACTGAATAGAAATGATGTCTTCAGCAACATGACCATAGCACTTATACAGTTGCCCCACCATATCAGAGTGGAGCTCCCACATATCACACTGCCCCAACTTAGCAATCATGGGGCACTCCCATCACCGCCCATTGATTATATCGGCTTGAGCATCTGTGATTTTTCCCCATTGTGGGGCTCCCCTGAAACATAATCTCCAAAGATGGAAGAGTCCCATTGTTCCTGACATTGTGTGAGAAGAAAAGTAGACACTACTGCCTTTCTGTCTTCTCACACGATAAAAAATATATATACCAATGAGAATTTCAGAAAGGAAACTTAAGAAATTGAAGCTTTAGGAGTGACTAGATTTTGGAAATGTTATTTGTGTGGACAACAGGTCTCAGTGGACAAGATTTTGGAACATGAAGTCCAAGATGTAATTTCTTCAAGCTCCATAAGTAATTCAATATTTTCTGGTGTTCTCTTTATCTTTGGGCTGTTCAGAAAGCCCCAAAGGAGCGGCATGGAACTGCCCCTGTTTCAGCCAGATCGGGGCTGTGGTAATCGCATGCTGTGGCCCTGATCTGGCCTTTACAGAGTGCAAAAAGGAGCTGCAAAAAGTGGCTCCTTTTTGCACCCCGGAAAGGGTGCCATAGCTGCATTATCATGGCTTGACAATGCTCCTTCAGTACTGCATCATGTGGACACAACACTGGAGGAGTGCAATGATGCTGCACGCTGTGGGGAGCAGCATACGGGATCATGGTGCCCTGGGGGCAGAGTCAGGACATGTGTCATGTGGGCGCGATGCCTCGACACCACCCCCAGGCTGGCCTTAATGGCCAGTCTGAACAAGGCCTTTATCTCTTTAAGAAAATCATGGTAACAGGGTATCATTTTTGGACAGAGGTAAATTTAAAACCAATGTTTCTGGTGCTTGGTTGACTATGTTGCTCTTACTTTCTTTTCTTAACTGGTTGTATTGATTTGTCATTATTGTTTATTGTCATTTTTTACAACAACAACACCAACAACCCTGTGGTTCAGGTACTTACCAAGCGTAATGGCACAATAAGATTTAGTTTTTGTGTGTGTTGATTACTAGAAGGTCAATATAAAAGTGAAGCCTGATAAGTAATTGATTACTAGAAGGTCAATATAAAAGTGAAGCCTGATAAGTAAGCTATATCTAGAAAAGCTTCACTTTGTTTTCTTCACAAATGTCCACTCTTTTCTGTAAGGCCCATGTCAAGGCTTGAGGCTCACTTATGGCAATGTAGAGTATATGTAACTTATGTCTTAACTGATTCTCACCAATTCTCAAAGGATGCTCATAAGGCAAGGATTGAACTCAGGTTTTGCAGTTGAAATGAAAATATTTTTCTGTATTTGTTTTCATTCTATGATGTTAGGAACTTATCTCATTATGCACTTCAAGGGTTGGGGAATGGGGGAGACAAAAGCTTAGGAAAATGATAGCAACAGTCGTAATTGTCTAACTGCATAATTTTGGACAACTGAGGCCTCAAACAAACAGGGTAATTCTTTCACACAACTCAGTGTCTATTGGGAAAATGGGCTGCTCTGAATAGCTAAGCTTTTAAGATAAAACACATGAATTGGCATCAATTCAGAGAGCAAAAATATTCAAGAAATGTTTCAGAAAATGAAACTTATGGAAAAAAGGTCACAGGAAAAGGAACTTCTGCTGTCTGGATGGAAATGTTTGAAATGATCAGTCATCATGGCTTTGATCTGCTAATTTCTATCAAAGATAGAAGTTAGCAATGGATAGAGAAGTAAAAAATAACCCCTCAAAGTTGGCAAGATTCTGGGTGGGACAGGCTTTCTGAACATGACAAGACTGGCTCAACATATACAGACGGCTTGTCAAGAATTCTCCAAATGCTTCAGGAGATTTCTCCTCCATCATGAAACTCAGACACCAAATGCTTTTGGGGAATTGTGCTTTCTGTAATTTGTGCAAAATGTCTCTGTGAAGAGCTAGTATCTTTTCCCTCTGTAAAGTTAAGCGTGCACACACACACAAACAGAAAACACAAAAAATCTAGCTGAATAATTTCAAAATCAAATGCCACGAATAACCCAACACATACCACTTCTTTTTATAGCAGTCCCTGCAACAAGAAGACATTTGTTGCAATTTAAATTTTGGGCATTTACAAAAATGCAGAAAAAAATATCTTGAAAATGTATCTGGGATCAAAGAAAGGCCAGAACCTGTGATTAATGTGTGTGTGTGAAAATTGTTGCTGCATAGGTCCTTTCTTGAATATTTTGGATGGAAGTATCTAGCACTTCTGTCCTAATCTCTTCTTTCCCATCCATGACACCTGGGTGCCCCCATGGCCATTTAGTGGTTAGAGAAGGGCAGGCGGGAGAAGTCTGGCAACTATGTAATGGAACTTGAATATCCACAGATTTTGGTATCCATGGGGGAGGCGGTTTAGAACCAAGCCCCAGTGGATACCAAGGGCTCGCTGTAATTTTTGCTGTACAAGAGAATAACAGTATGGTTTTGTAACGACAACATTGAGCCATAATGGTTGAAATGAGGTCAAACTAGAGTATTTCTGCAGTGCAGATGCAGCCAGAAAGTAATGTCAGAAACGAAAACATTTTCCTTCTCACAGTGAGACACAAAAATGTGTTGACCAAGATAATAATAATTAAAAAAAACCTTTTTTATATCCTGCCTCTCTCTCCATGACAATTGAGGTGGCTTATATTTAAAATATATACAAAACATCATGTCCCAATAGTTCCCATCCTCCCCTGAAACATCAATTAAACAATTAACTATTAAAGATATATATTAAAATGAACAAAAGGCTACAGTGCATTCAAGGGTTAATTCAGCTGGTGGTTGGGTTTGTTATTCAGGAAAGGCCTGTCATAAGACATCCATCTTGACAGCCTTTTTAAAGCTGTCTATGTCCTGGATGGCAGCCAGCACACACAGACACATGCTGATAAGAATGGCTTAGCACAGCAAGTGGAAGACCTTGCAAGGAGTAAGTGTGAGAGCAGTCCGAAAAGCCAAGCCGAAGTCAGGATACTGTCATGGCCAGCCAAGATCAGCTCTCGGAGGATGAGGAGGAGGATGAGCCTCCTCCAGAGCAAGGGCTGATTGAGGCAACACCAGGTGCTGTTCCTGCCCTGCCAGGTCCCAGCTGTGATCCTCCAGCCCCAGAGGAGGAGGTTCAACCAGGTCCTAGTGCCGAAGAGAGACCTTCTATGGTACCACTGCCTAGTGGGGACTCTGGGGACGAAGCTTGCATGCAGGTGCCTTCTTTCAAAGAGAGATTGGTTCACATCTTACTTGTCAGATCGATCTTTTTCAGTGGTCTCGGGTGGTCAGACCTCGTCTTCTGTCCCCTTATCTGTTGGAGTTCCTCAGGGCTCTGTTTTGGGTCCCCTTCTGTTCTCTCTTTACACACTCTCCCTTGGCAAACTTATCAGTTCTTTTGGTTTCTCTTACCATCTTTACGCCGATGATACCCAACTGTACATTTCCACCCCTAACCTTTCACCAGAGCTAGAGCAGCAAGTGTCATCCTGTTTAACAGCTGTCTCCCACTGGATGTACCATCGGCGTCTGAAGCTCAATATGTCCAAGACCGAGCTTCTTGTTTTCCCTCCTAAGCCCACCCTTCACTACTCCTTTTCTATTTCTGTCAATAACATTTCTATCCAGCCGGTCCAGGAAGCCCGTAGTCTCGGTTTCATCTTTGACTCCTCTTTGTCATTTATCCCACAGATTCAGACTACAGCCAAAGTCTGTAGATTTTTTTCTCTATAATATCGCCAAAATCCGTCCATATCTCTCAGCTTCTACCGCAAAAACACTGGTCCATGCCCTAGTGGTCTCACGACTAGACTACTGTAACCTCCTCCTGGCAGGGCTTCCTCTCTCTCACCTCCACCCATTAATTTCTGTTCAGCATTCAGCTGCACGTATTATTTCACTCGCTCGCCGTTATGATCATGTCTCCCCTCTGTTGTCTTCCCTTCACTGGCTCCCTCTTCCTTTCCGCATTAGGTACAAACTTTTGTTACTGACCTTCAAAGCTCTGCATGGGCTGGCCCCTCTTTATTTAACTGATCTTCTTTCTTCCTACATCCCTACTCGCACTCTCCGCTCTGGTAGCCAAAATCTCCTCTCTCAGCCCAGGATCTTCTCTGCCCCATCCCGGATCCGTCCCTTCTCTCTAGCTGCCCCTCATTCCTGGAACCTTCTTCCTCTGCATGCACGGCTCATCACTTCCCTAACCAGCTTTAAGACAGAGCTGAAAACCATATTGTTTAGGGAAGCGTTCTCAGGGAATTTGTGATTGTTATCTGGCTCTCTGACAATAGTTGATGTGATGTGATTTGTTTGATATTTGATGTTTTTAATCTGTTTTTTCCTTTCTAGATGGTAATTTTATCTATTCCTCTTTTAATTGTTATTATCTTAGAATGTACGCCTTGGGCAGGCTTTTATCTACTCCTAATTTTACCAACTTTGTACAGCGCTGTGTATAATTACAGCGCTATAGAAATAAAGTTTAATAATAATAATAATAATAGAGAAGAGCTGAGAGTGCTTGCAGGCGCAGATCACAGAGAATTGCCGAGAGGCAATTAGCCAACCAGCCTCAGGTGGCACGAGGGAGAGTTTCCCTTACTTAAGTGGGAGAGAGACTAATGCTGGTTGCTAGAGTTTATTGCATGATCTCTCGGCGTGATTGCTGCTAGCACTAGTATCTGGATTCTTTGTTACCTTGACCTTGGACCGGACTTTGTTATCTCTTGGCTGTTTTGACCTTGGACTGTTTGACCAACGTTGTTTCTCGGTATCCTGACTTCGGCTTGACTCTTGGAACGTTTGGACTTCTGGAATTCTGAACTCGGCTTGTTTTCTCGGACTGCTCTCAGACTGGTTCCTTGCAAGGTCTGCTTTACTTTCACTTCCACTGTGCTAAGGCTCTGTTATCGGCTACTGTCAAGTGTCTGCTGGCAGCATTCCCGGACAGATACTGGGAGTCAGAGTAGTCAAATCAGTCCAGAGTCAAAGCAGCCAGAGGATAACAAAGGTCCAGTCCATTCCAAGGTCAAAGCAAGAAGGAGTCAAGATACCAGGAGCCAGTGCCAGCAGCAGTCACACCAAAGGATCATGCAATAAACTCTGACACTGAGTTGAGGCCTCTTTACAGCTTAAGTAAGGGAAACTCTCCCCCGTGCCACCTGAGGCTGGTTGGCTAATTGCCTCTCTGCAATCCTCCTTGATCTGCACCTGCACACACTCTCAGCCCTTCTCTGTAAGTAGGCACATCCAGGCAAGCTTCCTCCCCAGAGTCACCACTAGGCTGTTGCACCACAGGAGGCATCTCCCTAGCACTAGGACCTGTTTGGGCCTCCTCCTCTGGGGCTGGGAGAGCACAGCTGGGACCTGGCAGAGCGGGATTATCACCTGGTGTAGCCTCAATTAGCTCTTGCTCTGGAGGAGGCTCGTCCTCATCCTCCGAGAGCTGTTCTTGGCTGGCCATGACAGTCTAAGCTAGTAGATCTCCTCCGGCAGGCCATTCCAAAATCTGGGAGCGGTTGAAGAAAAAGTTCTCTGGGTGGTTTCCATCAGTCTAGTTTTTATAGGCTGCAATAAATTCCTCCAAGAGGATCTGAGTGCTTGGAGTGGATTGCACGGAAGGAGCTGGTCCAAAAGATACGTTGGACTTAAGCCATTTAGGGCTTTAAATGTCATAACCAACACTTTGTACTGTGCCTGGAAACCAATGGGCAGCCAGTGGAGTGATTTTAAGATTGCTTCTGGTTTTACCACTAACCAATCTGGCTGCCATGTTCTGAATTAATTGAAGTTTCCAAACAAAGCACAAGGGTACCCCATGTAGAGCATGCTGCAGAAATCGCGTTGTGATGTTATCAGCACATGTACCACAGTTTCCAGATCCCCCACTTTCAGGAAAGGATGCAGTTGACATATCAGCCGAAGCTGATAACAAGCATTCCTGACTGTCACGTTTACCTGATTTGTCATCTGGAGCAATGAGTCTAGGAGCACCCCCAGACTGCGAACACAGTCCTTTGAGGGGAGTGTGACCCAGTCTAGGACCAGTGGTTGGATCACAATACTTGGTTTAGGGGCCCCTACTGTGAGTACCTCCGTTTTGTCTGGATTCAGTTTTAATCTGTTTTTCCTCATCCAGTCCATTACCGCTTTAAGACATTCATTCAGAGGAGAGATGCCATCTGTAGTCAGAGCTGTAGACCGAGACACGGAGAAATATATCTGGGTGTCATCAGTATACTGATAACACCCCACCCCATGTCTCCGGATGATCTCTCCCAGCGGCTTCATATATATATTGAATAGCACTGGGAACAGAATGGCGCCTTAAGGGATGCCACAATTAAGCTCCTTTGCAGAGCAACTGTCCCCAAGCAGAACCCTCTGGAATCTGCCTGAGAAGAAGGAACGGAACCATTGCAATGCATTGCCTCCAATTCCTTACTCTCTCAGGCATTCCAAGAGGATGTCATGGTCAATTGTGTCAAAAGCCACTGAGATGTCTAATAACACACTTCCCCTGTCGATGCCTAGACGAAGGTCATCAGCTAAGGCAACCATGGCAGTCTCAACTCTATATCCTGTCCCAAAGCAGGTTTGAAATGGATCTAGATAATCAGTTTCATCCAAATCAACCTGGAGCTGAAGGGCAACAGCCCTCCCAATCACTTTGCTTAAAAATGGCAGATGGGACACTGGTTATAGCTGTTCATATCCAGAGGGTCTAGAGAAGGTTTTTTCAGAAGCGGCCTAACAGCTGCTTCTTTCAAACAAGATGGAAATTGACCTTCCCTAGGAGATGGAACATAGCCAAAATAGCAAGTAGCAATGGTAAGTACATTTCTATACCTCTTATCAGTGCACTTAAGCACTCTCTAAGCAGTTTACAAAGTGTAAGCTAGTTGCCCCCAACAATCTGGAATATGTACTCATTTTAGCGACCTCGGAAGGATGAGTTAAATTTGAGCCCCTGGGCTGGTATTGAACTTGTAATCATATAGTTTGTGAGTGATTGGCTGCAGTACAGGCATTTAACCACTGCACCACCAGGGCTCTTTAACCACTGCGCCACCGTGTAGGCCTTGCCATTCAACAACAGACGAATACACAGATTAACATGCAAATCACCTCCTCTCAACCAACAATATATATATATATATATACCCCACTCTCTTCTATGCCAGCATTCTCTGAAAATTCCAGCCACAGCTGCTGGCAAAACATCAGGAATAAACTCTTCTAGAACACAACCTCATAGTTTGAAAAACCCACAAAAAACTATATATTTCTAACCTCAGTTGATGTTGCTGCAATCTCAACCTAAATACCAATTCTGTATCATCATGCCCAACAATATTTTACCTCATTCCTGATTTGGATACAGATGTCTGGTGGAATGTATGAATTATTTATTTATTTATTTAGAAAAGGGGCCATGGACATGAACTATCCACATAAGCATGTTTAAGTGGTGGCTAAAAAGGGCATAAACACCTTGAAGGCACCAGATCTCATCTGATCTTGGAAGCTAAGCAGGGTCAGGCCTGGTTAGTACTGTGATGAAAAACTGCCAAGGAATATGTAAACACTGTGTAGTCATACTTATTTTAAAAAAGATGCTGAAGTTACTACTTTAAGGTTTTGTCCCTGTGTTACTGAACACTAACATTGGAATTTTCTTTCATTTGCCACAGTCCCTAGAGGATATGCTCTGCAAATTTCTTCAAATATGACTTCCTGCTATACAGGTTCAGTGTGTAGCTTATGCAAACTCTACCTGAGCTGGCAAATATTTGGACACTCAACAAACACAGTCATAAAGTGATCTGATGTCTATCAGAGCATAGGAGAACATAAAAGAGCTGAAACAGCAAGCCTGCTTTATTGAAAATAGCATTGGTGATATGAAAGAATGCAAGTAGGAATGCAGAAGACTGTAGCACTGCTTGTTCAATGAAGAAATTAAGAATAAATCTACCTCACTGTATTGTTTTGAATAGGAAAATTTGTATTTCCATGGCTGGATTACATCTCTTTGACTATTTTCACACTTTTGTAATCTTTTCAATCATTTTTGTCAGTTGGATATTGCTTTCTCTGTAAACTTATAATGAAATATTTCTAGAATGAATGGTTCGAGAATCATAAAATCATAGAGTTAGAAGGGAATTTAAGGACCATCTCATCCAACTTCCAGCCATACAGAAACACACAGCTAAAGCACTTCTGAAAGATGGCCATTCTGTTTAAAGACCTCCAGTGAAGAAGACTCCGGGGCTCGACAGACCGACTCTAAGGGGTGGCTTCTAGCTGCCCCTTTCCTAGCTGGCTTGGGGCCACAGAAACCTCACATCATGGCCCTGATCCAGCCTTTCAAGGGCGCAAAAAGGAGCCACAAAAAGTGGCTCCTTTTTGCACCCTTGAAAGGGCACCATAGTTATATGGCCCTCCTTTGGCACTGCATCATTTGGACACAGTGCCAGAGATGCACGCCATGTGGTATTGGGTGGTATTGGGTGGGCCTGGGGGGGGGGAGTTGGACATGCATTGTGAGGATGCTACACCCTGACTCTGCCCCCATGTTGGCCTTTCAGGCTGATCTGTAAGGGGCCTCTTTCACTCCCCACTAGTCCCCTGTCAAACAGCTCTTACCATCAGGAATATGCTCCTAATGTTTAGGTGGAATCTCTTTTCATGCAAGTACTGATTTGAAACTTGAAATAGTTTAAAACAGTGAGTGCAACTACACTGTAGAATAATGCAGTTTTGATACCACTTTAACTGCCATGGCTCCATCCTACAGAATCCTGGGATCTGTAGTATTGTGAAGCACAAACACTCTTTGGTAGAGAAGGCTGAAGACCTTGTAAAACTAAAACTCCCAGGAGTCCATAGGCTGGAACTTTCAGGATTTAAAGTGATGTCAAACTGCATTATTTATATAGTGTAGGATGCACCCTACATCTGATTTTAAAATAATCTAACTGTTTTTTAATCATTATTCCATTTGCTGAGGTAAGATTAAAATATATATATATATCCTGTACTAGGATTTGTGATTAATCTTTTTTTAATGCTTATGATTTGTATGGTGTAACCAAATGTCCCCAATACTTCCATGTGTTCCTAACAGGTGAAAGTTTCAAAGTTTGCGAGTCATAGCCATGGCAGGATTATGAGAAGTTTAACTAGTTCAACCACTATGGGTCTATCACTGGATAAGGCCCCAGTGCTGGGGGAAAAAAATGTGTAGCTTGCTTCCTTTTTTCCTCCAGTCACTTCCTGAATCTCTTGATAGTTCTGTTACCATCAACATTTTGTATGTTACTTAAGTAAATCAATAAAAATGTATGTATCAGCCTCACTGAAGTTGCAGGCCTAAAAATCGGTTCACATATGAACATTTTTGTGCTACTGCTATTGCATTTTGTTTTTCATTGTTTGTTAGTTTAATTGCTATGCCATCATTCCGAGAACAGCTCACAATGCACACAAAGGGAGGGCCTTTTTTTGAAACAGCTTTAGAAATCGGAGCATCTTAATCCAGCCTTGGTCATAGTTCAGTCTTATTAGCTCTTTTATGCCTACTTATTCAGTCCACACTAAATGCCATTACACCAAAGTGCAGAAACTATGGTTAATTGAAGTTTATTTGAATGTAGTGAATACAAGATACTTATTTGTGGTGAGATCTGCCATGCAGAATGATCTTGTCACTGAGATCAGGTAGGCTTTCAGTGTAGAATGTTTCTGCTGCCAGGTGAAGATCCATATTTTTGAGGGACTTTCCTGCTGTAATATCCCACCCTTACTTCCCAGTGATGTTAGGGATTTTCCTGAAATCTTCTGCAGATATACCTCAGGTGACAAAGTAGGAGTGTTCCCCAGCATTGGAATCAGCAGCAGAAATTACATGGAATAGGGATAATTTCCTACTCCACAAAAAACAACAGCATTCGAAAACACACTTGGAAGAGGAAGTTGTAAAAACAAATATTTTGGAGTAGGCAAAAACGTGGGACATAGTATACCTCTGGAAAAATGGGAAAGGGCGTGGGGCAAAGATCTGAAGTTTACGGTATGTATGGACATAAGAGAGAATTTCATGAAAATTCTATTTAGATGGCATCTCCCACCTGTTAGGATTGCAAAAATGTATAAAAACAAGAACGCTTGTTGGAGATGCAAGAAACAAATCGGGACTTTTTTTCACATGTGGTGGACTTGTGAATGCATACAAAAGTATTGGAAAGAGGTGCATAGAGTTATTCAGGAGATTAATAATGTTAAGATTAAATTTCAGCCAGAAGTTTTTCTTTTAAATATGATAGATGAGATAGAGGCAAGGAGGAAGCTGAAGCCCATATTATACATGATTTCAACAGCTAGGATTACAATTGCAAAGTGCTGGAAAGGAGAAAAGGCTCCAGAGATCAACGACTGGCTGATAAAGACTTTGGACATTGTGGAAATGGACAGGTTGATGATGTATTTGAGAGAGAAGGAAGAAAACCAGGAACAAAGTTGGGAAGCATACTTAACTTTCTGCTCTGAGAAATGGAAATGAAGGAATTCCGATGTAAGAAGTAAAGCTAATGGGATTTAGAAGGTTGCACACTGAAATTAGAAATAGCAAAAGGACAGAAATTATATAAGGGAAAGACTGAAAACATAAAGAGGAGGGAAGAAATTTCAAGAATAATTAAACACACAGTCCCTTAAGGTAGCGGAAAGCAAGACATAGAATTGTGAGATGAGGAAGCAAGGGAAGTTCAGAAGTGAGGTATAGAGAAAGATAGCTAAAAGAATATGACTGTTCTTAAATATATGTGGAAAAGGGAACATTAGGGAAGGGGGAAGAAAGGGAGGAGGGTGGGGAGGATGGGATGCAGGACAAGGAACGGGAGTGGAATAATTGTGTGTTATCTGTCCTGTTTGTATTTTAAATTTCAATAAAATTTTCTTTAAAAAAACAGCATTTGAACATATTCCAACAATTTTTTATTCAAACCCAAACAATAGGTCTTGTGCAATTAAATAATCAGGCCTTCCATAAGTAAACAAAATTTTATTGAACTTTCTAGAGTCCACTTGAAGGCTTCTTCCAAAATGCATCTAGGAATGATATCCTACCCGTTCTGTTAAAAACTTCCAGCTAGATAGAAGACGAGGGGAGGGGGGTCTATGTATGTATAAAAAGGCTTTGTAAAAAAAAAAAAAAAAGGCTGCACTATCGGAGGCTTCATTAGCTTTACTACCTGTACTGTTTTATTCCTTTTGAATTATTTTACTGCATGATGTTAATGTATTTTGTGGGGTTTGGCACTTTTGAAATTAAAAGTGCATAGAAATACCTCAACAAATAACAAATAAAATAAACAATTGCTAGTAAGTGAGCACTGTCATTCAGTCAATTTATGTTTTGTACATGTTTGCACTGCTAGCAATTTCTTTTGTTTACACATTATTAAAAGATTTGCACTGTTCTCCTATCTAAACATATTAGAGCAGGGTACTGACAGTAAAATGTAACAATTTAAAACAATTTAAACTGATTTAAATGTAAAAGTGTGTACACAGTAACAGTAATCTGGGACACAATCAGGTTATGACTTCTAGGCATTCCACGATTTGAGGAAGATTAAGGTTTCAACTTGGTGCCATAATGAAGCACCCATCTGTGCCAGTTGGGCCTACACGAGGAAGGCACTTTACAACTTGGCCACCAGAGCAGAGAAGGCTTTGATTATGATCAGAATATTATGTATTATGTAACCATTATTCTTCTTCTATTTATTTGCATACTGTGTAGACCTTAAATCCAGCCATTTAAACTCAGGGTCACTATTAAGGACATACAGTGCATGCTTGCAACCCACTATCGCATCTCTATGCCCAGTTCTGCACCCCCCCCCATGAACTGGGTGTGTTATTTGTCGCAATAGGGAGCCTGTTGTACTAAGTAGGCACCTTGTAAAATTTAGAATCTGAATTCAAAAGACCATCCTACATGAAACATAACATGAATTCAGTAAGCACATGAAAAGCCACTAGCTGTATTTCGCTGTTTTGATTTCTATGACCCTGCACATGTGGAGGGTGACTTTCTGAAAAGAGAGTCTCTTCTGTGCTTGGAGGTTACCACTGCAATTCAGATCACTGATCTTCCAGTGTTGCAGATTGCATGGAGAAGCTTCCATGCATACATTGGACACACAATGCGAATAACAGAACATATAAGAAGCAGGGTAGGCAGGCATTCTATGCACCATAGTACACAAGGGCAATCAGGATCTAATAAGGTAGTATTGAATTTTCCATTTTATCTTATTTTGGTTTATCCCTAGAGATTTATCCTGTCTCACATTATACATACTTTTCATTTGTCCAAAATTTAATTATTTATATTTGCTGAATATTACTATACATCTCTAATGGCAACTGGGTTGGCTGATTATAGAAGGAATTTCATTTATTTTATTTATTCAATTTATAACCTTATTTCTTCTTATGGACCCAATACTTTTGCTAAAGTATCAGAATTCTTCCACATCACAGGCCAGAATGTGATTATTAACTAGTTCAGTTCTACATCCAAGTAAGGAATTAAATTGTACAACAGCATGTACCCTAAGATTTAGGCCAAGACCTAGTTTAGTGTTAGCACAGTGTAAATATCTACAGCGTACTTGGAAAGTGGGAGTGATCTGAGCGACATTCTACTGTCTGTCTAGCCATTGTAATGGCTATTCTGGTGGTCTATTCCAAATCCTGGAGAATGGGTTATCACTGGTACGCTCCTTCCATAAGTGGGTACTGGATACCTTCTTACATAAGCATGAAAAAATTATAACAGCTGGGATAACACTGAATTACATAGTTGTAATGTCTAACAGGATTCTAATCAGAGTCAGTAATACACCACCTGTATATATCTTTACAGTCTGATGTGTCTCTGCTAGTTATTAGTGTGCACTACATTTTCCTGCAGATCCCATGGTTTATCCTTTTAGTCCCTATTTCTCAAGCTATCTTAGAATAACTGTCATGCTGGAATATGATGGTGTCTTCACTACTTTTCCTGAAGCTAATAAAATGGATATTGAATTCTCTCAGATACCAACAAAAAGTGTTTTCTAATGAAAGAAAACAATGCTTCTCTATATGAATGCTTGCAATAACGTCACTGTCCCCTCTAATTTATGTCAAGGTCAATAAAGAGACTAGCAAGAAACAGTCCTTCAAAGACTGCCAGGCCTCCTTGCTCCTTATTGGCTCGAAAATGTTGGTGCCTGGAGCTATCATTCTTCTTTTCTAAAATGGAAGGACAACTTCCTTTCTTTTTCACAGTAAAATTATTAAGATCATGGGATTTGCACAGGTGGGATTAAGAAGATGTTTGGTTAATTTCTGCCCCAAAATTGTAACACAGTGAAGACACTGGGTGAATGAATAGGATTTGAAATGATAATTTATCTTTTCATACATATTATCATGCAAATCAATCCTGAAGCTTTGGGATATATTTGGGGAGTTTGGGGATGCTTTTCAGTAGCATTGTTTGAAGTATACAGCTAGAAGAATATTTCCGGGTATAGTTTTTTTTCTTTCTATGAAAGGAACATGAGGATCAGTATGAGGAGAAGCATGTCAAAATTGAGAACAAATACATTAAGGCAGAAATCTGACTGTTGCAGTCAGAGCACACTGAAGGTGAAAATTAGGGAAGAAAGAAGGTCAGAAGTAGGGGAGAAATTATATTTGCCAATCTCTCTCCCCCCCCCTTCCTTCCTTCCTTCCTTCCTTCCTTCCTTCCTTCCTTCATGGCCATTCACACTATGGAAATAAACCAGTTTGGAATCAGCTTATTTTCATGATGTTCACACTCACCCTGACTGTAATCGAAGCAGTTTGTGGGAGATGGGCCAGCAGCTGAAAAGCCCACTTAAACCACTGCATTTGGCATCAGACCCCTTAGCAGTTCTTTTTTAAAGAGCCGCAATGATCCACATCTCCAATAGTGTTAGTACATTACTGAATCAATATGGATTGTGCTGCGTCATTCCTGGAAATGGAGGCGCCTCCATTTTAAATCAGTACAGTGGCAAATGTGAACGACAACAGGGTTAAAATTGTATGGAGTGATTTGATCGTAGTGGGAACACCAAACCGATTCTGAATCAGTTCTGGATTGCCGTGGAAATGCAAATCTCTTCGTTCAAAAAGTATGTGTGAATGACTTCTTTCTTTCTTTTTTTCTTTTTGAAAAAAAATTCCTTTGAAGGAAAGGAAAGGAAATGGCTGGTATAGACATTTTTCTATGGCTTCAACATGGAGAAGGACCAAAAGGAGGTTCTTATTCACTCACCCTACTTTATGGCCCTATTTCTTCCTCTCTGACATGAGAGAGAAAAGCAATAGATTCATGGAGACAGAAAGAGGGGGGAACCCAGCCTTTCAGCTTTTTACATAATAAAATTTAGCATTTTACATAATTATATTTGTTCCTGTAGCATTTTGCATAATAAAATGCAGCTAATGACTAGAAAGATAAAAAAAATCTATATCATATGAAAAGTCTTTGAAAGTGAAAAATGGGAAAGAAGATGAGAAAAGACACAGCAAAAATTGAGTCTCCCTTATCCCAAATATTTGTGTTCAGAGTCTTTTGGATTTTGGAATATCTGCATATCCATAATGAAATATCTTGAAGATGGGACACAAGTCTAAACATGAAATTAATTTATGTTTCATATACAACTTATACACATAGCCTGAATGTATTTTTATACACAATATTTTAAATAATTTTGTGCCTGAAACAGAATTTATGCACACTGAACCATCAGAAAATAAAGGTGCCACTATGACAGCTACCCATATGGAGAATTTTGGAATATTTTGGAATATTTTGGATTTTGGAATTAAGAGAGACTCAACCTGTATGTCTAAAAAAGAGATAATTACAAGGAGAATAATAAAAGTCTTCTTTAAAATCTCTCCCAACCACATTATATCTACAATTAGTTCTGAAAAAAACATGCAAATATTTAGAGTGTTGTTTTCATTTAACATTTCATAGCTATGATAATATAGACTAGCTTCTCATCAGATTTAAAATGTTTGTTCGTTTTTTTAAAATGTGAGGAAGGGATGTGTATATGGAGAATGCAACTTTATCACTGAAGATCATGCCACAGCAAAATTTGATTGATTTAAGGTAAATGGCTTAGCCAGTAACAGTCTGAATCAAACTTTGAGCTGCATGCATATTTAGTGAACCTTATATAGTAGCCCTGAAGTTGGGGGCTATATTACATGATATGATTAACTCCTTAATGCTACACCCATGTCTTTCATACACATTTAATTCCCCTGTTGACTTATGGTGATCTCATGAATTTCATAGGGTTTTCTCCGGCAGCAAATACTCAGAGGTGGTTTTCCAAGTTCCTTCCTCTGAAATATAGACTACATCCCCTTCTTTTGGTGATCTTACATCCAATAACTAATCAGACCTGACCCTGCTTAGCTTACAAGATCAGACAAGATCTTCAGGGTAAGTAGGCAATAGCCCTGAAACTGAACCAATCACACATTATGCTAAAGACAGAATCCTAAACTTCATCCATTTTTCTCCATTTTTCAATTTTCACTTCCTTCTATTTGTACTTTTTCAGGTTTCAATTATATCTGGAACTAGATCTGATGCAACATGCAAATGTCCAGTCTAGTTGTATTTTTTGAATATTTCCAAAGTAGAAATTGGTTTACTCATCAGATGACAAATCTATCTAGTTTAGCATATTGTTCCAAAGTACAGACATATGCCAGCACACAAGCAGTGCATAAAACAATGGTTGTTCCCTGTTTTTAATCCCCAACATTTCATATAATCACAAGTCCTGGGTGAGAATAGGGTGTGGGACTGTGGGATGAATCCAGGAAAATGAGAATGAAGGCACCACAGATAGGAATGTATCTGGGTTTCTTTGTTTTCTAATGTTAACTTTATTTCATCCCTATTTGTACAGTGGGTCCTTCATATCCACTGGGGTTTGGTTCCAGGACCGCTCCCTCCCCATCGATATCAAAATCCATGGATGCTCAAGTCCCATTAAATACAGTGGCATAGTGAAAATAGCAAAATTAAGGTTTGCTTTTTGGAATTTATATTTCTTTTGAATATTTTCAAGTCATAGAATCATAGAGTTGGAAAAGACCACAAGGGTCACCCATTGCAACCCCCCCACCATGCAGGAACTCACAATCAAAGCATTTCTGACTGATGGCCATCCAGCCTCTGTTTAAAGACCTCCCAAGAAGGAGATCCCCACCCCCCTGGAAGTTTGTTCTGCTGTCTAACAGCTCTTAAAGTCAGGAAGTTCCTCCTAATGTTGAGGTGGAATCTCTTTTCCTGGAGCTTGCATCCACTGTTCCAGATCCTATTCTCTGGAGCAGCAGAAAACAAGTGTGCTCCATCCTCAATATCATATTCCTTCAAATATTTAAACAAGGCTATCATATCACCTCTTAACCTTCTCTTCTCCAGGATAAACATACCCAGCTCCCTAAGTCTCTCCTCATAAGGCATGGCTTCTAGACCTGTCACTGTTTTTGTTACTCTCTTTTGAACATGCTCCAGTTACTCAACATAATTTTTGAATTGTGGTGCCCCCTTCATAGAACCACAGCTCATGATCCAAGAATTCAAATCGTTCTTGGTGGCACCATCTGTAGAGCCAGTTGTTTACATCCACTATTTTCTTCTCCCTTTCTGGACCATGCCCTTTTACCGGGAGAAGGGATGTAAACTGGGAGAAGAGATGGGAGATCATGTATGATTGAAACTGTAATAAAGAATCCATGGACATGGAGGGCTGACTGTATTTTTAAGTTTCTAATTTTTATGTCAATTTCACTTAATGCACAGGTTTTTTGTCCACAGTTTTGCTCCTATACACATTTTGTGCAGAAAATGTTATGCAGTGTAATATTTTTGATGTTCACTAATATAAATATTTTCTGTTTGCTTTCAGCTAATATATTCTTTGTCATACACATTTCTGTTTTATTGAGATACCATGCCACAAAAATCAGAGACATGCAACTACTAAATATAATAATAATAATAAATAATAAAATTTTATTTATATGCCGCCCTTCCTACGATCAGGGCGGCTCACAACAAGTTAAAATACAAACAGATTAAAATACACAATACACAAATTAAAAAAGAAAACACAATAAATCAACCCAACAGCAAAAAGCCCCATAGCCCAACCTCAAGGCCACGGTAGAGGAGGGAGGCCCACAGGATATTTATTCGGGGAATGCCTGTTGGAATAGGAAGGTTTTAAGATCCTTCCTAAATTGGGCCAGGGTAGTCGACGAGCGGAGCTCTGTGGGCAGCGCATTCCAAAGGGCTGGGGCAGCTATGGAAAACGTCTTCCGAGTAGTGGAGACTAACCTAGCCCCAGGCACCTTCAGTAGCTGCTGCCCAGACGTTCTGAGGGTGCGAGGCGGAATGTACGGGGAGAGGCGGTCCTTTAGGTATCCTGGGCCCAAGCCATTTAGGGCTTTATAGGTAATTACCAACACCTTATATTGGGCTCGGAAGCGAATGGGCAGCCAATGGAGATCTTTTAAAGCCGGTGTTATATGGCTGGTCCTGGGGGCACCAGTGACCAGCCGGGCTGCCATGTTCTGCACCAATTGTAGCTTCCGAGTTTGGTATAAGGGTTGCCCCATGTAGAGTACATTGCAGAAATCCAGTCTCGAAGTTACCAGAGCATGTACGACAGTTTCTAGGTTCCTCTGGGCCAGGTATGGGCGCAGCTGGCGAATCAGCCGAAGCTGATGACAGGTGCTCTTGACCGTCGCATTCACCTGAGCAGTCAGGTGAAGCGACGAGTCAAGAAGCACGCCCAGACTGTGCACGGAGTCCTTCACAGGGAGCGTGACCCCGTTCAGGACAGGTGGAACCACCGCCATTCCTGGACCAGGAGAACCTATCACTAGTACCTCCGTTTTCTCTGGATTCAATTTGAGTCGGTTTTCCCTCATCCAGCCCATTACTGACTCTAGACAGGCCACGAGAGGAGAGACGCCATCCCCAGTCACTGCATCAGTCGGAGACATAGAGAAAATTATTTGGGTGTCATCAGCGTACTGATAACCCCGCGCCCCATGTCTCCGGATGATCTCTCCCAGGGGTTTCATGTAAATGTTAAATAGCATGGGAGACAGAATGGCTCCTTGAGGGACCCCAGTTTTTAGGGGCCTCTCATCAGAGCACACGTCTCCCAGCTGCACCATCTGGGACCTCCCGGAGAGGTAGGAGCGGAACCACTGGAGCGCAGCGCCCCCGATCCCCACCTCTGCCAGGCGTCCCAGAAGGATACCATGGTCTATGGTATCGAAAGCCGCTGAGATGTCCAAGAGCACCAGCAGGGACACGCTTCCCCTGTCGATGCCCAGACGGAGACCATCGACCAAGGCGACCATGGCCGTCTCAACCCCGTAACCCGCCCGGAAGCCAGTTTGAAATGGGTCCAGATAATTCGTTTCATCCAAGACCGCCTGAAGCTGGATCGCAACCGCCCTCTCGATCACCTTTCCCAAAAATGGTAGCAGCGAAATAGGCCGATAATTATTATGTACCAGGGGGTCGAGGGAGGGCTTTTTTAGGATCGGTTTTACTATGGCCAATTTAAGATCCGATGGAAATAGCCCATCCCTCAGAGATGTATTAATTATCCGGTGTAACAAGGATGTTACCACCGGTCCCCCCTGGGCCGCTAACCACGAGGGACAGGGATCAAGAGAGCAGGTTGTTTTCTGAACACTTCCGAGGATCTTGTCCACATCCTCGGTACTCACCAACTCAAACTGATCCAGTTTAACATAGTCCACGGAGGCTCTGGACACTTCTACCTTAGGATCTGCTATAACGTCAGTGTTCAGACCTTCGCTTATACGAGAGGTTTTATCCGCAAAAAAGTCGTTAAACAAGTCGCAGCAGGCCTTAGAAGGTTCAAGGATCTGGTTCAGGATGGGAGGGATAAAGCTATGGTAGAGATCCTGGATCATTAGATCTATCACCCATATGTAATTATGGTATGTCTTCCATCCAACACCAATAACCACATTTTTTCTACCACAGCCCTTCCCCTCATCAACATGGTCATTTTCAGGCTGGTGAAGAGTGGTGGAGTGACTTATAATGGCATTAGGTTGGACCTATATGATTGAAATTCCCTAATAGAATGCCTTAACTGGATAGTCTCTTTCCCTTTTTTAACCATAGACAGCCTGAAACAGAAAGGTCTAATTCTCTGAAACAACAGATTTTTTTTTTGTTCCTAATGTCAATTCATAGATCAAAGAACCTAGATCAACAAGCAGTTGTATACAGGGGTTGAAACAAAACTCTTTAGTGAAACCAGTGACAGGAACAGGAACAACAGAAGCAACACTAGCAGCAACAGAAATGTATTTGTATAGTTCTGTCAAGTATTCAAAACAATTAGTATGCATATTATAATAACCTGTCAAAAAAACTGCAATGTAAATCAGTTCTACCCATCATATCTTTTGGGGGGGGGGGTGTTGAGGCACAGAGCTTAGGCATGGGGAAATGTCTTGCTCCAGATCAGCTTGGGTAGGAAAAAAATTGAACCAGGAATCTCCTGATGGAATGCTCTTTCTCTTAGCCACTAAGTTACACCACCTGAACTGTGCAACAAGGCAAATAAACTTGGTTTTGGCAGCACTAAGGATGGAGGCAGATCAATCAAAACAAAGATTTGTGTTGAACAGTATAGTCAGTTTGTTCGAAGTGTTGATCCAAGATAGAGGGATCGGGCTTTGCTTCAGGCAACAAAATGTCTTGGGATTGCACTAAGAGAGTAGACAATAAGCTGCTTCTTTATGTTTTTCCATTTCATGGGTTCTTCTAACAAATTTATTTGGTTTGGAATGAAATGTACTGTGAGAATTTATTGAGCAGCTTGAGTACCCTTTTTACAACAATGAATATTTGGCTTCAGGGTAAGGAATTTCAGGGAAGATTACTTCCTCTAGGTGCTGAAGGAACAATAAGAGTATTGTTCCTTCAGCACCATCATGTTCTGTTTTCCCCCCATCCCTGGGACTCAAGATGATATAAGGATGCTCTTATATGACCACAGGATGGTAGATACTCCACTACTATCAACCTGTTCTGCCTTGCTGAAAGGCAGAAACATTAACTGAACACAACAGTAGCTGATGATATAGTTTCATAACTTTTATGAATGTGTCCGCCTGCCTAGGGGAAGTTGCATTCATTACATTAGAGTGGTTATTGTGTGCAGGAGCACTAGAATGCAACAAGCAAACCATCCTGTTCAGAAAGCAGTCATAACTAAATGCTTTGTAAGCTGAATTTTGGTCACAGAGTGTACACAATCCCCCCCCCTCGCCCCCGACTCTCTACTATGATAGTTTGTCAATTGTTTTAGAGTCAGGAAGGACATGTGAAAACAAGCAGAGGATCTGAGACTTGTCAGAGAAATGAAATCTTCCTTTTCTTTGCACACCCACAGACTTTGCCCCAATTAGATCTTCTAGGGAACACACCACAAATAGAAGATGACCTTCTGCTTTCTCCCATTTCATCCAAGCAGGAAGAAATTTAAATGACACAGTTGATGACAGATACCAGTTGTACATGAACTTGCACTGGAGAAAATCATTACAAGGTGCAAACACCAACTTGGTTATATTAAGGAAAGCACATATAAGCTTCAAAAGTTTGTGCCATTTGGAAATGCTACTGTAGGGGGAATGGAGGGGAAGATGAACAGAAATGATTTTCAACTCTAAAGGTTATTGTAGAGAATACAGACCAAGGTCTGGGTTTTGACTTTTTGAAGAATGTTCTCCATTTGAAGAAAGTTCAGATATTACTGATTTCATCCCGAGCTTGGTATTTTGAAATTTTCTCCTCTCCCCTCCAATAGATATAGCCTTGTCTGTGGAGGGGTGTGCCCAAGGGGTTTGATTTCTCCTCCTCAAAAAAGAACAAACCGTTGCAGTCTCTCTGCTCTCTCAAACACAAAAACATGGTTAGCATGCCCATCTGTTTTTAGCAGCACACAGAACTAAGTTCAATAGATACAGTAATCTTTCTGAGCCTATCTGTTAAATTCCGGAATGAAGATTAGACTGGATTCAAGAAATGATAAGATGAGCTGCCAGGATGCATCCTGATTCCTCATGTGGTAAAGCTAAAAGAATGAGATCAAGTTTCCAGGATTTTAAATAGTGAGAAGAGACCAAAAGTGCTGTAAATACTTGCAGTTATCCTGAAGTCACAACAGAAATGTGGTCATATTCTCTGTTCGAGGCAAACAACAACTTATAGTGATGTATGCACGGGGGGGGGGGTGCATTCAGCTGTTATTTTAATACAATTGTACCAATACCTTTCAGTATTCAAAAACATACCCATTTTGCATACTGAAATGAAGTTATCTTTTGGTTCCTTATGAATTTTGTGATTCAGTTCTCTGATTAAAGAATGTGCACAAAAAGGTACATATTAGGTGAATGTATGCACAAAATGTATATATTCATGGAACAGCATACAAAAATGTGTATAAAAAGAGAGCTATCAGGAGGAATGAACACAAAAATGTGCAGGTGGACTTAGTAAAAACAATACCAACACGTGTAGACATGGATTCTAACATTTTCATTTAAGTGGGGAAAAACTCTGTTCCTTAATATATGCCTTGCCTCTTGTATAAACCTGGCACCCAAGATGGCTTTAAAACTTACTATAATAATAAAAAAATTACAGGTAAAACACATGTAGCTTAAAATATGAAAAAGTTATGATTAAAATAATATTAAACTTTCTGGAGAATTAAAAAAAATGAATAAAACCAATGATTTAAAAAAATAGGATAGAAGTAGTGCATGATATTACAAGGCACTTTTCTTGTAAATCAATCAGTTCTCCAAAGCCTACTGTGTGCAGGGGGGGGGGGCTCTTCACATTATAAGACAGCAAAGACTGAGAAACTGAGAAACTCAGACAATCCAAAACTTGTAGATTCCTTCTTTTCTAAAAATTAAAAATAGAAATCAAGAAACTTAGAGTAGTATGGAGTACAGTGGGCCCTTGTTATCTGCTGAGGTTTGACTCCAGGACCTCCCGTGGATAACAAAATCCGTGGATACTCAAGTTTCATTAAATACAATGGCACAGTAAAATGGTGTCCCTTATATAAAATGGAAAATCAAGCTTTGCTATTTTGAATTTATACTTTTTTGGAATATTTTCAAGCCATTGATGCTTAAATCTGTGGATAAAAAATCCATGGATAAGGAGGGCTGAATGTAATTTTGAAGTGCAATCCCTCATGAACACAGTCCCTAGAGTAGCACCTCCAAGGAGAGTCCAAAATACAGGAAGCTCTGTTGATATCTGTCTGTCTGTATAATATCCCTCACAATTTTCACCAGTTTTCACTTACATCTGGAGCTGGCCTTTTGTAAAGCTAGTGGATCTTGCCCATTCAAGACATAACCATCAGCAAATATTGTAAATTACAATAGGAATAGCTCATAACAACCTTTTCTGTTGTGGAGAGTGAATATAAACACAAAGGAACAGGGGAATCTAGGGAACAGATGTATTTTTTCTCCAGTTTTCTTTTAGAAAAAAAGCATTGAGTGATTTTAGAAAAGTTCTTCTTGCTTTGAGAAAGTATTTGAAAATTTCAGTTTCTGAAGACTAGTTACACTTTCACACAAAATTTGCCCATGATTGTTTTTCATATAAAACAACATTTTATGCAAAGAAAACTGAAATTCCTGTGCAAAACTAATATTTCTTTACAAAATTATAATCTACCATTTATTAAAATGCTGTTTTCTGTGCAAAACAAATATGTGCAAATATTGCATAAAATAAGTTCCAAATTGTGAATATTCTTCTTAGTTCTGGATTTTCCCCATCAGGATCACTTCTTTGGTATATTTTTCAAATATTTTCAAAACTTCTTCTCATTCCTAATCTGGGGTTAGCAAACCCTGCCCCAGTCTCTGCTAATCAGCAAGTCCCAGGGCTTCAACCCTATGAAGCCTGGTTCCAATACATCATTATCTAAAATGAGGGATTTGTTGTTGTTGTTGTTATGTGCTTTCAAGTTGTTTGAGACTTATGGCGACTCTAAGATCATGTTTTCTTGGCACATTTCTTCAGAGGGGGGTTGCCACTGTCATTCTCTGAGGCTGAGAAAGTATGACTTGCCCAGGGTCACTCAGTGGGTTTACAAACTCTGTTCTCCAGAGTCATACCACCATGCTCTAGCTCTAAAATGAAGGATAGGGATTCAGATTGCCCTGGAATGTATGTCATTTGATGAGTGGAGCTGGGGCCTAAATCCAATTACTAGTCCTAGACATAGTAGATCCATTTAATCAATGTAACTTACATATTAAGAGGCTGTGCAGACCAGCAAGAAAAGCCAGCCTCGGTGTGGATTTGGGGTGTAGTGTCCATAAGATGTATGCCCCTGCTCCACCACCAGGCCGGCATGATGCCACATGCTGTGCCACATGGCACGTGGCATCACGGCACTCCTCTGGCCCTGCATCCACATGACACAGCACCAAAGGAGCACTGTGAAGCTGCAGCGCCACAGCTACTGCAGCCTTTGCAGGGTGCAAAAATGAGCTGCTTTTCATGGCTCCTTTTTGCTCCCTGCAAAGGCCAGATCATGTGACATGGTTGTCGCAGCCCCAATCTAGCTGTAAAAGGGGCTGCTGGAAGCCACCCCTTGGGGAGGTCTGCATAGCCCCTAAGTTCCCACCAATTAAATAGCTTAACTCTAATTGGGACTAACACCTGGACTGAGACCAGGGAGTGCTTATTTGATGACCAATGAAAATTCAACCAACCATCTTTTAATACTGGGCCCCTGTCAAACATTAGGTTTAGGTGTTTAAGCTCTAATCTCCACTGCAGAATTAATGCAATTTGACACTGATTTAACTGCCATGGTTCAGTGCTATGGGATTCTGGGAATTGTAGTTTGTTGGGGCCTAGAGCGCTCTGACAGAGAAGACTAAATATCTCACAAAACACCAAATCACAGAACACTATAGCATTGAGCAATGATGGTTAAATCGGTGTCAAACAGCATTATTTGTGCAGTGCAGATCAGACCTAAGATTATGGTTGCACAAAGTATTTGTTAGCTGCAGTGCTGAAATGTATGATTTCAAAATGATTTTGATTCAGCTGTTTAAAGCACACCCCACACCTAACACCTTAGTCCGGGTTAATTTCTATATTCTATATCCCAAAGCAAAGGGGGTAGTGATTTATAAATTGTCATGTGAAAGAAGAACACAAGTTTCATTCTTTGAACCACAGTGGTCACTCATCAATGTCAATGGAACAGCCCCATTATTCAAATGATAGATTCCTCCCATAGTAAGAAAAATGATGCATTGTCTAAAGAGCATGCTATTATTACTTCTTTAAATTCTCAGTATTTGATCTTATCATTATTTTTTTAAAAAAAATAGAAATCATCTGGATTCTGTATTATTGGCAGCATGAGAGTAAATTCTGGCAGAAACAGGGCCCATCACACTACAGAATTACAGTGCTATTATTTTGCTTTAATTGCCATGGTTCTGTCTTATGGAATCCTGGAGTTTGTAGTTTGGTAAGGCACTGGAGCACCTTGGATGAGAATTCTAAATACCGCCTCATTAAACTGTCAGTGTCAGGATTCCATAGCATAGCACCATGGCAAATGAAGTGGAATAATACTGTAATTTGTAGCGTGAAAAGGCCCCAGCATTGTTTAGGACTAATTGACTGGAGGAGTGACGGGTATATGTTGGTCACTTTGTTCAAGCAACTCTTGCAGTCTCTTTTGCTGATGCATTGGATTCCTGGAACCATATGTTTAATTGTCTGTTTTAAAATGCAAATCCTGCAATAGTAATGTTAAAGAAGCATTAATTTTAAAGGTACACTAGCACAATTGAACTCAGTGGGTTTTATTTCCAAGTAGACAGGCACAGGAATTGTGCTATAAGGCTAGATTACTGTACACACTTCCTTGAAAGAATTCTCATTAAAATCAGAAGACCTCTGTAGAAATAATTAGAAATAAGAAATAATTTAGGAATACTCTTTAAGATTTTTTTGTGGGACAGCCATATTAAACACAGACACACAGACACACTCAGAAATCCATAGACACACAACCACACCACTAGATAATTACAGCACTATCATTCCACTTTAATTTGCATGGCTGTTTCCTAAGGAATCCTGGGGTTTGTAGTTTGGTGAGCTAGGCTCTCTGGCTGAGAATTCTAAACAACCCTCCCTAAACTGAAAATTCAGGGATTCTATAGCATAAAATCATGGCACAATGTCAAAGTGTAATCCTAGCACTATAACTGTGCAGTGTGAATGTGCTCTCAGGTCACAGAATAATTCAGATATGGCATGTCAGAACAAAAGTGTTCACCACTAGTCAATTCACAAGTGAAGGTGAGTGTAAGACATTTTACAAAGCATGTCTGCCTACAAGTTGCCCCTCGACTTATGACGACCCCATGAATTTCATAAAGTTTTCTTAAAATACAATCCATATGCTAGGATCTTGTGATATGAGTTCTGGAGGATTCCCAGAGCAGACATGAATCTTTGATAGAAGACATGTGGTCTTCATTTCAGTAAATATGTAACAAAATATATATTTATTGCGCTATATATTGGAAAGATCGTATTGCTAAGCAAATACTGTATGGATTCTGCCATATGAGCATAATCTTCCTGTGGCATGGTCTCAAGGGAAAAGAGCACCTTCTGTCCAGTTTCAAATGTAAAAAGAAAACTAATTTCTAATATAATGTGTGTGTTTCGATGACAGGTTTTATGGTACATCAAAGCAAAGATGATTCTCAGTGTTATGACAGGTTTTGATGGATGTAAGTGTATAACTCTGTCTCATCCTCTCTGGCTCTTATGGAACTTGGCTCCCCTTCCTAGAGCAAACAATCTTTAATTAATCCAGCCAGGTCATCTCCATTTATAGCATAAGATTCTGCAGCCAAGAGAACAACAAAAATGTATGATGCTGGCAGGGAGCCAGTTTCAAGCTCTGTCTGCAATAAACAGGGAGAGACTCATGAAATCAAGAGAAGTGGCATGCAGCTGTCTTCTTTGCCAAATTCATTACAAAGAACAGCCAAATTATTTCCCCCATTCCAGTTCCATTCTTTCATGAAACTGAATGTCATGCCAATTACGATTTAAAGCCAAATTCAGTCCTGATGCAAACATATGTAGTACAACTGGTTTCATTGGTGTAATACCTGCTGATACTAAGGCCCAGATCCCCTGCAGGAATGGAGATTTGTTTGTTTTGCTACGTTGGTTATGACAGAACATATTACCTTGATGTAGTGCTTTGCTTGTATCCCAGCATAAACTAAAGTTGAACACACAGCTTCAGATAGGCTTGAAATGCCTGATCTAGGCCTCCAAGCTACTATTGCTTGCCAGGAATCTGAGGCTTTGAGTCTCACATTTGCTGAAAATTCTGCAGCTGTCATTTTAAAGTTGCTGGCTTGTATGCACGGTCTATTCAAAATGGCTGCTGGCCCACAATGCTTTCTCTCATGAATAGATGCTGCCACCATGTTTCTTTTCAACTTGTTCTACTTGAATACATATGGCAAAAGTGATGAAAATATTTGTTGAATGTAGCGTGGAGGCCTATAAAGTGAGGGGGTGCTTCACCCTGAAACAGAGGGAAAGGCCTCCCCCCCACGATCTATGAACCACATGAAAGGAGGTGGAACAGTTGCTCAGCTAAAAGATTTTGACTTCTTTTGAAGCACGCTGCCTGTCCACATTCCATCACAACATCTTTAAATGTTTTTGAAAATTCAGAAAGATTGGAAAGAACAAAAACAGTAAAGCTGCTTTGTCTTAGGTGGATTTCTAGAAGGAAGGTGGATTTTTTTCTTTTTCAAAATCAGAACTTATTGATTGATTTTTGTTGAATTTACAAAAACTGGCAAATTTGCTGTGTTTTTTTAAAAATAAAATACAGGAGATCCTAACACTAAGGTATTTTCTCATCACTACAAACATGAGTATAATCACACATGGGATGATATTAAACTGAGATGGCAAAATACCTCCCCACCCCACCAAAGACCTCTGTAGCAGCCATTCCCAGCTAACGTTTTTGGATTTCACCTCCCATAAACCATGAATGGCATGGATAATGGTGAGAGATTCTGGGAGCTGCAGTCTCATGAGAACTGAAAACCTACAAGTGGGGACCTCTTCTTTACAGAACATTGCCTTTGGGCTCAACTCCCACCCCCACAATTTCTCCACTTAAAATTTGCCCAATGGAATGTAATAAAATAAACTTGATCTATTTAACTGCGTATGGGCAGTTTTAAGAGGTCTTGAAAGTCTGAGCTTCAAAAGCCCCCTGATAGGTAAGAAAGACTTCACTAAACCTATAGAAACCATCTGTCAGATGTAGACACCTTCAATCCAAAAAGAACATGGAGAGATGCTTGACTCTCTTTTGATGTGGTATTTTACGAGCTAGCGTCCCTGAAAGTGTTCTATCAGATGAAGGTATGGTATGTTTAATAAATGGAAGTCTATACAGAGAAATCACATGAAGCTTTAATCCATTTTAAACAGTGACTGTGTGTCAGTGAACGATTTGGGGTGGGGTGGGGGGACAAAACAACCAACATCTGTAGCAAACTAGCTCCACTTAATTTTTGAAGCAAGCTCCTATCTAAAATGGTATCCCATGATGTTACTTTTACAAGGAAAGGGCACAAAAGAAAAGTCAGCCATGCCCCCGTATCTAGTATACAGAAATCCATGACCCTGCTCTGCCATATGCAGTAACATTCATGGTGTTTCATTTGATAAGAATCATCTAAGACACTGCTCTTTAACAGCCTATAGAAATCAACATGTACTTTGAGTCCAGTGCCCTGAGAAAACTCTCAGAGATCATGCTGGTTTAGTCACAGCATGTGCCTCGGTGATGGTTTGTAATGGGAAATGACACATTTATGTTGAAAGCTTTACATGTTCGTGTCCTTAGGCATGAAGGAGACAACAGCTGTATGTGCATGAGGTTTCTTCAGAGCCCAGAGGAATCAGGAAAAAATGTTTCCCTTACGTGGAGAAAACACTTGCTGTCTTGCCGAGAGAGAGAGAGAGAGAGAGAGAGAGAATCCTTGCAGTGCTAATCTTTGCCTAGTCTCTAACAATGTCATTCAGGGACAGAGTTGCAAAGGCCCAGGCGTATCATCATAGTTTTCTTAGAATGTATGGAATGCACAATAAATCTGGATAGCAGACAACAAATATAGAAATACTAGAGGATGATTGCATATAAGGAAAAAAAATCTTAATGCTTGTAGTATTGAATCATAATGTTAGCTGGCTGAACATGGAAATCAAATCATTCTGTAGTCTAGCATAGTTTAGGATGAAGTCAATAATCTGCAGCCCTGTATTTACATGTGGCCTTCAGCATAGTTTCAAATTCCCTCTGTAAATTCAGATTTGTTCAGATCACCCTTTCCACCTCAGCCCACTAAGAAAGGACTTAGGAGTTCATCACATGGGAGGAATTTCTTAATTTTGAATGAAAAGAAAGTGGGACCAGAACGCATTCACGTGAATTCACTAGTTCAGTGAATTTACATGAATTTGAATTGCGTTCTAACTGACTTCCCATTGCCCGAAAATAGCTTGCCATTGCCTGAAATTATGTGTGATCACCTGTCACGCAATAACCTGAAACCCCATTATTGCATTCGGACTGACTTCCCATTGCCCGAAATTGCGTGTGGTAGTTTATCACTCAATAACGTTAAACCCCATGATTGTGTTTGGATTGCCATTGGATTATACTTCCAATTTCCCTTGTCTGATAATGTCCCAAGAAGAGGAGGGAGAGGTGGACAGGGAGAAAGAATTGGCAGAATGAGAACAAAATGATAGGGAAGCAAAGAGTAAGAAAAGGACGGGACTTTATTACACATAGGAGACTCATACACCACTAGGTTGAGTCTCACCCATTACAGGCATGCCACCCTTGGGACTTTATCACACGTAGGTCCTATGTGCTTCCATCCCTAAAATGACTAAAGTGGTGGCATATCAGAAAAGCCATCCTATTTGTTACTGGTTATCAAACACAGAGCAGCACAAGGGGTTAAAAGCACATTAAAGTAGGACCAATGCGAATTTGGCTATCAAAAGGAGACAAACAAATCTTCATTGCCTGCTTAGAAATACCTTCTCTGAGCATGCTCCAAAGTGTCATTTCCAAAAATGCGCGCACACACACACACATGCACCAGGGAAGGGGATACGGGGGGGGATCCTCTTTGCCACAGAAGCCCCCAAAGGTGTTTCAGAGAAAAGCAGAATGAGGCTGCCCTTTGCAAACTCCTAAAACCACACATAAAGACACACACACACACACAAAAGAGAGAGAGAGAGAGAGAGAGAGAGAGAGAGAGAGAGAGAGGAGGAGGAGGAGGAGGAGGAGGAGACTGGGTCCATAAGCCTACCTGATTCCATGTCCTCCTTTTCCAAAGTGTGTCCTCCATTTTTCCCTCTTGTCCAGGAGGACTTCCAAAATGCCTTATCTCTCCCTTTGCAAACTCCAAACCCTGACTCCAAATCCAGACACACACACACAAGAGAGAGAGAAAGGAGGAGGCTGCCTGATTCCGTGTCCTCCTTTTTCCAAGACATGTCCTCCATTTCTCCCTCCTGTCCAGGAGGACTTCCAAAGTGTCCTCTTGCTACCTTCTCCCAGCAGCTGTGCCCTTAATTAGAGGAGGAAAAGCAGCCAGGGAGCCTAATTAGCTTACTTGCTGTTCACCGCTATGATCTTTGGAATAGCGGTATATAAATAAAACAAATTATTATTATTATTATTATTATTATTATTATTATTATTATTATTATTAAAGAGGGGAATGTGTGTGTGTATCCCTTTAAGGGACGAGAGCATTCTCCCTCCCTCCCAGCAAGACACCCTGGAAAATGAAGTCACCTGAGGCTTGTTTTCCACACTGCTGGCATTACATGAAGGGAGTCAATTTACAAGATAATGGAAACGTAAATCCCATAGCTTTGCAAATTTACTTATTTCCTGATTGACCTCACATTCACCCTAGTTTCTCTTCTGTTTGCCTGAAGTGTCATATGAAAAGCAGCTGCGAATTTGGATGAACCTGCATTGGCCCCTCTTTAAACTCCCAATTTTGTCTCATGTGATAATATCTCTTGAAAGATAATCCCAGAAGACATGTGGACCTTGGCAGAAAAAAATGGGGAGAAGCCCTACACTGAGGAAATTGCATGGCAGTTGTTGAATTGTGCCACTGCACAAGGAAAGGTGGAACCAATGCACAATATGCAACCATGCATAATCCTGTGCAATTTAAATCCATGTACATCATTGTGTAATGCATATGTGCATCTACCCATGTACAACTGTTCATTAGTCTGTTTAAACTGTGTATTGTAAGGTGATTTTAAATTTTTATATTGTGAATTTTATGACTTTTAAATGTGATTTTATATATAATCTTTTTAAATGTTATATTTTATCATAATTTTAATGATTTTATCTGTAAGCCGCCTTGGGTCCCTTCAGGGAGGAAGGCAGGGCGTAAATCAAATAAT
>NC_056525.1:36436703-36462015 GCF_019175285.1 Sceloporus undulatus | reverse complement strand
TAATAATAATAATAATAATAATAATAATAATAATAATAATAATAATAATAATAATGTTTATATTTCTAGCCTCTCCCAAGGATCGAGGCGGGATTACATCAATAAAAATAATACAATAATACAAAATAAAATCAATAAAACACTAATACTGAATTAACCAACATTCCTATTAGTTCTCTAAAATAACAATTCATCAATAGTCAGGAGTGGAGCAATCATCATAACCTTTTATATGGAGTCCGGTGGATAAGCCTGCCAGAAGACATCCATTATGAGTGCCTGCTTAAATGCCTCTAAGGTAGTGATAAGACGGATCTCTTCCGGTAGGCTATTCCATAATTTTGGAAACACGGCAATAAATTCCCTATGGGAAGTTGTCATTAACCTAGTGTTATGATGTTCCAAGAAATACTTCCCAGATGTCCTAAGTGTGCGGGGCGGATTGTGTAGGGAGAGGCGTTCCCGCAAGTAACTCAGGCCCGAGCCACGTAGGGCTTTAAAGGTAATAACCAACACCTTATACTGCGCCCGGAATCTAATTGGCAGCCAGTGAAGAGATTTCAACATTGGTATTATATGGTCAAACCTAGATGTACTGCTGACCATTCTGGCTGCCACATTTTGAATCATTTGAAGCTTCCGAACTTGGTATAAGGGTACCCCCAAGTAGAGCGCATTACAGAAATCTAAACGAGAGATTACCAGTGCATGTACCGCTGCTTCAAGGTCCTTTCAGTCCAGGTAGGGACGCAGCTGGTGTATCAACTGAAGTTGATATCAGGCACTCCTGACCATTGCATCTATTTGAGATGACAATTGCAAAGACGGATGGATCCAGGAGTACTCCCAAACTGCGAACCTCATCCTTTAGGGGAAGTGTGACCCCATCCAAGACTGGTTGACAAAACTCCATCCCTGGACTTAGGGTACCTATCGCAAGTACCTCCGTTTTCTCTGGATTCAGTCTGAGTTTGTTTTCCTTCATCCAGCCCATTACCTACCGAAGGCAGGCATCCTGAGGAGAGATGTCATGCCTAGTCACTGAAACAGAGACATAGAGAAATAGATTTGGGTGTCATCAGCGTACTGATGACACCATGCCCCATGTTTCTGGATGATCTCTCCCAGCGGCTTCATGTAAATTTTAAACAGCATGGGGGACAGAATGGCACCCTGAGGGACACCAGATGTCAGCTCTCTCTTGGAAGAGCAGCTGTCCCCCAGCATCACCATCTGGAATCTGCCCAAGAGGTAGGAATGGAGCCTCTGGAACACAGTGCCCCCAATACCTAGCTCCCCCAGGCATTCCAGAAGGATACCATGGTCTATGGTATCAAATGCCGCTGAAATGTCCAAGAGCACCAACAGGCTCACACTTCCCCTGTCAATGCCCAGATGGAGTTCATTGACTAAGGCGACCATGGCAGTTTCCACTTCATATCCCACCCTGAAGCTGGTTTGAAATTGACTTTATCCAAGACAGCTTGGAGCTGGAAGGCAAGAAGGAGACTGGCCTATAATTATTTCTCACAAGGGGATCCAGGTAGGGTTTTTTCAAAAGCGGTCTAACAACTGCTTGCTTTAGTTTCGATGTAAATCTCCCCTCCCTGAGAGATGCATTAATTATAGATTGTAGTAGTAATTTTGTTGCATCCCCTCCCTGGACGGTTAACCATGATGGGCAAGGATTGAGGGGGCATATTGTCTTGCTAACACTTTCAAGAATCTTGTCCACTTCATCGGTATTTACAAACTCAAATGATAATAATGATGATGATGATGATGATGATGATGATGATGATGATAATAATAATAATAATAATAATGAGAACAATAATACAGCACCAAATATTTAACTTTCTTTTTGGAACTTTGAATTAAATACAGATGTTCTGTAAAAATGTCCCATCACTTTTATAGAGGAACTGACCTATTTAGAAGACACCAACAACCATTGTTTCCAGCAGGTCTATTTTTGTTTTTGTTTTTCTAATTAAAATAGTTTCCTTCACCACATATGCATAGAATTCAGTCTAGGATATCAGTATGCAAAGGGATCTTGCAGTAGCATTCAGACCAATTACAAAAAAAATGTTGTTGCATGAGCTTTTATAGACTTGGTCCATGCATCTGAGGAAATAGACCAAGTCTATGAAAGTGCATGCAAGATCCAATTGCACACCACATGAATAGTGAAATGCATACTATATTTTGCACACAAATGTTACTGAAATCAGAAATCAGGTCACAGCTAAATTTAGGTTTAGTTTACATACTCATTGACCAGCATCTCATGGTGCCAAATTGCTAATGCAATGGATTGTTGGATGAGCAGTTTGACTTCTTCCCCTTGCGTAGGGAGTTGTCTTGTGCAGGTAGAAGTCCCCTTGTTCCTTTGGTGGCTGTCACATGCACAACAGAATGCAGTGATAATCTAGCCCTACAATACTGGTAGGGCTTTTTGCACTGCCGGCATTCAATTGGATCTCGGTTGTTAAAATCAAGTTGTAAAGTCCTCGTGGATTATATCATTTCAGGCTGCAGTTAGATGATTGCATGTTTGAGTGCTTCCCCATGGAGGGAATATCCTTGTGCACTGACATTTTCCTTGTTAATAAAGAACGATAGGAATGATGCTCCTTTTAGCCATGCTTTTTCCACCTCTGCACAGGAAGGGCATTCAAAACACATGCACACAACCCTCTGCCTACATCAGTCTGAACTCGAAAAGTATTGTCTTTCTTATTTTCTTTCATGGCTTCATTTTACAGAATCCTGGGAGTTGTAGTTTGGTGAGCTCTCTATGGGGAAACATTACATGTGGTCTCCATTAGTGGATAATGATGCATAGAGCATGAATTGTACAATCATGAAATTATAACATTCTCTGACATTTTCCTATTTTGGCAGCCGCTCTGGTTACACAGATTCTGAATGTTTATTGCTTTCTGTGGGTAAAAAAAGTGGACGATAAAATTTAAACAGCCAGTTTGGCTGATTTGTATTTCATGCTGATAATGGCACTTTTTAATGCACTCTATTTCTTTCCTTTATGCTTTTCAAAGTATTATTTACATACAGGTGCTTCCTAGAACTATAAATTAAAAGCATCAGCAAGATTGGCTGTTATTTTGGTTTGGCATTTCTTTTCAAACAGCAAACACATATTCACAGCCAAAACTATTCTGTGCAAAGTGAGGAAACAAAAATAATGGGATTAATGAGATAATGCCTTTTTCTTGATCTGACCCATAGCATGAAAACGAGGGAGACTATGCCAACCCTCCTCATCTACCTGGTACACCTACCCTTTTCCCACCACCATTATACATCTATGTTTGCTGTTGTTAGCTGCCCTCAAGTCAACCTCAACCCATGGCAAACCTGTGTGTGAGACATCCCCATGTCGCCCTTTCCCCTACTGCTCTGTTAGGTCTTGTAGATTCAGATCCATAACCTGACTGGTTGTAGAGTGGAATATTGGAATATGATGGAGAAAAACAGTTTCACACAGTTTTAAAGTGTATATGTCAAAGACAGACAGTCTCTGATCCTATACAGCATAGGCCCCATACAGACAGGCCAAAATAAAGCTGCTTCGGGTCACTTTGGAGGTATGCTGTTTAAATGATGCATGCATCCTAAGAGTCCAGAAGCTACACCAAAGCTGCACTCTAGTCCTTAGGACTGGATCGTAACTTTGGCTCAGCTTCCGGACTCTTAGTACGCATGTATCATTTAAACTGCATACCTCCAAAGTGACCCGAAGCAGCTTTATTTTGGCCTGTCTGTATGGGCCCATAGATTCCTTTATTGGACCAACCAAAATGCACAAAATATATAATGCAAGTTTCAAAGCTCTACTGGCTTGTTCATCAGCCAAAACTATTAAAAATCACAGAGGTTAAAAAAAAGGCATTATAGTTATGCTGGATCACACAGTTGTGAAACTGGTTGTGCAACAGATTCCCTGTTATGCAAAGATCAATTCCCTTCCCACAAACTGACAGCATATTGTAAGTGAGGTGAACATTAGCAAGCAAGTCCAATGTACATCCGTGTTTTATCTTTTGTTTAAAAGTAAAACTTAAAATACCTATAGCCATCGTAGCATTTAGCTATTACAGAAACACAAGTAAATATATCAGTTACATCAATGAGTCTTTTTTAATAAATAGTTTTTAATAAAATGTGGCTAATATCTTTTATGTTACATATTGATTCTGTCCATGAATTACTACACAGTATGAGTGTATCTCACTGATCTTCACCCTTGTGGTTCATAAAGTTGATAAAGGCCAACCACAAAAATCACAAAATAATAATCATTTGTTTGTTCCTTCACCTCTTTGATTTGATGTGTCAATTACTTTATGAGATTAAATTTCCCAGCTTTCTGGTATAAAACTTATATCAGTTTTCTATAGACATCAATAAATGCTCTTTTCAGTTGCTCAAAATGACCCATCTCACTTCTGTCGACAGGAAAAAGGTAAGATTCTTGTTGGAAATGTCTTTAATGGTATCATTATTTAAACTTAACAGAATTAGTCCAGGAACCAGATTAATGTTTTGAGAAGTAATGATGCTAATTTTGTTGGGTTTATTTTTTTTGGGGGGGGGGGGAGAGGGTGAAATTCTTTTTTCTGTCACAAGGACCCAAACTCATTGACAACTGTTCTTTCTCCTGTAGTCACCCCTCCATGGCCCTATAGTGGCTGGTGGAGAGCAGAAGATGGTTGAGAAATGTCTGGCCATGTGACAGTAGCCAAATGCATAACAATGAAGGCATCTTCCATGACCTCCCAGGGTCCTATGGAGGTACTGAAAGATGATGTCATTATTGTGCGTCTGGTACAGTGACTTAGACAGAAGGTTTTCCCATCCTCTGCTTTCCACCAGCCCCTCTGTGTGTGTCTGTGTGTCTGTGGGGGTTAGTTACTTCAGAAGGAATGTGAATTCTGTGAGATGATGGAAGGTGTTTCATAATTCCTCCATGACAGGACTTTATGATACACCTCCCAGCACAGGATCTTGGCCATCAAGTGTAAAGTGAGAGAAAAGGTTGTGTGTATGTTTGAGCAATGACTGGCCACACTAAGGACCATAACATCTCTGAGCTAGCTGATGTACTTATTCAACCATTTTTACACAAGTGCAGTGTCCCAACAAGATTCCGATCACATCCAGTCACTGTTCAGTTTTAAACTATGTACTTTATTTTGTACATGTACCTCTTCATGGCATGTGGGAATTGTACAAGTGGGGTAGCAATGCTAAATGGATGGTGTAGGGGGCTGACATGCAATCAGTTTCCTGAAGATGATGATGGGCTAGATCAAATGAGAGGTATCTTCTTCCACTTTGGTTAAATTTTCCAGGTTTCCTTGGTATATAACATGCATCACCTATGAGCAGAACTATACATCCAATTGTGTGTATAGGATCTTAATGAAAAGTTATTCCAAAATGTCATGGAGAATCAGGATACACGTACATAGAGAATTCTAACCATAGCCAGTTTTATTGGGCATATACTTAAAAGCAAAACTGAAGCAAATGACTTTTCAAGAAGAAAAATCATTCTATGGCAAATTACCACTGAACTTTATGACCACTCTTCTTACATTGCCAGATTCTTTACCAACAGGTTTTTGGATGAGACGTGGCTGCAAGGCAGGCCAGCCAAGTTGCATATGGGTATATAGTATGGTGAGATAGCACAACCCCCAACACAGAACTTCCTTTTAAAGCTAATGGTCTGTGTGTAATAGTTCCTGGCTCTGGAACCTAGGCTAGCAGCTGGTGCCACTAATTGGTAGCCCTAAGGAAGTCAGGCAAACCAATTCTGGAACAACCAAAAAAAGATTAGTGTTGCAACACTGCTAATGCTATCATTCACTGTAATCTTTAATCAAGATGAAAAGTCAAAGGAGCACAAGAGGATTACAAATAGTGTTGTGGTAAGATTCCTGGACATTGCCTCACACAAACCTCACACATTCTTTAAAACAGCTGGGTTTGTGGCAAGTTATGACAGTGCCTATTCACAGCTGCTCATCTCATCCCTGTGGCATCTGCTGGGCAAGACTGAAAATACCATCAGATAAGAATATGGCATGGCTTTTGGCTGTCCTTTTTGGGACAAATCCTTTGTTATTCAAAATGTTATGCCATGTTACTTTTTTATTAAAAGTGAAAGAACATTAATCAAACCAAACCAGACTAAAATGATTGCCTTAATACAGATTGTAGCAGCAAACAGAGAAATGAACTAGTATGATAGCTTTCTTTCCAATCCCTGAAAACTGCAATTAATTTCAGAATACACACTCATTCACACACACATTTGGTGCATAGACACAGTATAATGTGTGTTTACAGAATAGTAGAAAATAGGAAAGAAAATAATAGAATCATAGAATCACAGAGTTAGAAGAGACCACAAGGGCCATCCAGTCCAAACTCCTGCCATGCAGGAACTCTCAATTAAAGCATCCCCGACAGATGGCTATCCAGCCTCTGTTTAAAGACCTCTAGGGAAGGAGACTCCACCACTCTCTGAGGGAGTGTGTTCCACTGTCGAACAGCCCTTACTATCAGGAAGTTCCTCCTAATGTTGAGGTGGAATTTCTTTTCCTGGAGCTCCATTGCTCCAGGTCCTAGTCTCTAGAGCAGCTGAAAACAAGCTAGCTCCCTCCTCAATATGACATCCCTTCAGATATTTAAATGCTGGGTAGCTGGACTTCCAAGTGCCTCATGGTTATATTCAGAATAGAGGAAAGTTATATTTTGGACTACCATTCCCAAGATATACCAGCCAGTATGGATATTGGCTTGGGGATCCTGAAAATATTTGGGTTCTGGATGTATATAATGGACACTAGGCAGATGTGAGCACAGTTTAAAAACAAGGGAGCTGGTTTAAGAAGAAAAAAACGGCCCATTCATTGTTTAAAAGAATGACCTGCTTGTTTTTTTGAAGAGAGTGGGTCCTCTCCCTGATCAGTTTATGTTATGAGAATGTTTCCACATCAGTAACCATGTTTTAGGATGAGAAGAAAGTCCCACAGTCCTTCCCACAGTTACATCGGTTTTGATGTGACATTTAAAGGTTACAGGAATAAAATCTAGGGTTTTGAATAGAGGCCTTCTGAGCCAAACTAGTTTTATTTATTTATTTATTTATTTAAGTTGTTGAATTTATATCGCTCCTTTCTCCCATCTGGGATCCAAAGAAGCATGAGTAGTGAGATTTGCATGAACAATGACCCATTTTTCTTTTGCTGAACTGGAAGTATTGAGAAGAATTATTTGCTTTGATGAAAGAAGAGTATATGTAGATATTGGTGTGTGTGAAGATGTTTATTCATTTTCCTGTGGTCCACTCATTATTTAAAATAATTTTGCTGTTATTTTTATTCTGCTGTTGAGGGTTTTGATTTATTGTACACTGTCTTTTGTCTTTGAATAAAAAGAATAAGGATAATACACAAACAAGTAAACAAACAAATATTTTCTCCAAATCAACTTCCTCACTCACCAGATGCTCACCATCCCATCCCACCCCATTTGGGTCCTATTGTCATGTCTTGGGGGAAGGCAACAAGAGGAGGGTGCACTCAGCTTGCTTGCTTTAATTCACTCATTGACTCAACACTTTGGAGAAACTATGGGGCTCTACAGATGGGCAGGAAGGGGTGGAGAGATGCTGCCCCTTTCTGCCCCGGATCGGTGTCAAGGCAACCACACACTGTGGCACCGATCTGGCCTCCATAGAATACAAAAAGGAGCTGCCTCCGCACAGCTTCATGATGCCCCTTTGGTGCAGTGCTGTTTGGGCACTATGCCAAAGGGGTATCATCATGGCATGTGGCATTTGAATGGGCACATGCCAAGATGGCACCTAGGCAGACCAGTGAGGGCTTTTTTATATATATAATAAATTTTATTTCTTAAAAAGCAATATACATTGTGTGCTTGTAGTCACATTTTCAGTGAGTCACTAGGGCAGAGCTAGCAGACTAGCTCTTTATTTCTTCTCCCAGAGCCTCTGCAGAGCAGTTCCTGCTACAGAGAAGAGGAGGAGAGAGGTAGCTGGGCAACCATTTTAAGTGGTGACTGTTTAATTGTTTTTTAAACTCTAGGAAGAGTGTGCTTGTAGTCACATCTTCAGTGAGTCACACCTGTGAGTCACTAGGGGCGGAGCTAGCAGACTAGCTCTTTATTTCTTCTCCCAATTTTTATTTCATTTTTTAAATCCAAGGAAATCTACAGCAAAGGCAGAATTGATCAAGCTCACTGCCACAAATTGTTGAAGCATCAGGGGCTTAGCGTTGGTGTTTTCTGGAGGATTCTTTTTTTCAGAAGGAAGCCCACAGTCCTGTTCAAGTAATTTCCTAAGACTTTTCAGTATGGACACTGACGGAACCACGGCAGTCACCTGCAACACTTGTGAGATGTTTGTCTTCTTGCCTAAAGAAGTGGAGAACTTCACATGCCCCAAGTGCAAGTTGGTAGCCCTCTTGGAGGAGAAAGTGCAGCAGTTGGAGTCCAGAGTAGCTACACTTCAGCATATTAGGGAGCAGGAGGATTTCCTGGACAGAACAGAACTAACAATCCTGGACGAATACCATGCAGAGGAAGATGCTAGAGCCGAGGAGGTCACTTCACATACACAGGAGGAAGATAGCTGGAGGAATGTCACACAGAGAAGTAGGCCAAGAAGGGATTGTCCGGGGAGCTTGCAGCTAGAAAATCGATTCAAAGCTCTTTCCCTTATCAAGTTGAAGGGCACGGTCCAGGAAGGGAGAGGAAAATAGCGGATGTGAACAACTGGCTTCGCAGATGGTGCTGCCAAGAACAATTTGGATTCTTTGATCATGGGCTGCGGTTCCATGAGGAGGGACTTCTTGCAACGGATGGGTTGCATCTCACACCAGTTGGAAGAAATGTTTTTGCCAACAGTCTCAAGAACTTGATCAGGAGGGCTTTAAACTGAGTTCCGTGGGGAAGGGAGACAATATTAAGGAAGGCGAAAGGGCTGGAGAAAATAGTCAAACAGATATAGAGGAAACAAGAAAAAAAGTGCAAGGATCCAACAGTGGGAGGCAAATAAACTTGCACAAGCAAAAAGTAAATGGGACCCGTGGTCTGCGATGCCTCTACACTAATGCACAGAGCATGGGAAATAAGCAAGATGAACTTGAACTCCTAGTACAGCAAAGCAAATATGATATAATAGGCATCACTGAAACCTGGTGGGATGAGTCTCATGATTGGAATGTGGAAATAGAGGGGTATAACCTTTTTAAGAGAAATAGGCCAAACAGGAAAGGAGGAGGAATAGCACTATATGTCAGAGATATTTACACCAGTGAAGAGATCCAGGACATCAATTGTGGAAGCCAGGTGGAGAGCAAAGGGGAGGAAAACAACAAGGATGTTATGGTGGGAGTCTACTACAGACCCCAAGTCAGACGGAGGAATTGGATGATGCCTTTCTAGAACAGATGACCACACAGTCAGAAAAGAGAGATGTAGTAGTGATGGGCGACTTCAACTACCCTGATATTTGTTGGAAGTCAAACTCAGCCAGATCCTCAAGGTCTAGCAAATTCCTCACTTGCCTGGAAGACTATTTCATGGTCCAAAAGGTGGAAGAGGCAACAAGGGGGTCAGCTATTTTGGATCTGATCCTAACCAACAAGGATGACTTGGTTAATGGGGTGCAAGTGGTGGGATCCTTAGGTGGAAGTGACCATGTTCTCCTGGAGTTTGTTATACAATGGAGAGGAGAAGCCAGGCAGTCAGACATGCATTCTAGACTTTAGGAGAGTGGATTTCAGTAAACTTAGAGAAGTATTGAGGGTGATCCCATGGTCAGAAATACTAAAAGAGAAGGGAGTTCAGACCGGATGGGAGTTTCTCAAAAGAGAGATACTGAAGGCACAATTTCAAACAGTTCCAGTGAGAAAGAAAAATGGGAGGTGTCTCAAGAAACCAGGATGGATGACTAAGGAACTTTCAACCGAGCTAAGTTTGAAACAGAACATGTATAAGAAATGGAAAAAGGGTGAAATCAAAAAAAAAAAAAAAAAAAGGAATTCAAAGAAATAGCAGGCATGTGTAGGGGTAAAGTCAGAAAAGCTAAAGCACAGAATGAACTCACGCTTGCTAGAGAGGTTAAGAACAACAAAAAGGGCTTTTTTTGGATATGTCTGCAGCAAAAGGAAGAAGAAGGAAACGGTAGGGCCACTGCGTGGAGAAGATGGCAAAATGCTAACAGAAGACAGAGAAAAGGCAGAATTACTCAACACTTTCTTTGCCTCAGTCTTCTCAGAAAAGGCAAAGGGTGCTCAACCTGAAGATAATGGAGCAGAGGACAGAACAGGGGAATTTCAGCACAGAATAAGTAAAGAGACAGTAGAGGAACACCTTATTAATCTAAATGAATTTAAGTCTCCAGGACCAGATGAACTACATCCAAGAGTATTAAAAGAACTGGCAAATGTAATATCGGAGCCATTGGCAATAATCTTTGAGAACTCCTGGAGAACAGGAGAAGTCCCAGCAGACTGGAGGAGGGCAAACGTCCCCATCTTCAAAAAGGGGAAAAAAGAGGATCCCAACAATTATCGTCCAGTCAGTCTGACATCAGTACTAGGAAAGATTCTAGAGCAGATCATTAAACAGAGACTCTGTGAACATCTAGAAAGCAATGCCATAATCACAAAAAGTCAACATGGGTTTCAGAGAAACAAGTCATGCCAGACAAATCTAATCTCTTTCTTTGATAAAATTACCAGCTTGGTAGATGAAGGGAATGCTGTGGATATAGTATATCTTGATTTCAGTAAGGTCTTTGACAAGGTTTTCCATGATATTCTAGAAAACAAGCTTGTAAATTGTGGGCTAGACAAAGTAACTGTTAAATGGATCTGTAATTAGTTGACTGGCTGAACCCAAAGGGTGCTCAACAATGGCTCTTTTTCCTCCTGGAGGGAAGTGACCAGTGGGGTCCCACAGGGCTCTGTCCTGGGCCCAGTGTTATTCAACATCTTTATCAATGACCTGGATGACAGGATTGGGAGCACACTTATCAAATTTGCAGATGACACCAAATTAGGAGGAATAGTTAATACTCCAGAGGACAGGACCAACATTCAAAATGATCTGAATAGACTAGAAAGCTGGGCCAAAGCTAACAAAATGAAATTCAACACAGAGAAATGTAAGGTACTGCACTTAGGGCAGAAAAATGAAATGCATAGATATAGGATGGGAGACACATTGCTGAATGAAAGTACATGTGAAAGAGATCTAGGAGTCCAAGTAGACCATAAGTTGAACATGAGTCAACAGTGTGATGCGGCAGCTAAAAAGGCCAATGCAATTCTAGGCTGCATCAGTAAAAGTATAGTGTCTAGATCAAGAGAAGTAATAGTGCCACTGTATTCTGCTCTGGTCAGGCCCCACCTGGAATATTGTGTCCAGTTCTGGGCACCACAATTCAAAAAGGACATTGAGAAACTGGAGCGTGTCCAGAGGAGGGCGACTAAAATGGTGAAAAGTCTGGAAACCTTGCCCTATGAGGAACGACTCAGGGAGCTGGGGATGTTTAGCCTGGAGAAGAGAAGGTTAAGAGGTGATATGATAGCCCTGTTTAAATATTTGAAAGGATGTCACTTTGAGGAGGGAGCAAGCTTGTTTTCTGCTGCTCCAGAGAACAGGATCCGGAACAATGGATGCAAGCTACAGGAAAAGAGATTCCACCTCAACATTAGGAAGAACTTCCTGACAGTAAGGGCTGTTCGACAGTGGAACAAACTCCCCCAGAGTGTAGTGGAGTCTCCTTCCTTGGAGGTCTTTAAGCAGAGGCTAGATGGCCATCTGTTGGGGATGCTTTGATTTGGATTTCCTGCATGGCAGGGGGTTGGACTGGATGGCCCTTGCGGTCTCTTCCAACTCTACGATTCTATGATTCTATGATTCTATGAACATATCATCACATTTATACAGTTACAGCCCAATACCACAGTACATAAAAACAATACAGTACACACATTTAACATCACCCCTACCCATTGTCATCCCCTGCCCCCATTACACAGTAGAAACAAACAAATAAAAGGAAACAATATACTATATTCATGAAGACAAACTCAACAATCATTGACAAACAGAAATAAAATTTCCTTCCTGGATTCTACTACAGCTACCTTGAGCTATGTTTTCTTTTCTTCCTGCTAAATCCAAATAACATTTTAAGTTTCTATTACATAACTTTGCTGACACCTTAGTTGTACCTCAAAATATCTGTCAATATTATTCTTAGGACTATCTGCTACTTACAAAATCTTGCAAGTTAACGAAAATAAGAAGATCATTACATCATGTAAAATTTCCAAAACTTTTCTCTGTTTTTCTCGATGTCCTTTAGATAATAAAATAAGAAAACAAGGAAGTGTTACTATTTGAAAAACTAAATTTTGAATTGCTGATACATTTAACAGTATCTATATCTCAGAAATATTAATCCACTATATATTTAATTTGCTTTTCTTTATCTAAGATGTTACTAACTGGTTTCCAAATTTCTTTACAGGTTCATAGAAGATAAAAATATTACTGGTATAGGTTTAAAAGGGTCAGTTATAGATGATATTTTATTTTCAAAAAAACCCCAGCAAAATTGCTAGGCTATACAAGATTCTGTTATCTTTAGAGTTGGAGGAAGAACATATTAAAAAATCCATGATTAAATGGGCCCAGGATTTCCACCATAATATCCCATTAATCCAATGGGAAAAAAACTGGAAAATAGGAATAAAACAAACTGCAAGTTATGCCATCAGAGAAAATTATTACAAGATGCGATTTCGATGGTATTTGACCCCATCGAAATTAGCAAAAATCTATTCTAATGTGAACTCAAACTGTTGGAAATGTAATAAATCTCCTGGTTCTTTCTTTCATATATGGTGGAATTGTCAATATGTGAATAAATATTGGAAACAGATTCACAAGCGGGTACAACAAATTTTAAACTATAATTTCTCCATGTACCCAGAATTTTACTTATTGGGTATAGTTTAGATGACAATTTAGAGAAAAAATTTGGAAGACTCATTTTCTATTTGACCTCAGCAGCGAGGATGATCTATGCTGGAAACTGGAAAAATAAAGATGGCGTTGATTATAATAAGTGGTTGTTAAAAGTGATAGATTTTTCCGAATTGGACAAACTTACCTGCCGGATAAGAGGACTTGATTGGGAAACCTGTAAAGACCAGTGAGGGCTTTAGCATGGGAATGCTCAGCCCTCACCACTCCCACAGACCAGCGCTTATTGACAGTCTTTAAAGGGCCTATGACAATCTATGTTCAGAAACTACAGTAATTTTATATTTGATGCAACATGACTGGGAATAACATATATAAAACCCATACAATTATGAGCTTTCATCATATATTTTCTCTGTTTTTTTGTTTTTGGCAAAAAAAAAAAAAACAACCTACAAAGAGGGTGTACAGACTGGCATCTTTGGCCAGCCTGGGGATGGAGTCAGCGCATTGTGTCCACATGATGCAGGCCTCAACTCCACCACTAGGCTAATGTGATGCTGTATGCTGCACCGCACAGTGGGCAGCATCATAGCGCTTCTCTGGCACTGCATCTATATGATGCAGCGCCAGAGGAGCACGGAAAAGCCACAGCTCTGGTGGCTATGGTGCCCTTTCTGTGGTGCAGAAAGGAGCCGCTTTTCATGGCTCCTTTCTGTGCTACGGAAAGGCAAGATTTGGGCCATGGCATGTAGTTGCCACAGCCCCAATATGGTACCCTTAGGGGCAGTCTGTACAGACCCAAAGTTAAGCTTAACCAACTCCTTGTTCAAAGAAGTCAAATATCTCTTCCCAAGCATCATAATTGTTAAAATAATTGCACTTTCTCTCTGTAAAAGCTTTAAAGTGTATAATAGGTGCGGGGGCAACCTCCAGTGAACAAGGTGAGGATTAACAAAGGAAATATTCTCCATATATTCTGTTCTTTCAGTCTTCTCTAAAAGCATCTTCAGGGACTGATACACATGGGGAAAGTACAGATATTACTAAGAATAGGAAACATGATTCAAAGGAAGGAACACACACAGACACACAAGCATATTCCTTTCATTTGTACAAATAGATGCTACTCATATGATCTTCTCCTGCCCAGGTCCAACATGTGGATACTTTAAATGAAAGCAGAGGCAAACCAAAACCTCCAATCCAATGTGCCCAAAGATCAGCATAAGTATGTGCATGTGGACCTATGCTGTGCTGGGCCATATACCCTGTTCCCAGCTTACTGAAAAGCCCTTGAAGTTGTCCCACAAAGATATGTCATGCTTTGCAAGTCAAAAGGAAACTTCTCTAAGCATGCCTTCTCACTTGCAAAGTATGGAATGTTTGTGTTCAGAGCTTAAAGAAGCAGCTAGCTATGGCCACATACCCAGGTGCACAATGATTACAAAAGTGTTGAGATCTCTGAAGGACTAATGCGGATCTCAGCATGGGTGTCATCATTGTGTGCTGATCTTCAAGAAGGTTCGCTAGATGCTTCCCTGATCTTGCCTTCTCACTGTGAAGGACAGAATGGCTGTGTGTGGTGATTACAAGAACTTTACAGTAAGCAGGGGACTTTGGGCACTGGGGAGGGAAGGAGTGAGGGAGGAAATATCAAATCCTACAGAAGCTGAAAAAGAACATCTGCATACATATGGTACACGTGTGCTGATGTTACTAGGAGAATTGTGGTAGATGTCTGAGCTATGTTAGGCCTGAGGAGCTTTTATCAACATTGTCATTGACCTGATCATAGGAATAGAATATTTCAAAATATTAAAAAAATATTAAAAACAAACAAAACAGTTTTCTCAAGTGTGGTGAAATACTAACAAGTAGAATCCTAGACAGATTCAAGACTTATTCTGTGTGGAAAATGTATAATTTTTGGTGCATTAATAATGGCATTTTCTGAGCAGAAAAATAATATTTCTATGCACAAAACAACATTCTCTTTGTAAAACTAAGGCTTGGAAACAGATGGGACAAATAAAACAACTTCCGGCTGTTTCAGGGGCATGGCATTTACATGATACACCCACCTCTCCCCAAAGCAACCTGAAGCTGTACTGAGGCCGCACCAAGGTGGCAAGAGTCATCCCAAAAAGGAGTAGATTAAATTTGCTCCTGCTATTCAGGACCACGGTGGAAATTCACATTGGGATTGGGCTGTGTGATTGCTGTAGTCCTGGTGTGATTTGTGCCCGAGGGGCCAGAGGCCACTTCTTCTGTGCTGTCTGCTTCATCCCTAAGGTTCATTGTAATGTATGTTAGAGAAAGAAAATACACACAAGGCAAAACAATTGGAAAATATGCACAAATATGCTTTAGTAATGGGAAAATATATGCAAAATAATTACATTAGGGAAATGTGTAAAATGTTAGGGAAGGTATGCATTAAATACATAAAAATGTCCATGTAGGAATTAAAAACGTCCTGTATCCTAAGATAGGGATGAGAATGCTGGTGGTATCTGGAGAAATGCAACACATTGATGATGACAGTTTTTACATCTCTGCTTCAGAATAATGTCATTGAAGATGCTACACTTCATATGTTTATCCTGGATCTTCCAGATAAAAAGAAACAGGGCACCCTTGAACAACAGGGTATCCATGAACAGCATAATTGTTGTCAAGACCAGGTGGTAGCAATGAAAAAAGTGGGAGAGGCATGATATCACAATAGTTTTCATACCCACCCCAAATCTGAGCCTCAAACATTATTTTAAGAACTTAGTAACTACTTGTAACTATAAAAAAAATATGACTACGTATGCAAGTACACCGAGGAAATGAGAGCGCATTGCAATTAGAATTCACAGATATACAAACAAAGGAAACTGTGAAAAATTGCAATGGCAGGGATGTTTGGCTGGCTTGTGATGTTGTAGCTTTAGAGAAATCCATGCCTAATGGGCCAAGGCAGCAAAGGTAAATTAAAGAACATGTCATTTTATTCAGCTCAGATGCTGCGAAGAAAATAAAATAGAAGAAATTGTGCTTCTATGGATCCACTTTTTCTTTTTCAAGATTTAAGGGTATGTCTCAGTCCATCTGCTGAAGGCTGAATGGAATCTTCTAGCACCTGGTTAAATGCTGTTTCAAATCTTTATCTATCTTGGGTTGACAGATATAGTTGGGAAGTACATCTTTCCCAATCACCTGCATCTCTTTGTCCATGGTTTTATGACCAAACAGAGACTGCAGTGTTATAGCTGCCATGTCTAGGGGTGTGGGAGAAGGTGAAAGAATCCCTATTTCAGGATTTGAGATCCTGTGTTATGCACCAAACAACCCCTGATACAGTTATCAATCTAGGTAAGGCACCAGCATGAGTGGACATAGTCTATGATGACATATACAGCACCCAACTTTAGTGGCATCCCTGCGATTGGTGTCACCTGGTGCAGTGGGTGGGGCTTCAGATGTGGAAGGATGGGGCTTCCGCAAGGAGGCACAGGCTCAGCCTGAGCGGGCGCCTGCACCTGTGACCCTCCTTGCCACAGCCCTTGTCCTTGCCGCTGCCTCCTCCTCCTCACAGGAGAAAGGGGTGGTGGCAAGGAGCCCAAAGAAGCACACATGCTTCCCGAAAGTACTTGCTGCCACCCCTTCTCCTCAGGGGAGAAATGGTCGGTGGCAAGGAGCCTGGAGATGCACGTACGCCTCTGGGTTGTCCTTGCCACCCCCTTCTCCTTAGAGAAGAGAAGATTAGGGAGGAGGGGGTTGGTCTTGTTTGATCTGACAAAACTCATATTTTGGCTATTAGTTTCCACCAGAAATGCAGAATTGAGGTGCCGTGGTGCTCTTTCTTGCAAGTTTCTTCCTCCCCATGCATTTCTACATAGCTGAATCTACATGCCATTCACACTCCCTAAGTCTGACAGTAGCATCACTGGTGGAGTGCAGGGGTGCAGACTGCACTCACTGGGTGACACCACAGAGGGGGGTGACACCCAGTCGGCACCCCAGCCCCTCTCATCCCTGCCACGGTCCCCCTTATCTTTTATGTGTTCCTGTTCTCACAATTTTGAGGAATCCATATCTAGGTGTGGTAAAGTCCATGAAGAATCATGGATCACAATCAAACCTTCTAATTTCTAGAATATCTAAACAAACTCACCAGTTCTACTTCTCTGCTTTCCATAGATTCTTTTTTCCTGATTCTTTAGGTCTCCTATCCCATTATGCTCTTCCATTTGCTCTGTATGTTGGTTGGTTGGATAAATTATCTTCATATGTATGCTCTTTATATTTCTTTCAATAAAAGTTCATATATTTTCACTTGCCTGGGGTCTCTGTCAGTAACTATTGGTATAGCTGGTGCTGGATCCTGAAAATTATGTTACTCCCTCTTGCACAGCCAAATTGAATGTTTTCCAAATTAATTAAGTACAGTGGTACCCCGGGTTACGAAAATAATTCATTCCGCCGCCGCGTTCGTAACCCGAAATGCTTCGTAAGCCGAAAAAGCCATAGGCGCTAATGGGGAAAAGCCGCGATTTCGTGCGAAATAGCGCCGAAAAGCACCAAAAAATTTTTCGTAACCCGAAAAAAACTTCGTAACCCGGAACAGTTTTTTCCTATTGATTTTTTTCGTAACCCGGAAATTTCGTAAGGCGGCGCATTCGTATCCCGGGGTACCACTGTATAGGTTGCTGTTGTCAGTGGAGACTCTGCTAGCCCTACACATTCACAGTAAGACCTGTGATATAACACAAGTTGTTGTGCTCACAGCACCGCCTTGTCACTGCCCCTTTCTCCTCTGAGAAGAAAGAGGCGGTAGCAAAGACTACTAGAAGGGATATGTACTTCTCTGGGCTCCTTGCCGCCTCCCCTTTCTCTTGGATCCCACTCATTAGCACTGAAAAATCCACAAGGAAGCACACAGAAATGTCCATGTGAGGGTGGGGGGGGTTTAATCACATTGGCCAAGACTTGCTTTAGGAGCAAAGTAAAACAGAACCTCAAGGGTTGACCAACCTCTTAAAGAGACCAAGACATGATATCACGATATGAAATGGCTCTCCCTACAGCAGTTCCACTGTTTGTACATAATATACTTTGCATAAAATTCCTGTCTTTGCACCAAACTAGTGTCTCTTTTTCTTTGTGAAGTTAAACATGAACACACACACACAAAATGGGACAGGGTGATTGATTACAAAGAAATAATAATTCCCATCCAATACCACTACTGCTATTATCAGATTCAAACAGAAATGGAGAATTTTACAGAAATGTGCAAAAGATTTTCACAAAATATACAAACTTTGTGCATGATCAGTAATAACTCCTTTCTGTCAGCAAAACCTTCTGTCAAGGAGATTTTTAAAATCTTATTATTGGATAAAAGAAGTTCATGTTTATATTTCTAGAAGCCCATCCAAAATTTTTGCATACCTCTGCCCATCATTTGAGGCAGTTAACAGAAGTCTTGAAGATGACCTTTAACATGCTTCTCTAGGAAGGTGCTGTAGAGACTACTGGGCAGTTGGATGAGCTATTTTTGAAATCTTAGGCCCAGTACAAACGGGTCCTCAGTGACGCCCTCGTCATGTGTTAGCGTTGCCTCAGCAGCACCCTGTATACATTGATGCCTCCATTGTTACGTAAGTGCCATGTTACGCCGCCCTTGTGGCATAAAAAGAACCCACTTTTTGCGGGTTCTTTTTCCACCCGAGGGAAGCTGCACGGTTTGGTGGCTGCAGCTTCCCTCCAGTGAAAAAACAGGTGCTGATAGGCCGTCGTTTTTTGGCGGTCTGTACCACGTCTCAGTCAGACCTTTTTGCTATTCATGATTTTTACTATGTCATTGTTTTTCACACCCCACGTCATTTTTCCTTCCTTCTCTGCTATCTCCTCTCTTCCTCCTAATTCATCTTTGGCCACATATGTTGATACCTGAGGACCAAATATGATATTGTTAGTAGTTCAGTGACATGAATGCTGTCAGCTTTCCTTGTAAGCTTTTCTTTCTTTTTGCCTGTTTTCTTGTTTTATTTATAGCTCCTTTGCTTTGGGATCTGATTAACAAATCATGATCCATTTTCACTCTTCTTTCTTACTGACTTCTCTCTTTCCAGTGCTCTCTCTTTGACAACCAACTTGATATTTTCTAAATGCATTTCCTGGAATTAAGCAAAATAAATATTTCACCTTCTCTTTCCCTGTATCACACATTAGCTATCATTAGCTGGCTAGGAGCTTTCCTCAGTAGCAACATATTGAGATTTAGAGCACTGTATATTAAACATGCAAACAGATACTTTTAACAGCAGCTGCCACATCTTGCAATATGTTTTATTAACGCCAGGCTGCTCCAAGTCATTTGTCACTGTCAGGATCACTACTGCTCCCAACATTTCTTAGCACCACATAAGTGAACAGAATAGCAGAGGATATTACATGTTTCCCCAAGGATTTCTGGTAATCTCTGAGTAGTGGGTTGGAATGGCAGGGGAAGAATGGGAGGGGGAAGGACAGTCCACAGTACTTTGAAGTGTGTTCCAGGTATGTCTGTGTAGACAGTGATTCAAAATGTTAAAAGGAGTACTATGTGTATTCTAGGGACTTATACATCTATAATTAGAATTAATTGTGCCATTTAGGTAAAATGGCTATACGGTGGCTTATTCTGATTCTGAGGGGTGTAGCAGACAGGGAGGAAAAAGTGGCTTAAAGCTGCTTTTTCCAAGAGTGGACTGCACTCTTGACTGCACTGCCTGCTCCCAAGGTGACCCAAATGCACATGGCATGACCACATGGCAGATTGTCTGGTGAATATATTTTTTTGCAAATTTTCCCCACCATCCATGTGCACTGTTGCACAAACACACCACTGGTGACTATCTGCTGCCTAGATACCATCCGATTGGCTGATTGCCCCTTTGATCATCTACACCGTCACACCTGTGATCCTCCACCAGGACAGGGCATCATAGCATTGGTGTGCCCACTCAAACACTGGCAAAGCACAATCATGGAAACCCCACACACATACCCCTTGCACCCCATGCCCCCTCTTGGACTGTCTGATTTGTGTTTGTTGTAATTACATCTATTGGAGGTGGCACAGGCACGGTACAGACTGTTCCTTTGGGGCGGCCTGGACCTGCCCCTTTTTGCTCTGTATTGGGGCCAGGGCAGCCTCACCGGCAGCCCTGTGGCCCCAATCCAGAGTTTTTCTGGGCCTTTTCCCTGGCGTGGAAAAGGGGTGTCCTTGGGGCTTCATGCCCCCAGACATCCGGACAGCCAGAACCATGGGAGAAAGGGGCCACCTGGCCCCTTTCTCCTTGGCATTGTTCCTGCAACCATTTGGTTGCTGTGGGAACAATACACATGGCAAAAAGGAGCTCCTTCCTGTGCTGCAGCCAGGCCGCCATAAATGGCCTGGGGTGGCACGGACATGTCACGCATGCGCTATGCCGTTTGGACATGGCATGTGCGTGATGTCGTTGTCATGCACCCTGTGTGGATGGCACCACATAATGATGGCGCCATCCATACAAACTAGGGTTAGGGAGCGTGCAGTTGTCATGTGCTCCCTAACCCTAGAATTGGCACTGGCATGTTGCTTAATGGCAGTCTGTACCGTGCCACACTTTCACTTTTTTGCACTGCCGCCTCAGCAATTTGGGTGCAGCAGCTTTAGCCTTTTTATATGCACACCTGCAACAGTGCATTTATATGCAGCTTTTAGTGTTAGGGTTAGGATACAGTGCTCCTTTGGGACTACTCTGATGTTGGGGTGTTTACGTGCACGCTTGAAGGTGCACGCTTTCTGGGTAGGTCAGTTTATTCCTGCTTCTAGTCTGGCTCACCCCCACCCCCGAGGGGCCACAGCACGATTTCAGGCTACTTAATGTGTTTGTGTCATATAAAGTTTTGGCCCGTCTGTTCTGGGCCTGAGTTTCAAAGTTATTAAAATGTTTTGGCAAGGAATGCAGCAGAAAAAGGAAAGAGGGAAAAGTGATGGAAAATTCAGTTAGATTACTTATAAGGCCAGGGAGCAAGGATTAACCATTACTAAGTGGATAAATATTATTGTTATCCTAAGGCCTGGAGTACTGATAACTGGAAACCCTGCCAAGTCTTCCTTAAATGGTTTGCAATTACAGTAATGTTACAGTTATGGGATGACATTAGAACACCTTCGTATGGGATCTTTGGGTCATAAGGATAGGAAGGGATCCTAAAGACCATCTAGTCTAACCTGTGCAGGTAGAGGAAACCATAATTAAAGCACCCCTGAGAGGTTTCAATGAAGAAAAGCTCATCATGTTCCAAACCTGTCCATTCCACTGTCCAACAGCTCTTATCTGCTGTATGGCTTTGAGAAAGACTTGACCATTGGAACTTATTGTTTGTAGTAGGATTGGGTTATAGAAGAAACTAATTTTTATAGACCATTTTTTCAGTGACCAAAGTAACTGAATTTTTACTTAATGGAATCTCATTGGGAATAATTTTCAGAAGGGGTGCTATAGGAATTATGTTTAGTAATTTTGGTCACTGGTGTTGGCATTTGGTTGTCCCTTAAGTATCAGCCCACACATACTGCTTATTGTCTATCTGAGATTGTCTGAGAGAGAATGTCCAGAAATTTGAAGTACGTTGTCCTCAGCAAGGAGTTGACATACTATCTTAATTTTCTTTTTCATGGGATAAATAAATTTCCTCCCTGGAAATTTAAGTAGAATGCTACCACAGTTTACTGTTTTGTTTTGTTTTGTAATAATGTGTATGTGTTGATGTTATTTTAATTTGTTGGTTTTAATTATAATTGATTTAATAACTTTTTAAGGGGGGGAGGGAAGTAGATTTTTATGTATAATGTATTATATTTTATTACTGTTAACCACCCCGATTGACCTCAAAGGGGCGGGATATAAATTATTATTATTATTATTAATTGGGAAATCCAATGATGCTCTGAATCAATGCATGTAGTTGACAGTGGACTGAATGAGGGTAATAAATTTATGCTCAAAATTCTGCAGCATAGACTCCCACTATATAAGGAGAGACAAACAGGGTTCAGAAAAGGTAGAAGCACTAGGGGCCACATTGCAAACATAAGATGGCTAATGGAACTGCAGGAAAAAATTAGCATGTGCTTTATAAACTATAGCAAAGCCCTTGATTGCATAGACCACAGAAAATTATGAATGGCTCTTAAAGACATGGGAGTGCCACTACATTTGATAGTCCTGATGAGAAATCTGTATTTAGGACAAACGGCTACTGGCAGAACAGAATATGGAGAAACAGAATGGTTCCCAATTGGCAAAGGAGTCAGGCAAGACTGCATTTTATCACCTCATTTGTTCAACTCATATGCAGAATATATCATATGAAGGTCAGGTTTAAACTCAAGAAGGAGAAATGGAGATAGTAGAAGGAACATCAACAATCTAAGATACTGTACAGTATACAAATGACATTATACAATTAGCAGAAAACATCACAGACATGGAATAATTATTAAAGAAAGTCAGTGAAGAAAGTGCAAAGTCAGGCTTGTTAGTGAACATGAAGAAAACAGAATAATAACCACTTAGGATCTACCTAAATTTAGCCTAGACAATGAGGAAATTGAAATAGTTAAAGAGTTCTGTATATTGGATCAAAGACTGAACAGAATAGAGACTGCAGCCAAGAAATCAGAAGGAGTCTAGGAATGGGAAGGGCAGCTATGCAAGAAGTAGACAAGTTCCTAAAGAGTAAAGATATACAACTGAGCACAAGAGTTAGAATTGTCCAAGCCATTATATTCCTCATCATCACATGCAGGTGCAAGAGCTGGACAGTTTAAAAAAGCAGATAAGAAGAAAATAAACTCATCTGAGATGTAGTGCAGGAAAAAATGCTGAAGACACCATGGACAGCCAAAAAGATGAACAAATGGATCCTTGAAGAAGCCTGAAATCTCCCTGGAAACCATGATGATCAAACTGAGGCTGCCATACTTTTGCCACATCATGGAAGACATGACTCATCAGAAAAGACAATAGAGTTTATTGCATTGCCTTTGCTCCCACAATAGAGGCAGGATGTAATTTTAAGAAGGTGGATCTTATCGCATTTCCTCATCACTGGGCAGTACATAGCCTGTATGCAACTCTGGCTACTCCCACATCTTTTCAAGAATGGGATTTTCCTATTCTTGAAAAGCTGTGGCAGAAGTCTGGGTTGCATATGGGCTGCATACTGCCCGGGGATGGGGAAATGCAATAAGATCCGCCTTCTTAAAGTTACATCCCATGTCTATTGCAGGAGCAAAGGCAACGCGATCAACTCCAGTAACACCAAGAGAGATAGAAGGTAGCAGAAAGACAAGAAGACCGCATGTCAGATCGATAGATTCAATCAGGGAGGTCATGGGCTAGGGTTTACAAGACCTAAACAGAAAAGTGGAGGTCAGGGAGTCTTAGAGATGTCTCATTCACAGGGTCATCATGAATTGGGGTTGACTTGAAGGCTTTTAACAAGAACAACAACAACAGCAACAACAACAACAACACCGACAACAACAACAATTTAGCCTTATACCAAGACTGGATAGATTTGGTCTTGGTCAAGAGGCAGGGTTTAGAATGAGAACTTAGTTTCTTTGGACAGTATAGCATTCTTTGGACAGTATAGCATTCTTTGGGAGGGGCCATGGGCCCAGGTAGAAGCACAGCTCCCTTGGCATCCATGTGGGAAACAAACACACGTGTAGCTGTTAATGATGCAGCAGAACAAACTTTATTTTCAAGATAACCCAAAGCCAACACGTCTTCAACAAAAATCCCTTAAAATCAGGTTAACAACAAAACAGTCTCTCTGGAGCTTTTGCAAGTCGCTTAGCTCCCGTAGTCACTTTCTCAAACGAAGGACTCTTCCATGTCTCTTCTCAGGAAATTCTATATCATTTTTTTCTCTCTCTTAGAGACGGGGACCGTTCTCCCAGCTATCTCCCTTTGAATCCCACCAAGTGTCCTCTAACCCCTCTCATGGTTTAGGACTCTTGCCAGCACCAGGCCAATACCCTAACTCCCCTTCCCACCGGGGGTCTTGCAAAACCACGGCAAGGTGGAGACCTACCTGTGGCAACGCTCAGGACGCCTCCAAGGATATGGGACGTCCGTCTCTCCACGGGCTCTCAGTTATCAGTTCTCATTACCTTGTCTCCACCTCACTTCTTCCTCCCCCTCTTCAACTCCACCCTCCTCTCCTGTGTACCTGGATGTATTCTCTTATATAGGGTCCACCCCACCCTGCTTTCCCTGAAGTTGTCTCCTCTCTCCAATGTGATTCCTTCCCCACCTCCCCCAGTGACACCTCTCCTCCCTCCTCTGGACTCCCCTTTCCATTAACTCCCCTCAGGTCCTTCTGATTTCCCGCCCGCTCACCTCAACAGAGGGTCACCTCCCTACACATTCCCCTTGAAAATCTGGTCCATCATTTTAGGGAACTCATTTAGGGCTTCATATCTAGATGTCCAGACATGAGCTGTGGACTACTGTGTGCTTGGATCAGTTTATGCTAATATATCCATTACTGAGAAAATTAGAATTTGTCTTCGTTATATACAAGCTGTATTATTTCAGTGTATTCTCCATGATGGTACTTTTGAATAAGTTTTGGAGATTTCAGTTAATCCAGATTCTAGAATGATGCTGAAATGGTGTTAGTTTTCATTAACCAGTAAGTTCGTGAAAATTACAATAAAAATTCTTGCAAAAGCTGCATAGCTGTTTATGGTTCATAGTGCAGTAGATAACTGTATTCAATTAAACCAACAGAAATAGCTGCTTTAGGCATACTTTGCTGTTTTAGCACTTTCTTAATTTAGGAGCATAGCAAGATGAAATGAAAACTAAATATCTGTCAAATTTATGTCTCTTGATAGGTAGGCTCCATCAAAGGAGATATTTAGAATGTGCATCAGGAAGAGAGGATTGAAGTTTTCTATCAAGAATCAATGCACTCATGCCATTTATCATCTACACGGGGTTGCTGAGAGAGATTCAGGGGTATAGCTATGTAGTGGGCAAAGTTGGTTCTCCAGTGAAATGTCCTTTCAGTTCCTAAAAGCAACATCAAGAGCAACATCAAGGTCTGCCTGAAGGATGAGGCCCCTCCCTCCCCAACTGTCACCTCGGCCTCAGAGGGAGCCATCAGGCGGACCCAGCAACATCAAGGTCTGCCTGAAGGA
>NC_056525.1:36411111-36436303 GCF_019175285.1 Sceloporus undulatus | reverse complement strand
TATTATTATTATTATTATTATTATTATTATTATTATTAAATTCTAGCATTTCAAAAAAGGATACAATGAGAATAACTTACACCTAGTACTCTTACAACTGCTGTATTCACATTCCCTTGGTAACATTTGCTAACTCTTCTATGATTCTATGAACTCTTCTCTTTGGATGTTTAAATGATATTTCTAACTGAGTGACTGAAGTTTTGAGTTATAGCAGTGATAGAAATGTGGGGACTGACAAAAAACCTCACTTGGGGAGCAGGATTCATGTTTAGGGTCAATGCTCTCATTTTAACCTCCCCCCAGCTACTACACCCCCAGTATTTTGGTCTTTTGAGAACATTGTCTCCCTCGCCTTTAGACAACGTTGTTAGAGACTTTCTGCCTGCCACATGCCTCCAGTGGTTCCACTGTATTCAAACATTTTTAGTCATTCATATCCTTAATTGTTGTCTTGACTTTGAAAATCCACATAGACTCCTGTATCATTATTCTTGACATTAGTATTACAATCCTGTAAGAATGTTCTCTTTGTTATGCACATTCTAGCTTAGGTTAGATTCTCCTCTTGCTCTTCTCCTCAAGTATCAAGTCTTGTAGATAAAATCAATACACAAGAAGGGGACTGTGCTAGCCTTGACTCTCCACTGTTGCTCTCTTCATGTAAGATTCTTCACACAATCATAGTCCCTGCTAACATGAAAGCTTCCATCGAAAGGGTGGGGTTCTCCCCTTTAGACTGCTCCTCTTTCCAGTGGAGAGCAACAAGAAAGGGGCAAGACTAGCACACTTCCATTCTTGCATGCTTGCTCTGACTAGATTATATAATATTTGAATAGGGCTTGTTTCTCAATATTAATTTAGCTCTTGATAGCAATGGTATTGTTACTGTTACCTGTCTTCAAGTTGACTGACTCACAGCAACCCTGTGAATGAGACACTTCCAAATCCCTCTATTCTCAGCTGCTCTGCTCAAGTCGTGCAGGCTCAGGGCCATGGCCTCCTTTATTCTGGTATAAAGACAGAGGAAAAATAGTTTCCAATGAAGAGATGCCTAGAGTAACAGAATAGGAGGTTTTTGTAACAAGTCTGGTCCAGATGGGTCTCCAGTAAACACATTTCTACTGCAGCAATCGCCTAAACCATACAGAAGAGCTGTGATGGTGCATTGGTAATATTGAACTGCCTTGAAAGGAATTTCTGAAAGTTTGCCACATAGACATATATATTATGCTATAACAGTTTTGCTACCTGGGCACAAATTTAAACCTGTTAGGTTCCATTCCCTCCCCTTGCCCCCACTGAATGATGTTCTCATTCTCCCTCCCTCCCTCCCTCCCTCGCTCTCTTTCACTCACACACACGACATCTAATTCAGTTCTGTCTAAATATTGGTAAATGAACAATTATTCATTTTGCATTCATTTAAATATATTGTGCATGCAAATGAGCAATGACCATTTTGTTCCCTTCCTGAGACAAGGCACACCCTTCTGTTGTGCTTGCTGCAAGCTGACTGCCAAATGAACTCCACTGAGGAAAATACAACAAAATCCAAAACAAAACACATTGAGAAAAAAGAAATACACGCTCTCACTTGATGCATGCAAAAGAAGCATTTGTGTAAGAATCATTTACAGAGAGCACCAAATGCACATGAAAACCCTGAGCACACAACTGGAAATGTGGGCCCTTAGGGCTTTGCCTCCATTTGGCAGGCACAAGATACCACCTGCAAATGTGGGCAAACATTAGCAGCTGGTGTTGTGATGCTTTGCTTAATGCAACTCTGGAGAAAGAAACAACACCATGAGATGCTGCTTTGCTTTTTCAAATAAAACATAGATAATGATGCTTTCATGTCTTATCTTCAAAGAAAGAATGGTGTAATCAGGATGCAGACAGTGGTGCAATCCATTCCTCTGTATCTTGACACCAGTGCAAGGGTGGCATCAGCAGCATTGTTTCCAATTTGTATCAGCAGCAGTAAGAGGAAAATCCATCCCTGGGGCTAAAATTTGCATGGGAGGTGACATTGTTATAGGAATTTACAGTAATACCAATTATCAGTATAATAACAAGAGTATCCAAATGGGCATTCTGAGCAAGCCCTTAGCCACTATTAGGATGATGAGTGATCAGAACCCTTTGCATAGAGGGCACTGAGGGAGTTTCTGGAATTAAGATGGCAAGAGTCTTGTAGCAATGCTACACTCCATGCTGCTGTAATTAATGAGGATTCATACTTTACAGGAAAAATATTTCTTTTTCTGCCTGACTAGCCTAATGAAAAAAATAAATAAAAATAAAACCAAGTGCTTAATAACAGCACTCCTGGCTTTTTTTTTAAAGGCTCAGTATTGGTTGTGAATTATTTAAAGCCTTTAGAAGGATTTAAACACAGATTTCTAAGTAATGAATTCTCTGCTGATTCAGCTTGATCCCAGATGAATTGAAATATCTAATTAGTAGCTTTGATTCAACTCTATTTTTGAGTTGAATCTTCCACCTCAGAAATTTCTTGCAAAATAAAATGGTTCTCTCCTTGAGTTGGCCAGAGCTTAACATAAAACAGGACCAAGAAACTTGCCTTTTCCTTTCCTTTCCATGCTTTTCCTTTCCTTTCCTTTCGTTGCCTTGCTTTGCCTTGCCTTTCTCTTTTATTTTCTTAACAGGGTGTGACAGTCAGGGACAGTCCCTTATTCCTCCTAACACAGAGGCTGTATCTACACTGCAGAAATAATCTGGTTTGACACTACTTTTAACTGCCATGGCTCAATACTATGGAATTCTGGAATTTGTAGTTTGTTGTGGCACCAGAGCTTTACTCTGGTTGCAGCCTGAATCTCATGACTCTAGAGGCCATGACCAATATCTGATGTCAACCTGAAACCACAGAATGTAAAAGCATGGAGGTCCTTCACATTTTCCAATTATGGCACTACAATCACACTTTAATTTCTGTGGCTGCATCCTATGGAATTATGAGATTGGTAGTTTGGCGAGGCAGTACAGCTCTCAGATTTAGAATTCTAAATGTTCCTCTCTAAACTCCAGATCCCAGGATTCTCTAAAATGTTGCCTTGGTAGTTAAAGTGGAATCATAGTGCTCTAATCCACAGTTTCTCCTCTTTAGTTTACCTCATTCTCATCTGCCTATTGGTCTGAAAGAAAAGAGACAGGATGGGAGCATTTGTTGCCAACAAACTAGTGTGTGTGAGAGATAATTGCTTTGTCTAGAAGTTAGGTTTCAAAATTGCTCTGAGCATGGATGGATATACACTAGGGATAGATATCTTTTGTTTATTTCATTTCTGCATGCAAGAGTGAAAAAAAAGTCAGCAAAATTTATTTCCACCTCATGAGAATATGAGTGTTTCTGTACAGTTTTCAAACACAATTGGTATCTCAGGACATCATTAGTGCAAAAATACCTTTTTTTCCAATGCAGGAAATGTATTTTTGGACAGAAAATGCATATTTCACAGTAAATAAAGTGGTTCATTTTCAAAAATACACAGAAAATACTAGTGAGAAAATTATGTATGTTTGTTTCTGCACAGGAATCATGTTTATACAGTTTGTGTTAAATGTATTATGAGATTTGTAGAACAAAGCTTTCTTCACAGAAAAAGCATATGTTTTACTACATGTGTTTTCTATGCAAAACAAGTTTTTTTTTAAAAAAATGCAACAATAAATTTATTTTAAAATATATATTCAAAAGTATTTTGTCAAAAAGAAAAACCCACAAGCCATCAGTATTTTCTTCCCCAAAACACATTTTCTGCCTATGAAAACAATGTGTATTTTTGTGAAAATGAATTTTGTCCAACAATGTCCCAAAATGCAGAGAAGCTCATAGCTCATTACCTTTCCCATCAAAAATGTGTATATTAATGAGCATTCTTCACAATTCCCTCACGTGTAAACCTCCCATGTACAACAGTGATCAAAATATGATAATAATTGCAACCAGACACTAACCTCCCTAAAAACCAACCAACCAACCACAAATAAAATCCCATAGCATCTGGGATACATTTGTACTACTGTTTCAATACCATAATACTTCCTTTATTGCTTCCCCAGGCCAAAAGGCTAAAAACCCCCCCAAAAAAAACCCTGCTTTGCATTAGTATGGTGATTGCCAACCATGGAAGCTATTACAGATCATAGCTCTTAAACATCCCAACCAGCACAACCAATGGCCAGATATTCTGGGACTTGTTGTAAATTTCATCTGGGACCACAAAACCATGGAGGGTTAGGCTGAGGTAGTAGAGCTGGTGAGTGAAGCTCCCATTCCCATAAATTCTAATGATTTTTTAAAAACCTTAGAAATAGAAGATAATAATAAAATAAGCTTTATCCAAAACTGAGGCAGATGCATCTACCCACTTACCCTGTTTCTGCTTGCAACAGGTTAAGCAAGGATGACCACTTGTGTTACAGCCCATATCAAAACAGCTCTAAATATCAGGAAAGGAAGGAGAAGGACTAAATTTTTTTACTTCTCAACACTTGAATAGAAAGCACAGATTTTGCACTGGAATCTGTCCCTAGACTCACTAAAACTGCAAGGCACTGACATGTGAAAATTTGCCCAATAACTTTGTATTTAGGAATAAATGGTTGTTGAACATTGTAGAAAATCATTTTATATGATCCTGACTTAACTGTGAGCTCATAAAACTGCTGTTTGAAAGATGTTCAGAGAATGAAAGGGAGATGCAGAGAAAGGATAGAAAAGGATGAAAGATGCAATCAGAAGTGTACAAAAGAAAAGCAACAACAAGATAACCTGTTGATGTTCAACTATTTCACATTAAAAAGTGTATTTGAAATGATTTTGTTTGTTGAAAGAAGGCCACACTGAAGTCAGAGACAGACACATCTCTTTTGGTTTTAGTTTTGGTTTTGCACCAGACCAACACATCTCAACCTCACTAACTGAATTATACAGAACAAAATTGGTACCTGCTGTACTCTTCTAGCTAGAAGAATATTACAAAACATGCACATACGGAAATATATTAAAGGTCTCCAGAATAACCTACTGATGCTCAGATGGCAGTCTGATTTGTTTCTATTTGCAATGACTTTTTATGTTCATGGAAGGTAAGATATATAAGTTAGATTTTTGGTTAAAAATGTTATTTACCCCCAAAGGTCTAGCCCCCATTGACTTTCAGTGATATATTCCGGTCAAGATGGAAAACAACAGTCAAGGAAAAAGTGCAACCCTTGGGCTTTTCACAATCTGTTATTCTTGCCATGGGTTATGCAAAAGCCAAAGGAAATATTCGCCAGTGTATCTGGGACACTGAGTTTCGAAATCATATAAGTGTAGCCTCTTTACATTCAACCTTTAAAGATAGTGGGAGGGGCTTTGTGCTTGCAGCGTATTTGAACAATTTAACAAATCCAAAGTATAGGAAAGTCTTTACTCTGGCCAAATTTAATGTACCTCCATCAGCTTTACTTAAGGGAAGATATAATAATAAACCACTTTGTGAATGCCTATGTCCTTGCGGTTTTGGGGAAGTAGAAACAGTGAGGCATGTCTTACTGTATTGTACTTTTTACCATGATCTTCAGCACTGTTTTATAGCCCCAATTTTAAGAAAAATATCAGGTAAATCTGATGCATTTTCTATTAATTACCTCTTGGCTGACCAGTGGTCAGAGATTACAGCCAAGGTGCAAGTTTTTGCATTAGTGAAATAGCTTGCCAATGAGGATGGTGTCTTAATCTTAATTCTAATGATTTTATTATTTGAATGGTTTTCTACTATGCAGTTTAAATTTATTTAGGTTTTGAATTATTGATAAAATCTGATGTATAATAGTATTCCTCCCACAATGTAACAACCCTCGTCTGTGGTATTTTCTTGCTGTTGTCTTTTTGTACTGGTCAATGACTGTAATAAATTCCATTCATTCATTTGCTCTTTTGTATGAGCAATATCACTTCATAGGTCACTTTGGTTGCAGTTTCAATTCTTTATAAAATACAGATGTGAAACATGAGGTGTCTGCAGAGTTGAGATGGCTGGCATCTAAAAACGATTACATAGTCATATGTTGCTATTTTCCTCATATAGATGAATGACTCCATAAGTGTAAAAATGTAAAAAAAGGCAACATGCAAGGCCTAATCATAAAATAATCAAGTAGGGAACTGTACAAATGCTAACTAAACAGCTTAGCACCAAGTTTTATTTGTAAAAAAGCTGACATCTCTATAGAATTACTGTTTTCTTTGTGATGCATATAACTTGTAGACAAATTCAAAGACTTCAGTCCCAAAGCCAGAGTCCAGAGGAAATTGACTGAAACTGATCAGCCTCTGCTAGAGTAAACAGGTTCAGTAATGCAGCAGAAGGTTGCTTACTTTCTGACATTCCTCTGATTGCTGGATGTCAAGTGGAGAGCCAAAAGGCAGTTGTAAAAAGGAATTAAGATGGTAACATGAGAGGAAATGAGAATAGACATTTGGGATTTCTCAAAGCTAAGTACTCATGTGCAGTACATTAATACTCTGCAACAGCTTTGAATCTGCCACCCCTGATAGCCAAAGGGGAGTGAACTGAACATCTGCCATCTGTGATTTGTAACTGGCTGGTTGTAATCCTCTATTTTTTGTTGTTGGGTTTTTTTGTTTGTTTTTTTTTTTGTTTTTTGTTTTTTGGTAACTCAGATTGTGTGTGCCCAACTGAAAGTATTTCATGACTTGGTTTCATTGAAAACACAAAAGAACATCTATGACAAGTGTGGGCAGATGATGCCTGACTTCAGGTCCCATGAGTTGATCTGACTATGAGTATGAAATAGAACCAAGGATTTCTCCCTTCCTGAGAAGGAAGTTTGTGCATGGCAGATCTGAGAATACTCAGTATATATCCAGGCAGAAGGATTTTTAAAGGGCTTAGTAAAATAGGAAATCAGCTTCTCTGTGCACTAAGTTAAATCGACACCTTTTTGGATACAAATCAGAAGTTGTGAGCAAATCAATGTAGACTTGCTAATTAACCATATTTGCTTTTTAAAAACGTGATGAACAAAATACTCTTCTCCATACATTTCTTCCATCCCTAAACAGGATTATAATAGTATTTTGCATAAGACCTTAGAAGGGTTCATTGGGGTGACAATGAAACAAAAGGGGGGGGGAGTTCAGAGGAGGAGGAGGAGAAGGAGAATAGCCCCTTTGTATGGGCAGATCTTGCATTTAAAAAGTCAAGATAATCTCCAAATGAAATGTGTGTTACAAGGAATAAACCCTTCCTTGATCATTTACCAAGATTTTTTCAAAAAACCTGTTGACATAATCTAACATTATCTTTTTTTAAAAAATGGAATAGGAAATAAAATCTTTCCTTTTCAAAATGTCAGACAATGACACTTTCTAATCTAAAACTTAGTTGGATCAAGGCTGACATTTTCATTCAACAGGCTGTAGACAACTTACTTGCTGGGGCTGGTTCACACATGCTCAGTTATCAGGTGAGTGTAGTGCCACATGATTACCAATCAAAAAGGTGCAGCTAGAATGTTTAAATCACATTATATCAACTTAAACATAATACTGTTCAATGAAAATAGATCTAATCTTTTGCTGTAAGTCATCAACGGAGTATAAATAGGGACTCATGTGCAGGTATGAATTAGTCTTTAATGTTTTTGCACAAGATCATTTAAACATTCATCTTATTCCCTTATCAAACAGTACTGATACAAGTTTATGCTGTAACTGCTAGTCCTTAAATTGATGACAATTTCAAATTGCCTTTTAAGTTGTGACTGAGTTAACAAAATGACAGTGGACAAATTGTCCATGCCACATTTTCACACATACAAATTTTAAAAGTCTGTAAAGAGTGTTTTTTTTAGCAATAGATTATATGCGTGCAGATAAACTTTAATCTCCCCATGATGTGCTTTGGGTCCCAATTACTCTTCACAGATATCATAGTGAAATTTTAGAAAGAGTTAAATGTTATTGCTTGAAGTAGAATAAGTCAAAGGGGGGGAAAAGAAATCTTCTTTATTACTTTTCCATAACCTGCTCCTGACAAAGATGGTTTGTTCTGTGACTGGGGTTAATTTACTTCTCCTTCTTAAGACTCATTTAAGAGCCCCTTTTATCAGTGCTGAACTTTGTCTTGATACTTATTTGGGAAATAAAGAGATTAACTGGCTATCATTTTTATTTTGTCAGACTTGGAATTTGATATGTTACCTTTTAAAAGTAGTCTGTTCTGTTTACTCATCACAGTGTTTAAGAAGAAATACACTGCTTGGCAGAAAACTGAAAATTGCTTCTAAAATACCTTTTAAAAGTAACTGTTAAAGGAAACTAGACGACATGGCCCATTGCACCAATAAAGTAATTTTGGTGCTTTCTGCATCGGCATTTGGGACGTCCGGAGGACGTCCCATTTTAAAAAAGGGGCGTCTCTTATAGACGCCCCTGGGCCTAGTACGGATTCCGTCCGTACAAGATGACGCCGGCCCTTCTACATGGCCGGCGCCATCTTTGCGTATCGGACGCTGAGTGTCCGTACGCGTCACGTCCCTTGTGACGTAGCGAGTGCGCCCCTGGCGCCTCGCTACGTCGCAAACGCGACGGAAAAAGAAGCTCCATTTTGGAGCTTCTTTTTCGGTCCGCGTGGGAGTTGGGCTTCGGCTCCCCCGCGGACCTACTGGCGGCAGCGGCAGAGCGCCGCAAAGTGGCGGTATGTACCCCGCCACTGTCTACACTTTTTATATTACTTTCTTACACCTGCACTAATAGCCAAAAGTAATTTATTATGGATAGTTCTGTTATTAGTACTTGGATGCTGCTGTTCAAATCTTTCCTTTGGACTTGGACCATATATTGATATAAGTAAGTGAAGAGCCAGTGTGACACAGTGGTTTGAGCATTGGACTAGGACTCTTGAGACAAGGGTTCAAAACCATCTCAGCCATGGAAACTGACTGATTGACCTTGGGCAAGTCACACTCTTTCAGCCTCAGAGGATGGCCATAGCAAACCTTTCTGAAGAAAGACCAAGAAAACCCCATGATAGATTTGTCTTAGCATCACCATAAATTGGAAACTACTTAAAGGCACATAACAATAACAACAACAACAACAACAAGTCATAAGTGTTTAGTACCAGCTCTTCTCATATTAAACAATAGCGGTCGCAGCTGTGGTGATAGTGAAGATGATGACAAATGAGGCATATTGGCTGAGAGGCTGCTGCAAATCACCACATGACACCAAGCTGGAGGAAAGGCCACAACTTTATTAAACAATAGCAAACAATTGGTAGGGTTGGCATAAAGCATGAGATCAGGATCTGCGACATCAGACAACCCCATGTTTGTCTGATCAGCAAAAGCCTGGTAACCGCCAGGCATTGGGATGACCTAGGGGCTAAGGAACACCGATTGAACGCCATGCCACCATGCGCTCATGTGTTCCTTAAGTTCCTAGTCACTGGTTGGCGCTCCTGCGTTATGGCCCCCACAATGGCCACAACGCCTGCCCTATTTGCCCCAGGGTCCCAAATGACTCCCAAACCAGAACTCCGTAGCCCTGGTACCACACCATGCAGATCCATGGCCTATGCTGCTGAACCCAAGTTGTGACAAAACCCACAGACCAAAGCGGTGGGAGAGCCAAGTGCTGAATGGTGCTGGGGCCTTGCCGCGCAGCCTATATATAGGCTCTGGCCCTGGCCTATGACGTCAACCGAGAGACTCCTCCTCCAGAGCAGCTCAGCCAATGAGCTGTCCTGGAGGACCGGATCTCCCGGTCATAGAAACCCCTTCCACCTGTCCTAGAGCGGCGCGGAGTGGAAGGGCCTCCCCTTTCGCTCCGCGTGCCAATCAGGGTGGAGGATTTGCCCCAGAGGAACTCTGGGGCGCATTGCTGCTGCTCTATGCGGCAAAGCAGCCTGCCTGCCGAGTCGGGCGGCCGCTTTTTATCAACAGGCATGGAACAAAGCAGTAAAGTGTGAGAAGTTTATGGCATGTTGCTATCTGAAGAGGAAAAGATGGCATACAGAAGCTGACTAAACTGACAGTTAAATTTTAATGAACAGCAGGTATGAAGTATACTGGTGTCCCACCACACCTGAGACACCACTATAATTTAGGGTGATGAGGAAAGTTGTGTGGCATACAATGCTTTGTCCTCCAACCAAGAAGAAATGAAGTGACCATCATGACAATGAATAGGCTGGAATTTCTGCCCCCTCCCATGCCTACTACACAGAGGTAGCCTCTTTGTTCTGCCAAATGGCAGCACAGAGGAGGCTGGGACCAAATGTTCCTGAACAAAAAGGACAGTGACACCGACACCATGTGGCTGCCAATATTGTCCCAGCATTGGCATTTCACATCTGGGGACTAGCATGATTGCAAATTAATTGACAGGCTCCCCATCAATATAAAGAGATGTCCTAAACACACTTTGAATACATTGCTGCTATGGGTCATAGGTGGTGCTGTGTGTGATAGTGGATCAGACTTCATTTTACATACCTCCTTTCCTCTTACACATGAAAATGATTATGGAATGCTGTGCATTTGGCATTTTTTTAAAAAAATAACTGTATTCACTCTTACATTTTTTGATGTCTGGTTTGATTCTTTTCTCTGTCACACACTATGGTATACATTTTTCCCAGTACAAAATATACTGCATCTGTATATATTTCTTTCTATTGTAAGGTGTCAATAGAAATGACAAATAATCATTTTCATAGCTAATGTTGACTGGCCATCTGTTCTGTGTTAAGAAATCATGGCATTATGTATTTACAGAGGATTGAGGTCTCCATTAGCATTTTCCTCCTCCTCCCCTTTCTGGGCTGCAAGAAAGCCACATTAATCCTTTGCCTTGATTGGCATCATCCCCTTTCATGGGTTCATCTGGTGCAACATGGACTCAAGCTTGTCTGAATCCGGGTGATAAGCTCTCCTTGTTAAAAGCCATTATATTCACTAGTAGCTGAGCATAATTCTGATGGACTGCCACACAGTTCTCTTCAGCATGTAATTGAATTCATATTCATCATGGAGCAATGAAAAATAAATTGTGTATATGTGTAGTTTCCCCCCTTGTCATAAAGCAAGCCATGCTGCTGGCTCTGTCTTTTTCATAATCTTCCTCTCTGCAATGTTGTAATAGAATTCACAGAAACAGAGGAGCTGAAATTGCATACTTGTGACCTGCCTAGAGGAATAGGTCTATTTAACTACCTAGGTAAAATTGATTCATTCCTTGGGAATTAAAGTTTCAGTTCTATGCACATTCAGATGGAAGGAATCTTCACCGAATTCAGTGCTGTGTGTGTGTGTGTGTGTGTGTGTGTGTGTGTGTGTGTGATCAGACGGGATCATAGAGTAACAATGGTCAGTTTTTCTCTGAGCTTATCCAGCTGTTTTGTAATTGTTGTACTTCAGATGGAAGATTGTTGTTACGTGCCTTGAAGTCAACTCAGACTTATGACAACCCTAACATAGGATGGATTATCCAATGGGTTTTCACAACTGAACAAGGATTCAAAACATAATGTCCTAGAGTCCTAGTCCAGTACTCAAACCACTGTACCACATTGGCTCTCAAGATGCTGCTGCTGATGTCATAAAATTTAGTGTAGGAACTCATGGTTACATATTCTTGCCTACAAAGCAAATGTACATTTGCACACAGAAAACAGGGAGTGACTAGAACTCTCCTCCTCGATATCTAGTTTTCTGTGTTCATTTTTTAAAAAGATGAACATTTACTTGCAGTCTGAAATGGTAAAACCCAGACACAAATTTACAATACTGTCTCTGTGTGAACAAGGTTTCCAAAGTATTATCTACTTGAATTTCATTACAGAACTAAACTAATGTTAACAGGCTTGTCCGAAGAAGGACCTAAATGCAAAATTTTATGTAAAGGGTCATAATAATCACTCAGGGCTCTCTTAAACATGTTGGTGCCTTAGGTGAATAATGGGATGTTGCCCTTCTGCATTCCATACACAAAAGTGAACTGGACATGCCAAGCTTTCTTCGACAGCATCTTCCACCACACTTGAAGGGAGCATACTAATTTAGGGGGGTACATGATAGGATGCCTAGGACCCAGCCTTTTCCTTCAAAAACTTTCTGCAGCCTCCCAGCATCAACTACCTGAGAAAACTGCCTCACTGTGGCTGGTGGCAGAGAGATTAATTCCAAATGCTGACGTACACAAATAAAATAAAATAAAAATCTGTTGAAAGAAAGTGTTGGTTAGTTATAATTAGCATGTTGGCTAGTTACATTTTTTCTGAATATTTTTTCCAGGTAAAGAAATAGGTGCCCCAGCTGCCCACTTGGATGGAAAATCTCCACGCTTACAAAGGAGATCCAATTTACCGCTGCTGAGCCACTACTGTAAGTACATGACTATTATAAATGTTGAGCATGCAAATTATGTTATAAAGCAAATTATGGAATTCTCAAGGATGTTCCCTTCATTTCACATACAGAAAACTGAAACTGACTTTCCCAAGACTGTATCCATTCCTGTGCTCTTTCTGGCTATGTCCAGCATTGTGACCAATGAGCAACAACACTCATTCATCTCTAGAAATTTTCTGAAAATCAAGACTGCTGAAAGTAGAAAAGAAATTTTGTCTCACAGATCAATGGACCTTCAAAGCCATTCATATTTTGGAAATCTGTTAGGAATTAAATGTCACCATTCCATCTAGAGTCAATAAATAGCTCTATGAAAAATGAGATATTGTGGTGGTGGTAGTGGTGGCGTTGAATCCATTCACAAAGGTGAATCTCTGACTATGACATTAGGCAGTACATCTGGTACCCTTCCTCAAGGGCCATAAGGAAGCCGTCTCTCTGTGCAGATAATTAAGTCTGAAAGGAGTGCTGAAGCCCAGAGAATAGCTAGCAGTGCTGTCAGATCCTCTGACTCTAATGATATAATTATGTTCAACAGTCTTAAAAATATCAGATCTCATTTGTGCCTATTGGGGAAATAATTAATGCATCAAAAACAAGAATTCAAAAACCTGGTACAATAGCCCTAACCAACTGTGCTTATTTGCTAAAGCATCACTGTCTTTCAGTTGAATATTCATTGGGAGGGGTCGATAGTTATTTTTTCTTCCGTGCATTTTTGTTCTTTATCTCAGCTGCTAGGGTTGTTAGGAAAGGTACAGCAGAAAAATTACAACAATTTCAGAAAGCAAGAGGGAAGTAATGTTACTAAATGGAAATTTTAAAGGAGGTCAGTTTATACCTGCTGTGTGTAAGGTATATCAGGCCAAGGTTCTACCTCAATTGTTCTTTGACATTCCACTGTGGGTTTGGGGTTTGTTCTACTAGTAGAACGAGCCCTCTCAGCTTTCCTTAGGAAACTGTTTGGAATGCCTAACTGTATTTTATCAATGATCTTACACAGAGAAGCTGGTTGTGATTTGTTAGAATGTACTGCATGGAAATGAGTATTAGGATATCGGCTGAAATTCATTTGTGCAGGTCTAGAATGGGGTTAGACTAAAAATATGCAGAAAGATATGTACAGACAACTATTTTGATTTGGTAAGTTCAAGGCCCTTATGAGGCATTTGATCTGATCCAACATGTCTTCCCTTATGTTCTTATGTGAATATGTTGGCACACACAAAGTGCATGTTAGTTAGTTTTAACTGTCTTCAAGTCGATTTTCTTGCATGTTGACCTCATGAATGAGACACCTCCAAGCCCCCCTGTTCTTAATTGCTCTGCTCAGGTCCTGCAGGCTCAGGGCTAGGGCCTCCTTAACTGAATTTATCCATCGGGTATGTAGTCTTCCTCTCTTTTTACATGATTCCATGCTGCCCCTTAAAATCCCCTCAGAAATCAGTACATGTGAGATAGATAGATAGATAGATAGATAGATAGATAGATAGAGGCAGACAGAAACGACAGACAGACAGACAGACAGACAGACAGACAATAGCGGACTATCATTATCCTAGGAACTGTCCTTCTGTAGGTGTGGGTATCCTGCCTGGATTTGAGGCCACACTGAACAGTTCATAAGGATCCATTGATTCCTGTAGCTGCTGCAGTTGTTGCCACAATTCAGCAGCACCCACGACAACATTATATGGTTCAAAAAGATGGGACCTCACCCTCCCGTACCATATAGATTCTGCAAGACTGAATGCCTCCTTCCAGTAGGAAAAGTGAAAAGTCAGTTATTGGTGTTTGCAGTGGTTCATTTTTGTAGGGTGGCAAATGAAAAGTAAAGGCCATGAAAACAATCTTAGGCGCTAAACACACTGGCCAAAAGGGCTGGTGTCAGGGTGGAGTGGGGGCAAGGGAGCCACATGATGCATGGCCTGACTCCACCCCCAAGCCATCATTACGCCAACTGCCCAACCGCATGCCTGGTGGCAGCACAGAATCTTTTAGCATGGCATCCAGATGGCACATGCCAAAAAGAGCACTGGAAAGTGCCACTGCGGTGGCAAAGGCGCCCTTTTTCAGCTCCAAAAGAAGTGGCATTTTGCTGCTTCTTTTGGGGCTGGAATAATACCAGATAGGGTCTGTGGCATGCTGTGATGATTCCTTGAGAGCAAAGCCCTGTGCGTGGCTATTACTCTCAGGGAGATCCCTTAAGAGAACTAATCTTCCGCTGCCACCACTCAGTGAATTATCAATGAACTATATTTCCCAAGCACAATAAACTATATTTCCCAAGCACACACTGAGACTTGCTTGAGAGAGAGATCTAGTTTCCTTTCTTGCTAATCCACAGCAATCAATAACCGAGATAAAGCACGTGTACAGGAGCCAAAGAGATAGCAGATGCTTTTAAAAGAAAGAAGTTTATTTTAAAGAAATAGCATAGAATAAAGGTATCATTCGTGCAGAGCCACCTTGCTATGCAGGTCTGAAAACACAGTTACAAAGATATTCATTTCAGGCAAGCTATTAGATAAACATAACAAAAACCTAGACGTACTGACTAACACTGTTCCTAAGCTACTCACACAATGATGGGATTTGCAGTCCTTGTGGAGTTCTTGGAATCAGGGAGTTGGCTCCTTGCCAACTCTACCTGCATGTCAGAGCCGGTCCTCCGGCTCTCAGAGGACAGACCTCTGGTTTCTCCAAACCAGCCAAGATGGAGAACAAAGGACACATGGTCCTACAGGGGTATTTAAAGCCCTCTCTTGGAATCTTTTGAAACTGCCGCTCTGGCACTGTTGATTGGCCAAGTGAGCCTTACGTCAGCTATGATGTAGCTGCTCATTATCATGTGATGTCATCTCTCATTAGCATGTACCTCCTCCCAGATTAACCCTTTGTAGTTCAGGAGAAGTCTTCAGGTGGTTGGGAACCCAGCCACCACACATGCAGTTGCTGCAGTCCTGATCTGGCAAAGAAAGGGGCGGCAGGATGCCACTCCAAAGGGGTAGTTTATCGAGCCCCTTAGTAAGCACTCAGCTCATATATTCTCAGTTACTCCCCCTTCTGTAGTATCTTACCTGCCAGGTCTTCTTCCAACAGACCCTCCAATATTTCCTCATAGTTGTCACTGTCTCCTCCCTGCTTTTGGTTGTCAACTTGTACTGTGCCTCAGGTAGACTCTCAAAAAAATTCACCCAGGACTCTGTGAACCTTCAGCTTGGCTGAAACAGGACCTAATCCTAGGTTCCTTTTTCTTTCCTTTTCCTTTTTTTAAAAAAGCTGCAATGTGGTATTTATTTAGTCTTTGAGATTAATTTGTTCTCTGTAGGTCTCATCACTTAGGGATCATAAAACATGATCGACTTCCATTGTAAATATTTTAAAATCTCACTTGGTCTAATAATTCTGGGTGCTGTCATTGCAATGAGTTCATGAGAAGATCTGTTTTAATTTAAATTAGCTCTCAACCACTCTGCTGTTTGACAAGCAGGTTCTTATGTATTCCATAAAATGGGGTTTTGAGCCTGGTTTTTCTTTTTAATTTTCATCCTTTAACTTTATTATGTGCTTCCATGTCCCTGTGTGATAAAGTATGATATCAATTCCTCATCTCAAATGTTGATCAAAGGGTTTTATGCTTACTTATTCTTTTCATATCAAACTTGTTGAATTCAACCTGATAAACATTTTATTCCAGAAGAATTAAAGCATGTGTTTTCATGCTAAAAATCAAATTGATTACTGGATCTGTATTGATGAAACAATTGAGACTAGCACCATGTGCATGTATGTCTGTGTGTCTGTGTATATACATCCTGTTATAATCCTGTAGTTAATAGCATTTCCCTATTGCAAAATTAATACTTCTATCCTAAAATAGTTCACAACTGATATTATTAAATTGTTGGTTGGATACAAGAAAACAAATAAAATGTATTAAAAAGGGCCTTGTATTCAGACACTTCAGTCCTTAGATTCTCTTCCATGCTTAGAAGGAGTGATTTCATGACTGGTAGAATCTTCCATGACTGGTAGAAGCTTCCACTGATGGTGGGGTGGGCTCAGAGAGTCTGACAACCTGCCATAGGACCCACCAGTCACAGAACACAAAATCAGAAAAGATGCAGATGGGAAAGGGAATCAGCAAAAGCCACCTCCATCCACCTCTGTTAGCAGGAGCCGGGAACACCTTTCATCTAGTGAAATTCTGCTTATGGATCCAGCATATAAAATCTATTTTAAAAACAAACCCAAGCATCCATGAAACACAACTCCAACAGCCAACAAAAAGCAGTGCTTTCTGTAGGTGGCCTTTTTCTAAATGGCTGTTTGCTGAGGAGGTGCTATTGAATGAGATATACTGTATGGGAACCATAGACCCAGTTGTAGTAGTGAGGAGATTTCTACAGATCTGTCCAGGAGACATGTTTATCATCATTCACAAGTCCTGGAACACTTCTCCAGCCATACATCCACAGTCAATTGTGACTGATGAATGGTTACTAAATCAGTTGTGACTGATTATATAAATCCCTTCCACAGCTAGAGGCAGTAGTATTCCTCTGCATATTTGCTTCTGGATTATATGAGTGGGAGTGCTGTTAAACCAATGTCCTCTTTGTGGGGTTCTCACAGGCATTTGCTTGGACACTTTGTGAACAAAATGCTGGACTACATTGTTTTTTATCATAGACAGCTGTTATTTGGAATGTAGCATGAGTTAGGCTGAGTAAGGATGAGAAATCAGTCTCAGGTGTGTTAGTGATGGTCTTGCTGGAGCTCTGATCACATGTTCATTACCACTTTGGTTTGTTATCAGAACAGGCCACTAAAGAACTAGCTGTTCCAATCTAGATATTCCAGACTACTACAATTCCACAGTATAAAACAAGGGAAACTTTTTTCTCCTATAATACAGTCTATCAGGACGACTGACCAAGATTGTGTAGTGCTTCTGAATGACACCTGGGTTGGACTGGCTTTCACAAATATCATTCCTGATATACTAGGGACAGATGAATCTATCAGTTTTGTTTTCTCCCATAATAGTTTTATAAACCCTCCACACTCCTTCATTCCCAGGCTCACACAGTATATATACACCCAATTTTTCCAGGCAAAGCATTCTCTTAAGATGCCAGCCACAGATGCTGGTGAAACGTCAGAAAGAAACTCTGCTAGAACATGGCCACATAGCAAGAAAAACCCACAAAAAACTATGGATGCCGGCCATGAAAGCCTTCAACTTTACATTAAGAGGTAACATGAAAAATATTTGAACAGATGTCATATTGAGGATGGAGCAAACTTAGAGCAAGCTTGTTTTTTGCTACCCTAGAGATTAGAATATGGAGTAATGTATTCAAACTACAAGAAAAGAGATCCCAGTTCAACATTAGGAAGAATGTCTTAACAGTAATTGCTGTTTGACAGCAGAATACACTGCCTCAGAGTGTGGTGGAGTCGCTTTCTTTGGAGGTTTTGAAACAGAGCCTGGATAGCCATCCAACAGGAGTACTCACGAGTATTCCCATACGGCAGGAGGTTGGAGTGGATGGCCCTTGTAGTCTGTTCCAGTGTTACAATTCTATAATTTTACATGATTATCCTGGTCCCTGGTCATGTAACATGTTGAGACAGACAGCTGCATAGACCCTTTTGGGATCCTGTCACAACTGTCTGTCTCGGTACCTCCTGTGACTGGTAGAAGGCACGGAGCAGGACATTATTCACTGTCTTACTCTACTGCATCTAGGAAATGGAAGTATTGCAGAGGTTGAGGCTTCAAAGGTAGGATTTGGTGAACACTTTTGGTTATACCTTCCCCAAACCTCTGGTGCAGTTTCTGTCTTCTGAGGCCAGGTTTAAAAATCTGGACTCTGAGAGTGATTTGTACATTAGAAAATGGTAAACACTGAGCATACTGTAATCTAAAGGGGGGGGGATCCCATGATCCTCTAGATATCTCTGGACTCGAGATTCCAGCATCCTGACCATTTATTGAGTTGGGCTGGTGGGGTTAGAGTTCATTGACATTTATAACAGCCAACAAGTTTCTGTAGGAAAAGCAGAAAGCAGTTATGACATCATTTGCTAGTAAACAGTGGATTTCTTTTTGATGCCACTTAATTTGGACTATGACAACAACTTGAGTTACATTATTAGAGGCCCTTCATTAGGATTCTGTTCTAGCACCTATATTGAGAAAATATTTTTGATGCCTCTTTGCTGACTCAACAATAGGTTTTGAATGCTCACTTCTGTATGTTTTTAATTGTAGTGTTCTTATAAGTTGTAAGCCACTTTTTGTCCCAATTTGGGTGGAGGGAAATGGGATATTATTATTATTATTATTATTATTATTATTATTATGCAACAATATGCTATTATCAAGAAGGATTACCTTTTCAAAGCACCTGTTACCATCTGCTTTCACCGTACTCTTTTCACTCATCCAAATTTGTTGCCATTACATACAACTCTAGCTTTTCAAACACTGTGCAAGTACAACAGTAGGCCTCAAGGTCCAGACTCTGATTTTGTTTATTTACCCCTTTTCTCAGGAACATAGTAGGCTGCATTATAATTCAGTATGCATAGAAATGGCTAAACTTTTATGAACATTCTAATATATGTAAATCAAATTCCCCATTTGAATGCACCCTGCCTGCAGCACTTTCCTCTCTCTCTCCTTTTTTAATATACAACTGCACATTTCAATTACAAAACTACCTGGCTTTTTAACCTCAGGTGGTTTTGCTGTCCTCGCCAAAGTAAGTGAGGAAAGCAGGCAAGCTTGAAGGTGGCTATGTTTTAAAATGTATTGTTCCCTTGCTCAATGGTGCTGATTAGGTGGGTAGATCAAATGAATTGGATGCACCACTAGTGGTATTCATGGACAAACCTGTTGGATGGCTGATGCAATCAATTCATGCATCACAAAATAAATGTGCATTTAAGCACTGAGCAGTTACTGCTTCACAGAAGGAATGTTTACAACATGCCTGAACTGCTTGGGAATCAGGAAAAGAAAGTTTCCATGTTGACTATTCTGTTACCATACTAATGCAGATCTGGAAATCACTTCTGCTGGTGGTGAGGAACTGCTCCACTACCACTAGCTTGTTCAGTATTTAGCTGAACTTCCTCCAGAAACCTCTGAGGAGAATACATTGATCTAAATCCAATTACTAGAGTAGACTCATTGAATCAATAGCTGAATTCAACCATCATGTAAACCCCTTGTTTACCACCTCACTTTCCATAATGGTCATTTTGTTGGGAGCAGAGTTTCAAAGGTAGGATTTTGGAGGGTATATCAGATGTTATAGCTATGCCTCCATATCTAAGGCCCAGTACAGACTGCCAGAAAGTGGCAGTCTGGGGCCAATTTTAGGGCTCGGGATTGCGGATCAACCATATGATCCGAGCCCTAGTGTGTGGCAGTGGCGCCATCATGGTGGCCTCTTGTCCACTCAGGCTGCCATGATGATGCAAGCATGGCACAGGGTCCAGTCATTATGGTGCCGCGCTTATGTCATCGATGCGTGACAGTGTGCCAATGAATTTAGTGAAATGTGGCCTCCAATTACTTCTCCCATAAAAAAGATAGAGAGTTGTGAAATTGAAGGCTTTCACAGCTGGCATCCATAGTATTCTGTGGTTTTGTTTTGTTTTGTTTTGGACAAATGGCCACAGTCTGGAAGAATCTATTCCTGATGTTTGACCTGCATCTGTGGCTGGCATCTTCAGAGGTTAGTGGCATGAAAATATGTGGAATATTTATACCCGTGGGAATCTTGTTTGGGAGGAAGTGGTTTACATGTCTTGATTTTTCATGCTTTTCATGGAGTCATGGACAGAATAGAGAAACTGATGAGGAAACACAGCCTCCATATCATCTACAGACCAGCCAGGAAAATCCAGCAAATGCTACACTCAGCCAAGGACAGAAGAGACCCTCTCATGACCACAGAGGTTTACTGCATACTCTGCAGGTGTGGACAAGTCTACATGAGAACCACCAAACGCACCATCCAAACATGAATCAAGAAACATGAGAGACACTGGAGACTGGGCCAGCCAGAAAAATCAGCAGTAGCAGAATATGTCATAAACCAACCTGAGTAAGAATGCTGTTTGAAAACACTGAAATTCTAGAGCATGTTAACAACTACCAAGTCAGAATGCACAAGGAAGTCATTGAAATTTACAAACACCTGGACAACTTCAATAGGAAAGAAGAAACACTGAAACTCAGCGCTGGTACAGACCAACACAATATGTTGGCTTCCCAGTGGCATGATAGCATGGCATATGGAAGACATATGCTGTGATGCTGCCAAAAATGCTCCCAAAGATGGTGTCATGCTGCCCCACTACCTACATGGGGACAGCTTTTCGGTGCTGTGGCAGAGCAGCCTTTAAAATAATAATGATGATGATGATGATGATGATGATGATGATAATAATAATTTATTTCTATTTCCCGCATCTCCCTGCGGATCGAGGCAGGATTACAGCAGTCAGCAAATGTCAACAATAAAAACATATTTCAACAATATTAAATACATAGCATAAATATATATATACATTACTATCAATACAATACAGCTGATCAACTCTCCATAAAAACATACAATACTGACAGAGGTGATAATTTTACAGCAGGTTTGGTGGGAAGGCTCACCAGAAGAGATCCGTCTTCAGTGCCTTCTTGAAAACATCCAGGGTGGTAATGAGATGGATTTCTTCTGGCAAATCATTCCACAACTTGGGGGCCACGGCTGAAAATGCTCTGTGGGAGGTAGTCACTAGCCTGGTATTTACGCAGTCTAGTGATTTCTTCCCAGTTATTCTGAGAGTGCAGGGCAGATTGTGTAGGGAGAGGCGTTCCCTCAAGTAACTCGGGCCCAAGCCATTTAGGGTTTTAAAGGTAATAACCAACACTGTGTATTGCACCCGGAAGCTAATCGGCAGCCAGTGCAGAGATTTTAGTATTGGTGTTATATGTTCAAACCTCGATGCTCCGGTGATCAATCTAGCTGCTGCATTTTGAACTAATTGAAGCTTCCGAACTTGGTACAAAGGTAGCCCCATGTAGAGCGCATTACAGAAATCTAAACGAGAGATTACCAGTGCAAGTATCACTGCTTCAAGGTCCTTTTGGTCCAGGTAAGGGCACAGTTGACGTATCAACCAAAGTTGATACCAAGCACTCCTAGTCGTCGCATCTACTTGAGATGACAACTGCAGAGATGCTGCACATCACAGGAGCACAAAAAAGCCATAGTGGTGGTGGTGGTGGAAAATACAGCTTCTTTTTGGGCTGGAAAAATGCCAGATTGGGGCTGCAGCATGTAGTTGCCATGGCCCCATCCAGTGTTCAAAGAGGCGGCAACAAGCCACCCCTTTAGGACTGTCTGTTTTTGGCTATTAGTCCTGAAAAACACCAAAATCATGTCTCAAGACAAGCAAATAGCCACCGTTCAGACTCAAAGGGTTTCCCCACAGACAATGGATTACCAGTTAAATAGACACAAATCCCCCTTGCATATCTCCCACACACCTCCAGGCTGTGCCATTCAATACAGTACAACACACAACCAACTCCACCATTAATGCGTAAAACACTTCCTCCCAAACAAGGATCCCAGGGGTATATATACTCCACACACTTCCATGCCACCTTCCACAGATGCAGGCAAAACATCAGGAATGAATTCTTCCAGAACGCAGCCACATAGCCCCCCCTCCCCCCCAAAAAAACCCCATAGAAAACTAAGGTTGAGAATGGTAAATGGCTATTTATCTTTTGCACAGAGAGAACTGGCACTTATCACATTAAAAATACTACAATACAAAGGCCAAGAAGAAGAGTATGCTAGAAATATTCTACTTGATATGATAATATGTTCCATACTGGGAATCTCTTTTCTATGGAACAATCTCCAGGCTCTTTAGTCTACTTTTGCAGTACTGGTAGCTTATAAAAACTCATCTAAAGAAAGAAGCTTCTTTGCTCAAAACAGAGATGGATCTTCCTCTTGCATTTTCACACTTGTTCTGCTAATGGCACTGAAATTTCTAAGCAGAACTGGCAAATGTCAGATCTTATTGATGTTAATAAATGCATAAGGCTTTTAAAACAAGTGCTATGGAAACTGTTGGATATTTTTCTTGGGTAATATTTCAAAGATAAAAGAGATTAATTTGTATCACTAATTATATTGCAATGCTTTCATTTAAAAGCCAAACTCGGTTTATTAAAATTCAGAATTAAGTTTTCACTTAAGAATCTTAATTTTTTAAAATAAAAAACTGCTTTAAGAGAAAAGTTAAGATGGTTACAAATTAATTGATACAACTCATGAAAACAGCAGTTTATTCCACATCATGTAAGCAGCAACATTAAGATTTTTTTTTACAGTATCATACATTCTACTGTCTTATAAGTTAGCTCTTCTGCAGTTGCATTTTCCCTTGGTCTTACAAAACTACGTGTCATTGTCTTCAGGTTTGGGACAGAGAATAAAAGAACCAAAAAGGTGAACAGCATAATGGCTTTAAAGAAATTTTCTAGATGCCTACAGGGGTGGACATATCATTCTATTTTCATATCCTATAACTTTCACATGAATGCAGCTATAGATCCACCCCATTCCATCTCTATGTCAAGCTGTTTTCTTTTCAGCTTAAAAAAAGTATAGAAATTTTATTTAAATTTGGTTATGTTGAGGGTAAAGTTACCAGACTAGGAACTGGAAATGAGTAATCGCTCTGTAGAATAGATAATTTCAACAGGTGTTATTTGTCATGCAAAAAGGTAACAAGCAACACCTACTGAAAATTCTTCTTCTACCCAACCATTAAAGCTACAAAAGCCCTCTCCAGTTTTCATTTTGACAACCATAGCTGGGGGGCTTCATCTGGCTGATGACATTCAGCTCTACATCTCCTTGGTACTGAGATCTGCCATGGTTGTGCAGGTTTTGTAAGGGGCTGGATGGTGGGGGAGGGGGGAGGGGGGCTGAAGTTGAATTTTGATAAGATATATACTCTGTGGACTGGTGGTTCTCAAATCCAGGAATTAGGGAAATAAACTACTCTGCATCAGGTTGCATTCTTTTTGAAGGAGCAGGTATATGGCTTGGAACAACTCTGTCTTGGAGGCCCAAGTTTCTAAGCAGTGTAGGAGAGCTTGGGAGCCAACTTCATTTTGTTTGCCAGATACAACAGTTCCTGTACAGATACAAGTTAGTCACAATACCCCATGTATTGATAAATCTCTCATTAGATTGCTGCCATGTGCTCTATGTGCTCTACATAGGACTGTGCTCAAAGATGTCTCAAAATCTGCAGTTAGTAAAAAATGCAGTACTAATGTGCTGACCAGAACATATTTTCTTTGTGTGTCTCTGTCTTTGTCTGTCTGTCTGCCTCTCTCTCTCTCTAACATATAACCATATAACAGTGGTTTCAAAGGAATTGTGCTGGCTGTTAATATACCTCTGGGTCAATTCAAGATGTTGGTGATAACATTAAAAGTGCTAAACAGTTTGAAACATTGGAACCTACCTACATCTGCCTGCCTGAGGATTGAGGTCTTCTAGAAGATAACTCCTTTCTGTCCCACTAGTGAGGGACATTATACAGTTTGGGAGGATATGGAAGGGAACCTTCTTTCTTTGGTATCTGGACTGTGAAGTAACTTCCACTTAGTGACCTTATAGGCACCAGCAACAATGCCATGCTGATTCCAAGTACATGGATTTTCACCTAAGCCTTTGGGGCCAAATTGATTTGATCCAAATATATGTGTGTGTGTGTGTGTGTGTGTGTGTATATATATATATGTGTATGTATATATATATATATATATATATATATATATAGTTTTAAATTGTCATGAATTGTTTAATTTGCTTTAAACTATTTAAATATTTTATTGTAGGGTGGAAAATAATAATAATAATAATAATAATAATAATAATCATCATCATCATCATCATCATCGTTATCCATACATACTATCTCTCAAAGGATTTCCCCCCTCTGAATATATATTTTTACCACACATGCTCTTGCACACACATATGCAACTGTATATTTCAAATGCTCAAGGTGGAAGTGGAAACAAAAGGATTCTTTCACAGGTATGGTGCACATGTGACAACATGTGAAGAGTACAGACTTTTATTATAACTTGCACATGCACGTTGGGGGAAAATGAATAAATTGTTAGTATATCCACACTGGTTTATGGCCTCAATAAATGGTGGAGGCAGAATATCCCTTGGTTAAAGTGCTGGATCATACTGTGTTTCATGCTTTGCAGTGGATATTGAGACACCATTGAAATGGAAGTGAGGAAAGTTTTTTTCCCCCCAGAGCCCTGAAATTTATACAATTTGAGATTTGTGCTTTGCATATTTGAGATACATGCCTTTTAAAAGTACGGCTAGGGAATATACAGACCACAGAGACCACATTTACCTCTACCTCCCTTTAAAAAAAAGAAATGGGATTATATTTTTGCCTCCATTTGCTCCTATCACTGTCCAACCCACAAAGAAATGAAAACAAAGAAAGTATAACCAGGAAAAAATGGCTGAAAACATAAACCAGAAGTGATGTCACATCACTTCTGGTTTTATTTCAGTGCAGCCTCCCAAAGAGTGTATGTAAGGCTTCTTAGCCCAATTGACTAGCTCTCTTCTTTCTCCTTTAG
>NC_056525.1:36341332-36411101 GCF_019175285.1 Sceloporus undulatus | reverse complement strand
TATCTATCTATCTATCTATCTATCTATCTATCTATCTATCTATCTATCTATCATCTATCACCTTCCCCCAAAATCTGGAAGCCAAGCTGGCTAAAGTTTTGTTACTATTTTATAACATTTTAAAAAATGTTTCAATAATATTTTGAGAAATAGGAAGGAGTTGGGTTTAAAAATTCCACTGTAATTTAACCGGTTAACAAACTACTTTCCAGGGTAGGTACCAAAAATTACAAGAAATTTATTTTAAAAGTAACTTTGCAAGTTCTAGGAAGAGCTTGACAGACCTGCCAGAAAAGATTGCTGGGCCTCATGTGGCTTTCACATTGCACATTTTCTACTGAAGTATTGGCCTATGTGATATTATAGGCACATTAAGGTTATGTAGCCTGGAATAATTTCAAACTCTGATGTAGCTTGAAAGAACACAGCCACAAAGCAAACTGGAGCAGTTGCATGAAGATGTGAAACAATCCAGACAGTTGCTGTAGCCACTTTAAATGGCTCCTTGGCTTTTGACCCACTCTACTCTTCATAGTTCGCTTGTATATAATACTGTGTTGTGATTCCCCACTCTAGAGGCCTGATCCTAATTATAGTGCTGTCTCTTTTGTGTGTTCTGGTTTATAATTTGAACCCAAACACTCAAGTGTGTAATGAAGCAAAGTATTGTAGCTCATGTCCTGATGTGCACCAGTGATCTGCTGATGCGTCTTTTCATGCAGACACCAGGAATATGAAACATAGCTTTTTTTAAAGTAAAGGAATAAAAATAGAACATGAACAAATGTGGGTTTTCCTTTCTCTGGAAAGAATAAAAAACTGTTATTACATTGACTTTTAAAGCTTGCCTGCAACATAGTTTCTTTAAAATGTAACCTGCACAGACTGGACTTCCTTTTTCAGTTCTCATCACATCACATTCTTCTTCATATTGGCTGGCCCAGAGGAAATGCTGCAAGTAGGATCATATCAGAGTTGTTTCTGCCATTGACTTATCAAGACAGAATACAAACATACACGCACATCTAGAGACACTTGCTGGTGTCTGAATGACCTTCCCTGAGGATTTTTAACAGACAATTCACTGTCTTGCTTCCATAACTTCCAGGCTGAAATGCCAGTTTAGATTGAGAGTCAGACTTCATGACTTCTAGAGGATGCAGAGAGCCTGGGTTCCTTTAGTTTTGTTACATAGATCATTTTATACTGTTAATACACTACTTAGTGTATTACTGACTACCAGAGGATTATTGGCTGATTTTCTATAAGTCTACTCCCTCTGCGACCATAAACAAGACTAAATGTCAAGATCCTCAGGGCAAGATGTGGAAGTATATAACAAGTGAGAAAACAGGAGAGATATGGCATTGTGCGAGAAGCATAATGCTGAAAATATGCCATGTTTAAAACAGAGAGAAAGAAAGAGATAGGTAGGGAAATTTGAAAACAGGAAAATGGCATCACAAACAAAGCAAGATCTATGCATATTTCACATGTTGTTTTTCTTTTTCTAATTAGAGAAGGGTCATAGATCAAGAAGGCACTAGTCTGATCAATCAAGGACTACTAGATTTTCAGGCACAGGAAATGAATAACTAGATTTTCCTTATTTTAAAAGAATGACTTTTAATTTAATGAAAGTTCATTCCAGAATAATACAACAGCTGTTAAAAAATAGAGAGTATAAAAGACATAATATCCATCCTCTCTTTCAGACAATTATGTTTCTAAAGACTAGCTGTTATAACTTGACAGACCCTTACATTTGTAATGCGGTTGGAAATCTTAAGTCGGAATATAGAGGTATTTTTATGATTTCCTCATAGGTATGAAGGACCTTGTTTTATCAAGGTTTCAGGAAACAAAAACCAACCAACCAACAAACAAACAAACCCAAAAGCTCCAGAATCACAATGCAGTCTTGTCTATCCTTCCATGCCTCTCTTTTCTGAATCTTTATGTGTCAACTTTGTTAGTTGTTGTTTCTCTTTTCGTTGTTGTTATTTAAATAGCAGTTGTGATGAGTTCAACCCTCTGTGGACATAAGAGTAATATTTCTGAACCTACTGAACATGCTGGCTCCATGTTAGACTGCAGCCTCTCTTGAGCATAAAGATGAAAAACCTGCTTTTTCTCACAATGCCAACAGTTCTAAGGGTTGCTTCTGAACAACTTAGACCTTGCTTCAGATTCTCTTCAAACCCAACTACTTTAGTGAATCTAGAGAGATAAACAGAGACAGACAGACAGATGCCCTCCTAGAAAACTCTATGTCAGGATGTGGGCACATATAAACCTTGCTCCAAATATTAGTGCACACCAGCGCAGCATTCTAGACCTTTGTGGGTTAAGCACAGAGGTCTGTATATGGATCCTTAACTGCATGTGACTGAAAGTGGCTACATAACATCCACAAGTGGGAAAGCTGATAAGCCCAGATTTCTGATTGTGGGAGTTATGTAACTACATTCACCCCTAAATGCTTGGAGAAATGTATATAGATCATTGTTCTCAGTGTGCAGTGATATTTGGGATCAGTTTTTATGTTATAGGTGCACCATGTCCATGTATTCAGTTTTCCCCTACACATAGGGTTGTCAGGTGTTCCGTATTATGAAAGATAACCTCTGTTTGAGGGTTAGAAATCTCTTCCTTTTATATAGACTAAACAAGACACCAAAAGCCATTTGGCTGGGGGGGGGAATCATTTTGGGAGGCCTTCATAAAGACAGAAATGTATGCATCATGTAATTTATGAATTTGAGCAATATTTTTATTTTAGAAAGAAATGCATGGCTAATGTAACTGAAATGAATACTTTCACTTGGTATTTAGGTAGAGGACAAACTTATTAACAGCTATTTTCTGGTTGTCAACCTTGCATGACATAAATGTGACTGTCCCTTGTTGCTGTTTTGAAAACCTGGTAACACTACTTTCACATGAGCAGCAGAGGGAGAGACAAACAGAGATATGATATTATTAACCTTTATATGAATATCTGAAGGTATTGGTGAGAGAGACATTAGGTTGGATCCAGACAGGCCATTCCATGAATGCATGAGCATCTACATTCATGGCAAGTACTGAGATTCTGTGGGCCCCCATTGACAGAAGTGAGTGGGGAGGCCATTTTATAGATTCTGAGGCCACCATCCCAACTGCCTAAATACTGTGGACAAAAATAGCCACACTTAATATTGCTTCACATGTTTTACAGGAAATAAAGAGATAAAGTATGTGATCAACTTAAGTTTCTCTTCCAGTCTTCTCCTATGAAGTAGACATTGATCCAACTTTCTTTTGGATTAGACTTGCTAGAAGGAGGACAGGAAATCTGCATGTCTGTGTTTTTTTCATTCCCCCCCCCCCCCCCATGAAATCAAACAAGTGATCTCAACAAATTAATTTGTCTATTTCCAGTGCCAGGAGACAGTTACATAAAAGTGCTATTTGTGTTTATATATTTATATGTATTTCCAATTAAACTTAAATTTAAATCTTTATCTCCTGGAGACCTAGTCCAACATTCACTCCACACTAGCTCTTGTCCATCTTTCTTAGCATTATACTAAGGATCTCTGCTTATGACATAAATCCAGTAAAGAGCATAACAGCTTTGGTACTTTCTTCCTATATCCATATTTTTAGGCAACTCAATTCCAATGTTTCAGCACTGAACTATGATGATCTAAAAAGGGCAAGGTTAACCTCCACCTCAAGGAGGACCTTTTCCATCTCGGCCCCAACCCTCTGGAACACGCTGCCCATAGAGCTCCGCTCGGCCACCTCCCTGGCCCAGTTTAAGAAGGAGCTAAAAACCTTCTTATTTTTATTAGCATTCCTGGATGCTGGTCCCGGTTAGCTTCCCCCCTCTGGCAGCAGTGGTCGGCTGGCCAGAAATTGGCTTTAATGTAATTTTAATGATTATTGTGGTTATTATTTAATGTGTTGTATTTGTATTTGTACTAGTATTATGTTGTGCACCGCCCTGATCATGGGAAGGGCGGTACAAAAATAAAAATTTTATTATTATTATTATTATTATTATTATTATTATTATTATTATATTAAAAAGTAAAATAGTTCTGAAGAGGTCTCTACATTAGCACAACTGTAGTCATTTCCCTCAGATGTATTAGTTTGGAACTCGGTTTGTTCAGAAAGAATGAAAAAGTCTAATTCAGACTACTGAAATTTTTCAGGTTCATAGTGTGTTCTGCTTCCTAAAATTGCTTTTCCCTACCTGTATCATCTGGAGTCAGCAAGGTGTAGTCTTTTGAGTGCTGGACTATGACTTTGGAGATCAGGGTTCAATTCCCAGGTTGGCCATGAAGTCCACTGGGTGACATTGGCCAAGTCACATGTTCTTGAGAAAGGCAGTCGAATCTCCTCTAAACAAATCTTTCAAAGAAAACCCCATGATAGGTTCACCTTAGGGTCGCCATAAGTTGGAAATGACTTGAAGGCATACAGCAATAACAAGAACAGCAAGTACAAGTGTACCACCAGCACTATTTCTCAAACCCTATTTCTCAAGGTCCCTTCCAGAGGTGAATTTAGGCTATCAGATATCATGTAAGAAATGTGATGAGACTATTCTCTCTCTCCACGGACAACATTTTTTGCTCTATTTTGCAGAGGTTTTTGTGTGCACATGAGAGGGCGGGGCCCTACATAAGGCAACCGATCCTGTCTGATCTTGGAAGCTAAGATCTGGTTAGTACTTGGATAGGAGACCACCAGTGGATCTGGTTAATACCTGGGTAGGAGACCACCAGTAAATGCCAGGTGCAGTAGGCTATACTTTCAGAGGAAGGAACTGGCAAACAATCCATGAGTATTCCTTGTTTAAAAAAAAAAACCCTATGAATTTCATAGGTTTACCATAAATCAACAGGTGACTTGAAGGGGAATGCACACACATTAGACATTTATTAGAGATTTTCAGAGAAAGCACTATCCTTTTTTGGCAGCATCCAAAAGAAGACGCTAGAGGCTAGAAGGAAGCACATAACTCCCTTCTTGTATCAGTTCCACCAGATACTGATTCATATGTATATACATGTATATGGTTATGGGTGAACACATATGCATAGATACAGACACATACAACTACTTACTTTTCTCTTTTTGCCAAGTCCCATATGTAGCCTCAAAAATGGCATTCTTCCAGTCTTCAAATAAAAGATCTGGCACAAGCATAACACGTATTTAAAATTATTTTTCTAGCTGTCTATTTATGAAAGTTGTGTTAATTAATAGGTGAAATTAGCAGGAACAGCTCTTAACAGCATAATTGTAAATAATTTCATGATAATTTGCACACTCTATTCAGCAAATACAAAAGATTTGCTAATGATAATTTGGCAACCTCTAGCAAAACGAAAAACATTAATTATGGGCTCTTATGATGTAATCTTTAAATTTAACAGACTGACATTTTCACAAAGAAGCTGATAGAGGGGTTTGTTTGATGACCTTCCACTCCACCAAAATATTCTGTAGCCTCTGTTATTTTCAGCCCAGTTTTGACACTGAAATGACAATAGTTCAGATTATTAGAGGAAAGAGAGCAAAATAGTTTGTAATATTGGTGCCATTTGGAGTTATAAATATATGTCAAAATTAACTCATCATAATGTCTATTAACTAGAACATTTTGTTAAAGAAAGCGGATAGGAAGAGAATTAATTCATTTGAGATGTGGTGCTGGAGAAGAGTGCTGAGGTTACTATAGACAGCCAAGAAGTCAAGCAAATGGGTCCTAGAGCAGATCAAACCAGAAATCTCTCTGGAAATCTGTCTGGAAGCCAAGACTAAGGCTGTCATACTTTGGCCACATCATGAGGAGGCATGACTCACTGGAAAAAACCAATAATGCTAGGAAAGAGGGAGGGAAGCAGAAAGAGAGGAAGGCCACATACTAGATGGCTGGATTCTGTTAAGGAGGCCATGGGCATGAATTTGCAGGACATGAGTAGAGCAGTGGAGCATATCTGGAAGATGGACCATATTGAATGTATGTACCTTATCTTAAAGACCAGGGAAAGTTTGGGGATTCTGTTGGTTTACCGTCCACCCTGTTGCTTAACAGACTCCCTAGCCGAGCTGACACAACTGGTCTCAGGGCTGTTGTTGGAGTCGCCTAGGCTTCTAGTCCTGGGTGACCTCAACATCCCCCTCAAGGCCGGTTTGGTGCAGCTCGGGAGTTCATGGTCACCATGACAAACATGGGCCTTTCCCAGATAGTCTTTGAGTCCACACACTGCGCAGGTCATACTCTCAATGTCATCTTCTGTACGGAACAGGCATATCCGTGGGTAGAGGTAGTTAATATCTCTGCTTTGCCATGGACAGATAATTTCCTGGTCAAAGTTGGGCTGAAGGCCACTATTCCCCCCGTTGGGGGTGGAGGGCCTATTAAAATGGCCCACCCTCAAAGGCTGATGGAACCCACTAGGTTCCAAGAGGCCCTAGTGGGTCTAATGGTTAGTAATGCCGGCAATTCTGTTGAAGCTCTGGTTAATACTTGGAACAATGACCTTACCAGAGCTATAGACACTATCGCTCCCAAGCATCCTTTCCAACCCGCTCCCAACCGCAATCTGTGGTATACTCTCAAGACCTCAAAATAATGAAGTGGGCTGGAGAACAACTAGAGTGCCGCTAGTAGAAATCTCGACTCATACCTGATAAGACACACCATATTTTTTTTAAAAATTAAATCCTATGGAGTGACAGTAGATGCAGCTAAGAAGTCTTTCTATTTGCATCTATTCTGTCTGCAAAGTCTCATCCAGCAGATCTGCTCAGAGTGGTAAGGGACTTGATTCAAATGCCCCCTCCCCTGAACTCCTTATTAGAACCAACAAAAGCCTGCAATGCTTTCAATAACCACTTCGCAGACAAAATCACTCAGGTAAGAGCCGATTTGGATGCCAACATCATGACAGAAGCGATAGTAGAGGCATCTAGTGCCTCCGCCTATTCTGGATCAATTTGAGTTGGTTAGTGCTGAGGATGTGGACAAGCTCCTTGGTAGTATGAAAAAGATGACTTGCTCACTTGACCCTTGCCCATCTTGGCTGTCCATCCAGGTGGGAGACACCATCAAGATGCTGTTAAAAAACATAATCAATGCATCTTTTAGGGAAGGCTGTCTTCCATCTTGCCTTAAACAGGCTGTAGTTAAGCCACTGCTAAAGAAGCCCCCTGGACAGAAACAATTACAGGCCAGTCTCACCTTTACCATTCTTAGGCAAGGTAATTGAGAGAGCAGTCGCCATTCAACTCCAAGTAGTCTTGGAAGAAACTGATTTTCTAGATCCATTTCAAACCAGTTTTAGGGCGGGCTACGGAGTTGAGACAGCCATGGTCTCCTTAGTCAATGATCTCCATCTGGGTACAAACAGGGGAAGTGTAACCCTGCTGGTGCTCTTGGATCTCTCAGCAGCCTTCAATACCATTGACCACGGTATCCTTTTGGAATGCCTGAGAGAGTTGGGAATCGGGGGTACTGTACTCCAGTGGTTCCGGTCCTACCTCTTGGGCAGATTCCAGATGGTGTCGCTTGGGGACAGTTGTTCGGCCAAGAGGAAGCTCAAGTCGGGCATCCCTTGAGGCGTGATTCTGTCCCCAATGCTGTTTAACATTTACGTGAAGCCACTGTGTGAGATCATCCAGAGACATGGGGCGGGGTGTTATCAGTACACTGATGAAACCCAAATCTATTTCTCTATGTCTCAGACTGATGCAGTGACTAAGGATGGCATCTCTCCTCTGAATGCCTGTCTGGATGATGGAAAACAAAATCAAATTGAATCCAGGTAAGATGTAAGTACTTGTAATAGGGACCCCTAATCCGGGAATGGAGTTATGCCAGCCAGTTCTGGATGGGGTCACACTTCCCCTGAAGGACTCTGTCCACAACTTGGGGCTGCTCCTGGACTCGTTGCTTCAACTGACGGCTCAGATGTATGCGACAGTCAGGAGCACTTGCTATCAGCTTCGCCTGATACACCAGCTGTGCTCCTTCCTGGAGCAGGGAGACCTTGAAACAGTAGTACATGCACTGGTAACCTCTTGAGTTCTGCAATGCACTCCACATGGGGCTACCCTTGTGCCAAGTTCAGAAACTTCAATTTGTACAAAATATGGCAGCTAGGCTGGTCACGGGCATATCCAGAACTGCCCATATTACACTGGTTCTAAAATCTCTCCACTGGCTGCCTATCAGCTTCTGGGCAAGGTACAAGGTATTGATTCTAACCTTTAAAGTCCTACATGGCTTGGGTCCTGACTATTTGCGGGAGCGCCTACTCCCATATAATCCTCCCCACACATTTCAGTCCTCTCGGAAGAATCCTAAGACCAGACTTTCAGCAGTGACCCAGGGGACCTTCTCATCAGCTGCTCCCAGGCTCTGGAATGACCTGCTGGACAAGATCCGCCATATTACCACCTTGAAAGCCTTTAAAAAGGCTATTAAGATGGATCTCTTCTGGCAGGCCTTCCCAGGCTAGGTTAGCTCCATTAGATCCATTGGACTTTCCTCCCCCATCTGTTGACACCTCTATTGCTACTGATACCAAAATTGTTTGATACCATTACCCCCATCCCCCCTCCTCTAGAGGAAGATTCATTTCTTCTGCTAATGTGACTGAAATTTTAATGTATTTCTATTGGATAGTTTTAAATTTTTTTTATGTTTAATTTCCTTTTATGGTTTGATCACTGTTTTTATGATTGGGGGTAGGGTTGGGGTTTGGGGGTTTTTAAATTGTAATTTTTAATTGTTTGATGTTTTATTTATACTGTTGGAATCCTCTTTGATTCCTTTGTGAAAAAGTGGAATAATAATAATAATAATAATAATAATAATAATAATAATCTACAGGGTCTCCATGGGTCGAGATCAACTTGAGGATGGAGAACTACAACAAAATATGTGCTACAGATACGTAAAACTGATCTGCTCTTATCAAACTGGTTCTGGATATCTGATACCCACAGCAAAATATTTTGTTATATCTCAGTTGTACATATATTATCTAAGCTAGCAGAAATGCTGGCATCAAATATTGGTTATTTCTTTTTTAAAAAATAAAGTCAATCCAGTCTTCATGCATGGAAATGTTCTTGGGATATGACTGAGGCTGCAGAAGGGGTATTGTTAGTAGACTGTCTTCTGCTGAAAACATGAAAATTCTTATGAATATGGCTGTTAAGCCAAACCATGATTAGCCTCACTTCTAGTCTGCAATTTAACAATGGACTACCTTGCAATGTTGCTGTAGTTTCCTCTCTCACACACTCACTCAACACAGCTTTCCAAACAGCAATATAGGTATAACAGTGAACTGTACTGCAAAACTGTTGTGTATAACTCTCAGCTGAACCTGCAGGGTGTGCATAAAAGCAAAAGATTGTAACAGAAATTTCAGGAAACTTAAAGTTCTAGGCCTGGCAGAGCAAAGAATTGACAAGAGGACCTAGTAAATTGAAAATCCATAAGTTTATTTCCAATTTGTCGACAAAGGAAACATGAACTCAGTGGAATTCAAAGTTCCAAAAATCTGAGGCCCCAAGACAAGATGGCCTAATTTTATAGTCAATTACACAAAGAAGCTCCTTCTTCACATTTCATTGGCTAATTACAATTTAAACCAGGGGTAGGCAACCTGCGGCCCGTGGGCTGGATCCGGCCCAGCGAGGCCTTGGGACCGGCCCCAGCCACTGGGGCCTTTGGGGGGGGCAATTGTCTATAGAAACCTCAGAAACATGTATTTATATTAACATTTTTTAAAAAATCAGCAAATTTTTTCATATGTACTCCATTTTTTAAACAAAGTGTCCTCCATTTGAAAATTTTGTCCTACATTTGTCCCGGTTTATTTATATATATATTTATTTTTTTAAAATTATTTAATTATTATTATTATTATTTTACTTCGGCCCCCCAGTTGTCTGAGGGACAGCAACCTGGCCCCCGGCTCAAAAAGGTTGCCTACCCCTGATTTAAACATCCAAAAATCTTACAATCAAGACAGAGATACGTGCATAAATTAAAACTGCATTTCTTACTCTTTACTCCACCTCTAGGAATTCAGCAGCCTTACAGTAGCCTTCAACAGTTGTATTTACTTATCTAAATTGTGTGTTATGTCTATTTCTGCTGATACCAGCTCCTTGCAGGTCACGATGCACTCTCCACGCCTTTGCTCTAGTTCTTCTCTAACTTTTAAACCTCAATTTAAACTATTTTTCTTCTTCTAACCAAAGTGACTCCATCTTTCTATAGCTTTCTATTGTAACAGGAAAATTCCACCACTACAAGATAATAGCTGGAATCCTGCTGGGGAGGTACGAATACAGCTGTGTAGTTACAGTATTACAAAGTGATTCCTGTCCTGATCCCTCCAGTCACCACTTACTGGGCAGAAGGTGCTGTGACTGAGGGACAATATTCCCTTGTCAATTGGGAAGCAGCTAACTGACAATCTTAACCCCTGCCATGAGCTATCTCCAATGCAACAGGCAGAAGCTCATGCTGGAGATTGCTCCCAAATGTGTAGGGGGGAGGGGAGGGGGCATCAGCAAGTTGCATAGGGACTGACCTCCATTGATCACAGTGGCTGCTGCCCAGTAAGAGAGTCCTGGGTGAGTCCTCCATGTGTGCCTAAACTAGGGGCTACATAGGGATCATGAATAGTCAAAGGTGCAGTCATAACTGCCTAACAGGATTCTAGCTAACATCTGCAGAATTGTTATAAGCTACTTTTGTACCTTTAGTCCAACCCATAATAGAGGATTTGCCTCTGAATAATATCACAGGGCAGTTGTAAACAATTCAGAACCTGATGCACAGTATGAACTGCTTTACAGGGCTTTCATATGAAATAAAAATTAGGTTAAAAGACTAGGAACTCTTGCTACCCAACTACATTAAAATCCTGGATTTCTAAATCACTTTCTACAGGCAACTCTCACTTTTTTCTATAACTCTAAACAGTAGGTTTTCAGAATAATAGGGAATAACCTATTCAGTCAATGAGTAAGTTCTCTTTATACTTTTTAAAATTGGTGGAATCTGCATGGACCAGGGTTTTCTGGGAGAAGTCCAGAGAATCGGAGCTGCTCTGATCCCCTCCCATTACCTGGGACCCTGCATTATGATGCTGGGCAACTGACTGTTCCACCCAATGCAGCAGCCATCACTGTGGCAAATCACTGTGAGGTCAGAACAAGGCACCCAGCATCAATCACATAGCTGGGTACCTTATTCTCACCCCAGAGTGAGTGACTCACTTATGTAGCAGCTGCAGGGGGTGGCACAGTGGAACACATATGTGAACAGCTGCCCCACATCACAACAGAGAGCTCCAGATCTTCTTGAAAGATCTAGAGTAAATACTACATATTTTGTTTTGTGTTTTTTATTCCATTTAAAGGAGTATACTCTGTGTTTGGTGTTGAATGGTCTGGAAATCATCCAGAATGTTTACACCAAACTTCTGGACTCCCCATTGAGCGGATGGGGGACATTTCATTTGGCCCATGCCGACAGGGTCCCCCTCTGCCCTACCCTTTTCCCCTTATCTGGTTTTCTCTCTTTCCCCAAAAAAGACAATTAACATTCTGTGGTATGTGAGCATGCTTAGAATTTGGGGGGAGGGGTTCTGCTCCCTCCACCCCCAGATATTTTTTTAAATGCTTCTAATAATAATAAATAAATAAAATTTTTATTTATATCCCGCCCTTCTTATAATCAGGGCGGCTTACAACAAGGTTAAAAACAATCCATACAAACAAGAAGACAAGAAGAATTAAAAATGCAAATACAGCAAATCATACAAAAAATCACAAGAAAAAAGCCCCATAGCCCAACCTCTTGGCCACGGAAGAGGAGGGAGGCCCACAGGATTTTATTCGGGGAATGCCTGTTGGAACAGGAAGGTTTTTAAGTCCTTCCTGAATTGGGCCAGGGTGGTGGACGAGCGGAGCTCAGTGGGCAGCGTATTCCAAAGGGCTGGGGCAGCCGTGGAGAATGTCCTCTGTGTAGTGGAGGCTAACCTAGCCCCAGGCACCTTCAGTAATTGCTGCCCAGATGTTCTGAGGGTGCGAGGTGGAATATATGGGGAGAGGCGGTCCTTTAGGTATCCTGGGCCCAAGCCATTTAGGGCTTTATAGGTGATTACCAACGCCTTATATTGAACTCGGAAGCGGATGGGCAGCCAATGGAGGTCTTTCAGAACCGGTGTTATATGGCTGGTCCTGGGAGCACCAGTGACCAGCCGGGCTGCCATGTTCTGCACCATTTGCAGCTTCCGAGTTTGGTATAAGGGTTGCCCCATGTAGAGTACATTGCAGAAATCCAGTCTCGAAGTTACCAGAGCATGTACAACAGTTTCTAGGTCCCTCTGGGCCAGGTATGGGCGCAGCTGGCGAATAAGCCGAAGCTGATAACAGGTGCTCTTGACCGTCGCATTCACCTGAGCTGTCAGGTGAAGCGACGAGTCAAGAAGCACCCCCAGACTGCGCACGGAGTCCTTCTAAAACTCTTAATGGCATCCTGAGTCTGCCAGGACCTCTGGCTTGTGTTTGGATACTGTCATTACAGCTACATGAGCATAGCCATTCTCCCCTAAAAATATTTTAAAAAAAGAAGAAGATATAAATGCTTGATATAGATAGCCAAATATCTGAAACCTTTATGTTTCAGAAGTAGTTTGGGATGCCAGATGCCTGGGCTACCTTTAAATTCTCTCTTACCTGGGCAGAGCTAGTTACTCATGGATCCTCCCCTGTGTTTGTCTACAGTTAGGCTACTTGGATTCCACTGATTTAACCTATGCTTACTTGGGAGTATGCTGCATTGCCACAATGCTGAGTTCATTTCCCAATATACATGCAGAAGATTGCATTGTAAATGTATGGGATTGCACCCAATTTCAAAATTCAGCTCTCTAGTTTGTAGATTAGGTTGGGTGTGGAATGCATAATATTATCTTGATTTTCCTACATTATATATTATATATCAACCAAGGACATCATTGTTTATATGGTAGGACTGATTTTTGATATCAAATACTTTGTTATCTGGGAGATCTATGTCACTTGCTTCAATATTTTCTTTCTGAAGCCTTGTAAATCTTGACGATGAATTCATCACGGGTTAAATGCTGTATAGAGATTATATCTCCCCGAATATTAATGAAGGAACATGAGACTGTCCTCATTTCATATGTACAATGAATCAGCCACAAGATAATTACAGAGCTGCTATATTTGTAGGAATAGGGTATTTCAATATTGTTATCTCCATATGGACCAATATTCTATAAATAAATTTAATTGGGAATAATCACCACTTGAATGATTGAATAGAATTACTAAGAAATGGAAAGGGCATACTAAAATTATTATTATTTAATGAAATGTTATAAGTGGGGGTAGGGTGAGCTAAACTCTTAACCATCATGGTGATGTCAGAATTCAAAATTTTGGTTTAAAATAACAAAGATAAAGTAATAGAAAAAGTGAACTACACAAAAGACTTTATCACTCTCACCACAACCATGCTAGTAAAAGAAAATACCCTCGTCCCTTCACATTCGCTGGGGTTAAGGGCACAGGACTCCCAGGAATGTGGAAGAACTAATTTGGGAGCATTCATTATATCACATCTCTGCAATAGCATGAAGGTGACAGTTCTTCATCTTCTTTTTCACACTCCTGTCTTCTTGCCCTATTGCTTATCTAGCATGCCTTTCAAATTTTCATTTTAATTTTAACAATTCTTATGCTAATGCATTTTTTTTTTAAAAAAACCCCAAAACAGCCTGCTTGGGAATAGCAAGGTAGGGGGGCATAGTGGGACAGGAGGAGATACTGATACCACATGACTATCAGTATTGGAAGTGAAACAGCAGAGATGTTTCACACCTATAAAACAATGGGAAAGCAGCTCGATTGAGAGCTTATTGATGAGTTTTTCCTGTCAATGGAAAGAGATACTTTAATAATGCTTCACGGACACAGCAATGATGAGACAGTGCTATTATTGTGCTATATATATTTTCAAAGTTGCTATTATGCAACTTTAATTGTGATTTTAAAACTTTGTGTGATAATGTTCTAAATAATCAAAGACCTTGTGCTTCACTAAAGCCAGCACTATCTGGATAAAAGAGTTATTAATTGATGTTCAGAAGACTTGGCTTTCAATTACACTTTGGATTTTCAGCAGAGTTTTGACTCTCCCACTTGAGGCACTTCGTGAGTGTTCTGTCTTCTCTTCTTCATTATTTTTTCTAGTAAATACAACAAACCCTACCTTCTCTTTTAAAATGACATCCAGATTAATGAATGAAATCAAATAAAGCAAATGGTTCAGTATTCATTTTATGACAAAAATGCTGCCTCTTCAAATGTAGTAGTCAGTATTAACAAAATAATACTGGTTTCAGCTAGTCTGAAAGGTATTACAAGATCCCTTGTCCTTGCCAAGGAGAAGAGGGAGAGTGGTGTCCCATCAGCCATTTTGACTGGCTGAGGGATTTCCCCCCTCCAAACCTTGGTGAATGTGCTTTCCTGAGGGGGTGCGGCTCCTGTGAGTCACAGGAGAGGGGCTAGCAGCTTAGCCTTTATCACTCCTGCTGCTAGAGGCTTGGGGCTCAGTCCTTCCCAGGGAGAAGAGGGAGTTTCAAAAAAGCTGTCAAGGTGGATCTCTTCCAGCAGGCCTTCCCAGAATAGTTCAATCTAATTTCTGTACTCTCCCTACTTTATGTAACCACTGCCTCTACTAGAAAATTGCTATCATTTTAACAGGCTGAATTTTTAAACTGTATTGTATTTAATCATGTTTTAAAGGGGAGGGGGTCAATTTATTTATTGAGAGTATGTATTATTCCAATATACTCTAGTCATATAAGCCGCCTTGATTTCTGCGGCAGAAAGGCGGGGTATAATAATAAAGTTTATTATTGTTGTTTTACATTTCATTGTCTCACAGCATCAATTGTTCTAATTGGTTTTGTTGGTAGCTGCCCAAAGATTTTATGAGATGGGACAGAAATATTGGCTGAGACTCTGCCAAACCCAAAGGCTACTCAGCAATAGCTCCTCTTCATCTTGGAGAGAAGTGACCAGTGGGGTACCATGCTATTCAACATCTTTATCAATTACTTAGATGAAATAAAAGAGGGCATGCTTATCAAGTTTGCAGATGACACCAAATTGGGAGGAATAGCTAATACCACAGGATACATGATCAAAATTCAAAATGATCTTAACAGATTAGAAAGCTGGGCCAAAGCTAACAAAATGAATTCAAATACAGAGAAATGTAAGGTACTGTACATAGGGGGGAAATGAAATGCATAGTTATGGGATGGGGGACATCTAGCTTAAGGAGACTATGTGTGAAAGGGATCTAGTAGTCCTAGTAGACCACAAGTTAAACATGAGTCAACAGTGTGATGCGGCAGCTAAAAAGGCAAATGCGATTCCAGGCTGCCTCAGTAGAAGTATAGTGTCTAGATCAAGGGAATCTATTCTGTGCTACTCTATTCTGCCTTGGTCAGGCCTCACCTGGAATACTGTGTCCATCTCTGGACACCACAATTCAAAAAGGATGTTGACAAACTGGAGTATGTCCAAAGGAGGACCACCAACATGGTGAAGGGCCTGGAAACCATGTCTTATGAGGAAAGACTTAGGGAGCTGGATATGTTTAGCCTGGAAAAGAGATGGTTAAGAGGTGATATGATAGCCCTGTTTAAATATTTGAAGGGATGTCATATTGAGGAGGGAGCAAGCTTGTTTTCTGCTGCTTCAGAGACTAGACAACAGAACAATGGGTGCAAGCTCCAGGAAAAGAGATTCCACCTCAACATTAAGAGGAACTTCTTGACAGTAAGGGCTGTTCCACAGTGGAACACACTCCCTCGGAGTGTAGTGGAGTCTCCTTCCTTGGATGTCTTTAAGCAGAGGCTGGATGGCCATCTGTTGGGTATGCTTTGATTGGTAGTTTCTGCATGGCAGGGGGTTGGACTGGATGGTCCTTGTGGTCTCTTCAAACTCTACAATTCTATTATTCTTTTATCCTTTTGCATACTAATTCATATGTGAGTCCTTTCCCAGACAATCTGACCTGTAACAGAGTTCTCTGTACATAATCATATATGCATGGTAACTATTGGATCAGATTCTTCTAACAGTTCTAATTTAAGAGGAGAGGAAATTAAAATCAGCTTAAAATGTGTAGAGCATCAATTGTTTAGGAAAGAGCCACTTACCTAGAATTTTCCAGCTTGAATTATCCATCAAAACAAGAGCAAATAAAACAATTTCATTGCCATGTGTAGATTTGCGGCGTTCCAAATACAGAAGCAAATGGCAGCCAATTGAGAGAGAAACCCCCCCCCCAAACAAACAAACAAACCCAAAATAGAAGATAATCTATTCCTCCTATGGGAGAGACACCCCAGTCTTTGCTGAAAATTGTATTTGGGGGGGGGGGGGGGGTTTGAAATGATCATCAAATTACTCTTAAACCTCAGGGGATGCTTGCTGGCCATGGAAAAACAGGCAGGTGCTAGTCCTTACCCTGTAGGGGGTAGATTGTACATTGGCTGAAAAGAAGCTACAGTGCTCACTTACATGAATGGCCTTAGGTATTTGCTGGCTGCTCTAAGATATTACAGTTTTTAAGCTTTCAAAGAGTGAAATAAAACCTTGTAGTTAGGAAGCATTACTTTTGTCTGCAGGGATTTTCTTATTCTTTCCATAAAGGCTGTGTGAGCATTTGCTACCAAGAAGACATTTTTCAGTGCCCTACTTCTTCTGTCTATCTCTTTTCCCCTTTTCTAGTTGTTGGTGCTTTTCTGTATGTGCCCAGTTTATCCATGCAGCTGCACTAGGAAATAAATGTTTGTTAGAATAAAAATCCCAGATTGTATTCAATTTATTGTACTTTTTTGCACCTGTAGAAAAGATTGATTTAACTTCTCCCTTCTGTTTTCATGAGCTTTCACATCACCTGGTATGAAATATGAATGTTTCTCTCAGCACTGCTAAGTTTCTTAAGAGTGGAAAATTCAAGAGTAGACATTTTCAAAAATCTGCAGTTAGAAGGTCATTTTCAGTTCCTGTCCTCTAGTTCCAAGCAATAGATAGCCATAGTTATACAGACCACGTTATAATAAATAAAAGAGCCAGTGTGGTGTAGTGGTTTGAGTGGTTGGACTAGGATTCAAGGAGACCAAGGTTTGAAACCCCACACAGACATGGAAACTAACTGTATGAAACATGGATACATCATGCTCTCTCCATCGCAGAGGAATGCAATAGCAAGCCCCCTCTCATTAAATATTGCCAAGCAAACTGTGTGATAGTATCAACATAAGTAGAATTTGACTTGAAGGCACATAGCAACAACTTAATAAAGAAGGTGTTAATTTAAAAACAAAAAACAAATCAGGATTCATCTGTTTCCATCCATACACATGGCTCTTTCCAATTTCTCATCTGAGCTGAAATTTTCAGATACTCATGAAAATGTTTGATGTGGAAAAAAAATTGTTTTCACACTTTAGTTTACACTCACAATAGGGGAAGTGTTTACTTAAATTAACAATGTACCATAATGATACAAATGGTTCCTCCTGGAAAGGTTTGTAGCTTGTAAAAATATAGACTTTATGGGTAAAACATCACTACATTTAAAAAAGAGCTTTTCTGCTGCATGTTAAATGTGCATGAGGTTTCTGAAGCACATTGCTTAAATGTATAGTAAAATTCAGAATGGAAAGCAAATGCATGGATCAAAATGCACTTATAGAGCAACAGTGAACTAACAATCAGACTGCAGTATTTAATCTCTATATAATTTGAATCAAAAGTATTATATTTTGCCAGTTTCAAATAATTAAATTCTTTAGTAGATTTCTCTTTACAATTTTCATTCATTTATAATTTCTTTTTTTATTGATGTTTTTAGATTTTTTTAACAAACACAAAAAGAACAAAGACACAGAACCAAATACATTTACAGTAATAACACATAAAGCTTACACTTACCTAGACAGAGTATATCTCACTCACCCTCATCATTAAACGTTTAACATTAATAAAACACATTTAACATATACTATACCTTCCAACTGTCTGAATCTCTATACAGTGTATCAATTTTCCATTGTTTTTATCTTACATGTAGCTCAAATGTTTCCTTCACAAAGTGCACAGTTAGTTCAGTCCAATTTACAGCCATAGATTTCTTATCATGTAACTTTTTTTCGAACAATCTTTTACCTTGTAGTTTACCTTAAGCGAGTAAATCTATATGAACATATTATCAGAAAATGTGAAAAGCATACACTCAATTTAATACTTCATTGTTTTCTCATTAGGTACACAAATTATTTGATCCATATTTCCGGAGTAGATTTTCTGTCTTATTGTTTTTAAACCATTTTTTACCTTATAAAGCTACTTCGAACAAGGAGAACTATATAGACTAGCTATAACTTAATTGAGAAAAACATAAGCTCCATTTCATTGCTCTATATTCGTTTATAAATTGGAAACCTAAATTCAAATTGAGATCTGATTTCTGAAATTATCCAATTCTATTTCTCACCGCTTACTAGGTATCATATTACATGATTATCTCAAAACCACAATATTTTTCCATTTTCTTTCTATAAATTTGTAAAAAGGTTCCCACTCTTTTTAAATAGATTCTTCATTTTTTCCCCTCATCCAACAGGTCATCTTATCCATTTCTGCCATTTCGAATACTTTCATTAGCCACTTTTCCATGGATGGGGTCTGGTCAGATTTCCAAAATGTAGCATATAAAATTCTGGCACATGTAAGAAGATAGAAGATTAGTTTACCATGTTGTTTCTGCAATTCTGAATCAATCATACCGAGCAAATATGTTTCAGGAAGAAAGGAAATTTGAATGTTTAGCTCTTTAATTATAATATTATGCACCTTTAGCCAATATTGTTTTGCCACGGTACATGTCCACCATACATGGTAATAGGACCCTATTGCTTTGAGACACTTCCAACACTCTGGTTTGCTGCTTTTAAACATCACGGAGATTCTTTGCGGAGAGAGATGCCATCTATATGTCATTTTATATATGTTCTCCTTTAAGTTCTGATTGCTAGTATATTTGAGACCTTTAGTCCAAATATTCTCCCATTTTTATATGCTATGTTATGACCCACATTCTGTGCCCATAAGATCATGCTACCTCTGATTACCTCCTCCTCCGTATCCCAACTCAAAATCATTTTATAAAATCTGGCGATGGCCTTCTTCTTTCCTTTCCCCATTATCTCTTCCTATTCATTTCTCTTGTTACATATGCCTGGCTGTAGCTTATCAATTTTCCATCTTTCTTTTAGTTGCATGTACAAATACCAATGACATGAGATGCCTGAACTCTGTAACTCTTCCATTGTTTTGAATTCTGTCAAATTCTGTGTTACGTTAATTAAATCTGCATATCTTAACCATTTTTTCTTTGGTATACCTTCCCTCCCAAAAAAAGCTTCATGTGGAGAACAACTGTGAGCAATTTGATTACACAGTCTCAGTTTTAATTTATCCCACACCTTCAACATTGATCTAATTATAATATGATGTTTACATTCTCTGTGGATTTTATCTTTATTGTAAAATAGATAGCCATGAAACCCAAATCTTAATCCGTCTCCTTCTAAATTCAATATATACTCATTTTCTAACAGAATCCATTCTATTAACCACAACAATGTAGATGCAAAATTGTTGCAGGGTACAGACCGCCGCTTTGCGGCGGTCTGCTGCCGCCGCCAGTAGGTCCGCGGGGGAGCCGGAGCCTTCAGACGGCCCGACTCCCGCGCGGACCGAAAAAAGAAGCTCCAAAATGGAGCTTCTTTTTTCGTCGCGTTTGCGACTTAGCGAGGCGCCAGGGGCGCGCTGGCTACGTCAGCAGCGGCGCGACGCGTACGGACGCTAAGCGTCCGATACGCAAAGATGGCGCCGGCCATGTAGAAGGGCCGGCGCCATCTTGTACGGACGGAGTCCGTACTAGGCCATGGGGCGTCTAAAAGAGACGCCCCTTTTTTAAAATGGGACGTCCTCCGGACGTCCCAAAGGGCTGTTTAGAAAGCCCCAATAGATTTTCAAATTTGGAAGTCCCAGGCCCCCTCTTCCTTTCTCATCACACATTATTTTCTTTCCAATTCTGGCCTTCTTTTTGTTCCAGACAAATTTCATTATATCATTTTGCCACATGTCCAAAGGTTTAAAAGAATGCAAAATCGGAATGGTTTGAAACATGAACAAAATTTTAGGAAGCACATTCATTTGAATAACAGCTATCTTCCCCAAAAGAGATAACTGAATATTCCCCCATTTGACAAGGTCTTGCTTAATGTTCCTCCATGTTTCCTCATAGTTGTTATGGAATAAATCTGTGTTTCTATTGGTTATAGTTATTCCCAAATATTTCACTTTTTTTCCTATTATGAATCCCGAAAGCTCTTCCAAATTCTTAATAGCTGCGTCGTCCATGTTTTTCGTCAGCATATTGGTTTTGTCCTTGTTCACCTTAAGCCCAGAGGCTTTTTCAAATTCTTGTACTAGGTTAATTAAAGCTTGAATACTATTACAGGGGTTTTCCAGGATATAAACCATGTCATCAGCGAATAACCTCATTTTATACTCAGTTTTCTTAATTTTTAAACCTTGAATTTGTTCTTCCAATCTTACTCTGTTGTTTAACATTTCTAATACAAAAATGAATAGCAATGGAGATAGAGGACAGCCTTGTCTCGTTCCTCGTTTTATTTCAAATTCTTCAGATTTACTGTTATTTATTATTAACTTCGCCTTTTGTTCTTTATATATTACCTGGATCCATTTCTGGAATTGTACCCCAACTTCCAGTTTTTCCAACATTATGAATAGCGTTGTCCAGCTAATGTTGTTGAAGGCTTTCTCGAGGTCCATGAATATCAAGGCTAGCTCCTTTTCGCTATGTTTTTCATAATATTCAATAGAGTTCAAAATAGTACGGATGTTATCTTTTAGGTGTCTCTTTGGTAGAAATCCAGCTTGATCTTCATAGATCCATTCTGAAAGTACTGTTTCAGTTATAATTTCATTTGGTGAAACAGTGCCATTCAAATGTGTTATATTTGTTGACAGACAGACAAACAGACAGTAAGATAGACATTCTAGTTGGCTCTTATTCACTACAAATTTTGTGAAATGATGTATTTGTCAATACATGGACATAGTCCTGTCCTCAAATGTCTGAAATTACTAGAACTTAGAATGAAAGAATTTTGTTCTTTTCCTTTCTTTTTCACTGGTTCTTTGAAAAAATTTCAGAAAATTATGGGGACAAGCCAAGATTCTGATTTTATGGTAAAGAAAAGCCATTCTCTTTGCTCTTCTCCAAGCCATCTAGAACTAGTGAACTGCCACAGACAGAACTGTTAACTAGATTTTGTTCAAAAGTCTACAGAATGCCAGTACCTGAGTATTCATGCAGTACGAAAGGTAGCCTGCGACAGAACAAAAGTGAAAAACTTATTGAACAACTGGATGTGAAGGAAGCCACTGAGGAATCAAATGCATTTGCAGAGCTGAAGTTATTCTGAAGGAAATAAAAAGCAGGAGGAGGCAGGAGGCCTGGGCCTTAGTCAGACCTGTGTAATGTTCTTTTTTTCTGATTTACAATAGCCTACAAGGAGAATGGCTTAGCTGTACACATAAATATTCATTTCTCAGTGGTAACAGAACTGTCACTGGACAAAACTGGAACAAGGAAACAGACATCTTTTCTATCTTGAATTTCAGCCATGAGCAATGGGGTGAAACATAGCAGCAGGCGGTGGAGGACCAATGACAGTTCATTTTCTTCTTATCAGGAAAGCAATATCTTGTTCACTTAAATGTGAAGAGAGTTTTACTGCACATTGCTGCAAGAGAAACAGAAGTTTTAACAAAGACCTGTGACTAGGAGAGGTCTAGAAAACATATCTAGGAATAGCTGTATTGGCTATACAGCAAAATACAATAACTTCCAAAATCCACAAAATATTGGCCAACCAAAATGTACAAAATACATTGTGCAATTTTTCAAAGCTCTAGAGTTTTTAGTAATCTAGAGCAATCTTTTATCTAGTAATATGAAGCAAACATTGTGAGGATGAGAATATGGCTGCTATACATACATGATAGGGATGGGAAAATATTCAAAAATATTTAATCAGTGGTCAAAAGATGGCTTTCTCAAGTGTTAGGAAACTTCAATGAGGATATTGTTCTCATCTTAAGAATCTTCACAATTCGTGAGTTTCCATAGAAAATAATGTTTCCTATGCAGAAATCATGATTTCTGCTCTGAAAATGCAGTTTCAATGAAAAAACTGTGGGGAGTTTGTACAGAAAATTCTTGAAATGCAAACGGTCTTAATAAACTGAATTTTTGAGGACCTTCTTGCAGCAGGAATAAATTGCTGATATTAGTTACTACTTCTATTAGAATGAAATTAACACAGATATACATCCCTGGAATGATTAAACAAATTTCAAGAGATGTTGAACTTTCATTTGAAAGTTATCAAGCATATCAGATTTATTTCCTAGCTATTATAAGATTTAATTATAATAACTATTAGATCAGGGGTAGGAACCATGCAGCCAAGGTACACATGTATCAGGGCCTGTCCCCTCTTCTCTGGTCCTCAGGAGAAAGAGGAAGAATCTCAAGGCAAGAACAATTCCTTGAAAAGTATTTGTGCATATATTTTCCTTATTTGGGACACCACCTGTTTTTTGCATGGACTATTTTTTGCTTGCTGCTTAACATATAATGCATAGTGACATCACCAGAGGCTGCTCTTCTAATGCTTCCTTCTAATGTCAGTTGTGCCTGTCCCTGTGACACTGCAAGCTGTTTTCCTATGTTTTGGCCCTGACATTGCAGGGTTTAGCTTACTTCCGACTTCGAATCCTCCATGTGGCCCTTTACATGATAGTGAACTGCAGCTTCCGCATGACTCACCATAGTCTGCTGGCTAGGGCTGCTTCGACTCCCATCCAACAATATTTGTAAGCTCTGTGATTTCTGTCTGTGCGCCAAATGTTTGTTATTAGAGGCCTCATGTCAGAGCTGAACAAAAACTTAAAATGGTCTTTAGGTATAAATCTGATCTAAACAAAACAAACATTAACAGTCATTTTGTAAAATTCAGAATTAATAAACCAAACTTTCATAGTTATAGAGAAGATGGTATAAACACATTCAAACACAAAACAAAAGACTACGTCAAAAGCAAACCCAGGACCTATACAGATTGGGAGAAAGGGGTGGACAGAGGCCGCCCCTTTCTCCCCAGGATCGTGGCCACACCAACCAGATGCGCCGGCAACGATGGACTGGGAAAAAGGAGCTGCAAAATGTGGCTCCTTTCTCCACTGTTGTCGAGGTGCCATAAGAGCCCTGGAGCGGCACTGTAATGTCCCTCGAGCACCATGCCGTTTGGATGCAGTGTACAAGCCATGTCTTCATTGCATGCACCATGTAAACAGTGGCATGCCAAGATGGCACCTGCGGTGTGCGGTAGGGCTCAGGAGCATGCAAAGTGCTGGTCTGTACTGGGGCACCAGAGCTCTCTGACAGAGAAAACTAAACATCTCACAAAACAATTTCCTGAATTCCATAGCATTGAGCCACGGCAATTAAACTGGTGTCAACCTGGATTATTTCTGCAGTGTGGATGCAGCCTATGGTTGCTTTTGGTGGTGTTTGGATCCCTGGAGTTCTTGAAAATAAGAATTTTGATTTACTACAAGCTCAAAAGATATAGATTTCTACCATTCTATAATTCCTTTACTAAGGTCACTTATGTATCATTACATGTGGAACTAAATTAGATGGAACACACTTCCTCAGAGAGTGGTGGACTCTCCCTCTTTGGAGGTCTTTAAACAGAGGCTAGATGGCCATCTGTTGGGGATGCTTTGACTGAGAGTTCCTGCATGGCAGGGGGTTGGACTAGATGGCCCTTGTGGCCTCTTCCAACTCTATGATTCTTATTATTTATATATCTGATGACTCTGCCTACCGCTATAGTTTTAATTGTTTATGTAATTTTAACCTTAAACTGTTTAATTCTTTTTTAAGGAGTGGGGGGGGGGGTTTTTGTCTATATAGTGTATTCTTTTAATATTGTAAGCCATTTTGATTGTGTGAAATTGTTGATGTAATTGTTGATGTATTGTATTGCTTTGTACTGTGACATGTGTCACATAGCTTGCACAATGTGAACCGCTCTGATCAGGAGGAAAAGCGGTATACAAATAAAAGTTTTATTTTATTTATTATATTGATTGTTTTTACAAAAAGCGGGGTAGAAATAAAAGTTTTATTATTTATTATTATTTATTTTTATTTATTCTATGATTCTATGGTTATGACAGTAGGCAGGAAAAGAAAGTTAGTGACACAGAGGGAAGATTTAAAGTTTAAAGGAACATTACCAGGAAATGACAAAGTACACCAGTACAAAGGAGCTGGAAGGACAGAAACAGTTAGGAACTGACTATGAAGCTGATTAAATCAAATTCTTTTTCTTTTCTTTTCCTTTTTTACATAACTCTTGCTTGAATCTTAGTTGCAACTAAACCATAAGAAATGACATAGCAAACTGTCCTTGCCTTCAGCAGAAACTCTAGAATGGACTGACTCTATGTGGTCCGGAATATTTCAACAAAGTTGTTTTGAATCAACAAATAGATCTTCCCAGTGGTATCACTAGGGGTGGCGCCACCTGGTATGGTAACTCATGGTGCCATCCCCTCCTTGACTTCCTCCCATACCACACTGTACAGAATCCTTAGTAATTTTTTTGTACTAATGTTATTCATAAATTGTAAATCCTGTATATCACGGAATGTAACTGCAATAATTGTGACATAAACAGCTAGCAAAATTAAAATTATACCTTTCAATTACAATATCATATGCACCGCCTAAATGCATTTACATGTACATTGTTTCATGTGGTTACAATGAAAATTTGGTAAGATATTCTAAAGAAAAATGTAAAAATTAAATATCAAAAAATGTTGTTATTGTTATTGCTGTTGTTTTTTTTAAAAAAACCTTGGACCTCTTTTTTCTCTTCTCACTGAACTTGCCACACACACATCATCTTTCAGCATTTTAAATGAACACAGCTGAATGCCACAGCACATTAGGCCAAAAGGCATAGATTTGGGGAGCAGTGGTGTCACCTTCCCTTAGGGTCTTACCTGGTGCACCCTGCAACCCTACACTACCCTATCGACTCTACTGGATGTGCCATAAACATTACAGCAATAGCAACTTTTTCTTGGCATCAAGTACTCAACAGAAAGTGCTATAGGTTGAATATTCCTTTTCCAAAATCTGAAATGCTCCAAAATCCAATATGGGTAGCTGAGATAATGACACCTTTGCTTTTTTATGTTTCAGTGTACACAGACACTGATTCATGCACAAAATTATTAAATATATTGTATAAAATTACCTTCAGGCTAGGTGTATAAAGATGTATATGAAACATAAATGAATTTTGCGTATCAACTTGGGTCCTATCTTCAAGATATCTCATTAAGTATATGTAAATATTCCAAAATCGGGGGGGGGGGGGGGAAATTTTCAAAAATGCTCTCAAGCATTTTGGATAAGATTTACTCAACATTCTTTGCTAGTAATTATAAAGTCAGGTTCAGTTATGTGCCCTTGGAAGCTATTAAATCATGAACTGTAAGTAATTAATTGAGTGATGTATATGTTCCTCTGAATGTTGGAACCAAATCAATGTTGACATTCACTGGTCCATCTTAAAATGTCAGGAGGCCATAACATATCCTCTAACATTTCAGAAAATAAACCAAAGACATAGAATCATAGAATCAGAGTGCTGGAACAGACTGCAAAGGCCATCCAGTCTAACCCAGTGGCATGCAGGAATACACAATCAAAGCATTCCCATCAAGCCTCTGTTTAAAAACCTCCAAAGGAGATCCACAGCACTCTGAGACAGTATATTCCACTGTTAAACAGCTTTTACTGTCAAGCAATTCTTCCTAATGTTGAGCTGGAATCTCCCCCCCCCCCCCTTGTAATTTGAATCAATTGCTCCATGTCCTAGTCTCTGGAGCAGCAGAAAACAAAATTATCTATCCTCAGTATGACATTTGTGGCCAAGCATCATAAGAGTGTAATCCAAATGGCAACTGTTATTAACAAGGAAGAACACACAACCTAGGAGAGACTGCAGCAGTTTTCTTTTCCTGAGCCTACTGAGAAGGGCACATTTTAGATTGTTAATTTTCCTTCTTCTGATCTTCACTCCTCCTGCCTTCAAGCCTGCTGTGTATACAATATTTCCTGCATACATATTGAATACATAGGATGATAGTATGCAATTTTGCCTGACACCTTTTTCAATTGCAAACCAACCTGTTTCTTTGTATTCAATTCTTATGGCAACCTTTTGTCCTAAGTACAGGTTATGCATCAGGACAATCAAGGGTAGTGGCTGAAATGATTTTACTCTGTAACTTACACTTTCAGTTTGTGCCTGTAGGACAAGTTAGTCCTGCATGTAGTGATGTCCTTTTGTTCTAGAGCTCCTTTAATTAGAATAAAGCTTTTCTTAACAGTACCCTGTCTCCAACACTCCTTTTCACATGCCTTGGCTTGGCTAGTTCTTTCTTAAGCTGGCAAGGGAAAGTATCAGTGAATTGCCCTAGCAAAGTCCTGATGTGTTTCTAATGTGGGGAAGGAGGGGAATATGTCATTGGTGGTGGCAACTAGGTTTGTTTTTTATTTAAAAAAGGTCACCTCAATAGATCCCATCCGGCTCAGTGGAGGGGGAACACAGAGAACCTTCACAATAGTGCTGCCATGAGTCAAGGTTGACTTGACAGCAGTTAACAATATCAAAGTGAGAAGAGCAAGGTTCCCTTCCTCCTCACCTCTCTCCCTCCCTGCTGAATTAATTGAGTGGAAACTACTATTACTTTTGAACTCAATTAACTGCAATTGAAGTAAGCTGAGGGCAAAGCGAGGGCATGGGAATAGGAAAGAGAACCTGGGACATTTTAAAAGCAGCTGAAAAAGTGGGATGGGACTATCAGTGGTCAACCACAAAAGCTGGAGGCCAACATGAAGTGAACTTTTCCCTTATTTGCCTACACTTAACTCAAAACAGATTTCTGGTTACATTGGAATATGATGATAATAAAATCTGGGAATTCATATACATATGTTTGTGTGTGTGTGTATGCACACACACAGTCTCAATTCAAACTGTCTTAATTTTGTTCAAGAACTCTTTCTGTCTAACTGTGTGGAATAACATTGTCTCCTCCTTCAGTTAAATGGCAATGTGACATACATGACAAATGTGCACACCTAACTTTTACTTCAGTATGTAAGGCAAGGCATCATGCTATTCTGCTTCTAGAAAGAGAAAGTATTTCAAATAGCTCTCTCTAGCAGTTAAAGAAAAAGGGGGAACCACCCCCACACGCTGTTCCATGCTTCTTTCACATGTTTTTTGTCCTCTTTGTAGATCAATCAAAGATAGGGTGCCCATAATCTATGGCCTGTTACAGACAGGCTCTTGAGGCGCCGCCATTACGTGCTAGGGGTTGGTTGGGGACCTAGCGTCCACACCGGCCTCACCCCTAGCACATGACGGAGGCGTAATAATGGCGGCGCCCTATACACACAGGCACCACCATTATTATGTGTCGGATGCATAGCGTCTGCACGTCACGCAGTGCTTATGACGTCGTGAGTGCACCATTGGCGCCTCGCGGCGTCATAACTGCGCCACGGGAAGAAGCTCAATTTTGGGGCTTTTTTTTTGCTCCGTGCGGGAGCCACGCAGTTTGGCTGCTACGGCTCCCTCGTGGAGCAACCAGCAGCGCCGGCAGACCGCCGCTTTTAGGTGGTCTGTAACACGCCTAAATTATCTAAAGGGCTGGGGGGAAATAACATGTCAGTGTAGAAACAGTGTGCATCATTTTGGCTTGTGTCTAGTGCTCTGTCCCCCTGATGAGAAGGGCAAGAAAGGAAAGACAAAACAAAATCAGAAGTAGACCTTTCATGTACACCACATTAGCAAAAAAACCAGATTGACAACTACTGGAAAAGGAAACTATATTTCTCTGTTGATCAGGTAGAGCACAGATAGCATCTGTTTATTCTTCCTGTGCTTTGGAACTCCTGCTGTGGGCTCCAGCCTTCATCTAAGAACAGCGCACAAGATTGCAGACTTGATGATATATTTCTGGGGTAAACTGTTGAATAGCTCCTTCAGAAAACTTATATTCTCAAATGTTTCTAGATTAATGCTGATATCGGATTTATTCATCTGTAGGCAAAATAGGCTGGCTAACCCTTGCTGTGAGCCTCAGCTTTCAAATTAGAAAAGAGAATATTGGATTGCACACTTGATATAAATGTGAACCACAGCTCTGAATATCTTCTTGTGAAATATACACATCCTTGAACAGTTGTAGGAAAGGACAACTATTATCAACATTTTTAAAAATGGAAAAAAAAAAACTGGCTGTTTTCAGCAAAGTGAACATATATATTATTTTTTATTCCAAATTTCTTCCTGTCCATAATATCCAAAAGTCAATATTAGAGATGGAAATGTTGCGTGAAAATAATTGGAAAATGGCCAGAAATGTGTTTCCTGAGTATTAGGATGTCCTAAGTGAAGAATCTTAGATGAGTGAGAACATCAGCAGTTTGGGATTTATTCTGCATGAAAAATGCACTTTTTACATAGAAAAACAGTCTTCACAGTGCAGAAAAAGAGTTTCCTACACAGAAAATATTAATAATATTTTTGCAAAGAAAATATTCATTGCCAATAAATAGCCTATGAAGTTATTGATGGTTTTCTGTCATTGAGAAGGCAAAAACCAAAGTTATTTATTTTTACCTATCAGAGTAGAGAGCTAGTGTGACATAGTGATTTGAATGCTGGACTAGGACATTGGGAGACTGGGGTTCAAATCCCCTCTCAACCATGGAACCCACTGAGTGACCTTGGGCAAGTCACCGAAGTTTATCACACTAGAGAGATCCCACTGAAAAACAGGATTTTAAACTACATTCGAATTTTTAAAAAACCTGCAAATGCAGGAAGTTTATCAAGCCCTAATAGAATCCCTATGTGACAAGTGTGTTCTCCTACTTTGTGTTATTCACAGATTGTGCTCTATTTGCAAGTTTCATGTGGTGTCTCAAACACTTTCGAAAGTAGAACATACTTAAACTGGGCTAGAAAGATTGTCACAAACATCTGAACATAAATAAGTGTACAGTGTAAAGCGTGAACACCCTCAGCGACACATCTTTTCCCTTGGCCTTGTTTAGATTATGAATTGTTGGTCACTGGAAGGGGAGAGAAGTGGTGCATAGCAATTTTGAAGCAGGCACATCCCCCTCCCCCTCCTGTTTGGCAACTGAAACACCTCCCTGTGTAGCATTCAGTGATCAACTGGTTGCGGGAATGGGGATCAATAGGATTGGATGGGGATCCAAACTACCCATGGAGCCACCTTTTACCACATATTCCTTATTCTTTTCATATTTGGAGGAGAGGAAAGTATAAATTGTCTATCTGGTAGTTATTCCTTGGTTAGAGGTTAAATGCACTCTGATCAGCATAATGCTGAAAAGTGACTTGTCCAGACCATCCTATTATTGACCAGCATGACTTCTGGATCCTTGATGCTGCCCAGCATGAGTGAATAAAGCAGACAGGGACCCTGCCCTCATCTCATTGTGGAAAGGAGACAGCTCTGCCAAGTAGTATTGCCTCAGTAGGTACTTGGTGGCTTTTTATCAACCATCTTACTTAGGGTTCACTGTTCAACAAGGTGCTATTTGTTGACTATATGATTTATTACATTAATAAATCTTGGCTCAAATGCACTGTTTTGTCTCTCCCTTTGGAGCGGATGAGGAGTTCATTCTCATCACACTGTTCTCTGAGGAATAAAATTCAACTCATTATCACACAAAATGTACCCAGTTGTACTTCACAGAGGGATGGATAGGTTCATTTTGCCAAAACCATACCAAGATAATTAGATTTAGGCAAACAACTGTTACATACCATTCCTTGCAAACACTATGCAACCAGCTGGATGTGATAATGCTAATGAGTAGTGCTGGGAATCCAAGGAAAACTGCAGAAATAGATATTATGGATCTACCAACCTTTTTTCAGAATAGACCTGAGTATATTTTAGGTATCTTTATCTTCCTTTTGAATCTATATACATGTTTGCTTCCTTTTGAAATGATTTATTATCACAAAAAAATATTCAAAGATGTCACAACTGGAGATCCATGACCACATTTCATGCTGCAAAAAAATTATTTGAAATATCTAAGAATGTTGACATCCACAGCAGGATAGTAAATCCGATGGGAGATATAGTACTGAGGGCAGTGGTTACCTCATTCACAGAGTCCCTCCTCCTTCTCCATACCTAGAAGATGAAGTGCAGAACTCAGGTAGATCTTACAAAGTTTATGATTTGGGGGTTTGGATTAATGATTTTGGATTTGGCTATTCATGCAAACATACCGATATCTTCATTCAGTACACAATAAGACATAATGGCTGATTCTACTGCTAGTGCTGTTGATTCTGATACTATTATTCCTGCTGTTATATAATCCTTTCGAAAGTGTTTGAGACACCACATGAAACAAAATTGTTTTTATGCTTTTTATCTATCTTCAAAAGACAAGGACACTGTAAGAAATGGAATAGGAGAGAAACATGGAAAGCATGAAAAGGGGACTGGGAGAGAGTTTAGCAGTAAAAAATAAAAAATGGCAGATATATTGAGTAACAGGAAAGGCTTGCTGAGTAAGCTGGCCTTGAAATGGCAAGACACAGATGCATGCATAATGGTGGGGGGGGGGGGGGCGATTCTAAGCAAAGAAAAAAGAACTTAACAGAAGGTTCAATGGCAGCAGAGGAACAAAGGAGACAAACAGAGGGGGCAAGTTGCAGATGGACTGTCCAGTTCATTTTGGCTCTGCTTCTAAGAAATATTCATCAGAGAGGCAAAATGCTGCAGTATTACTGTTATTCCAAGAGGCAGAGTGTTCCAGGTATCTTGCTGGTAGCCATAAGCTTGTATGAAAGTCATTCATCATATGTCATCTCTTTTATCATGGTGTCAAACCTTGACCTGTTTGCTCACTTATGTGCAAGATGGTCATCTTAAATTTAAGCAGAGAGCCTGAGGGGAGTCATTAGAGAGAATATAAAGTCAGAAGTGGACACTTGGAAATAGCTATAATAAAATACATTTGTTATGTTCATGTCTCTTTCTCTCTCTTTCTTATTCTTTCATACAAACAGACCTAGAAATGAAAGAGAAACTATTTCCATTTTGTCTTGCTGATGTATTTTCTAACTCTTTTTTTTTTTTTTTTTTTTTTGGCTGTCTGTCTCTGGTCACCCAAGATTTTCTTTATAATCCAGAGTATCTAGTATAGATTCTTTTCCAGATTTCAGGGTGCAAGAAATAATTTCAGTGGACATAAAAAGTTTAATAGCAAGGGTAAAGCCTATTGTTAAATCTATGTATGGCTAGTTTGTTTTAAAGGGAGAATGTGTATATTTTAAGGGCATTTGTTGCCATTTTTAATAACTCACAATAACTGGAGCAATGCTATCATTCAAGTCAAATATTTTAAACCAAAGGGATTTTTGCCTTTGGCATGTATCATATCTAATGTGTTGGCACATTTCGTTGTGCAAATGATGGTATTAACCCAGTCTGTAGGACCTGTGAGCTGACCAGAGATAAATGTGTTCCAAAGAAGTCATCTATGTGTAGAAACATAGGAGATGTACATATATGTCCCTCCTTCAATGATATTCCCCCTATTAATTTGCTAAATGGCCAACACAGCTACCCCCTGCATATTCTCCCTAATAGATTCACTGCCATAGGTAACATTTCCCACTCTTCACTCATTAAAATTAACAATTATAAAAGATTACAGCCTTCACTTCAATATCTATACCATATTATATTATATGTATTATATTAGATTTATATTAATATTTGGATTGTGTCCCAAATTCCAAAGTTTATTTTATTAATTTTATTAATAAAATGTTTTACACCATCATTGGTTATGAAAGTGACATGTGATATCTACTATTGTAACAAGAACCACATTTTAGAAATGAAAAGTATAGGTTTGATAAAATAAAATGGATGATCTTATCTTTCTCGCCACCCCAAAACAGCTTTTTGGTGCAATTTTCACAGTCTTAGATTTGCTTTAAATAGTCTGATAAAATGCCATATTAATGGCTATTGTCATAGCCTGCACCAAGATTTTTTTTTTTAGGCATTAACTTGATAGACATTTGAATGGGATAATATAATTAATAGTTCTGTATTTATTAATGATTCAGCACAATCAAGTCATCATTGTGACTGAAGGAGCAAGGCAAATTAGGAAAATGTGACCCTGTAATCACCTCTCCCTTTAAAAAAAGTTTCAGTTCTTATTTCATAGATATAAAGGGCAAAGCCTGAAAGACCAACATGCCTTAGTCAAGATAAACTGCTATGCAAATGATTTGGAGAATAAGGTTATGGAAGTTCTGCTTGGAATGTGAAGTCAAAGGCTTTCATGGCCGGCATCCATAGTTTTTTGTGGATTTTTGGGGCTATGTGGTCGTGTTCTAGAAGATTTTCTTCCTGACGTTTCGCCAGCATCTGTGGCTGGCATCTTCAGAAAATGCTTACCTGGAAAAAAAGTGGGTGTGTATGTGTGTGTGTGTATATACACACACACACACACACACACACACACACACACACACTGTGTGAGAATACAGGAGTGATTTGCATGTGTATTGTTCTGTGCTGATGGTAGGCCTCAGTCTGGGAGGCTAATGCAAGAGAGGATTAATGTCTGCTAACTGGTGATCATTATCTGCTGGGAAAGCCCCTGACTGAGTGGTTTCCCATTTGCATTTGATGAGTCCTTATTTTGCTATTCCTCAGGACTGGTAGCCAAATTTTGTTCACTTTAAGGGTTTCTTCTTTCTGGTTGAAATTGTCCAGGTGTTTGTGGATTTCAATGGCTTCCCTGTGCATTCTGACATGGTAGTGGTTGCCATGGTCCAGGATTTCAGTGTTTTCAAACAGTATTTTATGCCCAGGATGGTTTGTGGCATGTACTGCTACTGCTGATTTTTCTGGCTGGCCCAGTCTGCAGTGCCTCTCGTGTTCCTTGATTCTTGTTTGCACACTGCGTTTGGTGGTCCCTATGTAGACTTGTCCACAGCTGCATGGTATGCGGTAAACTCCTGCGGCTGTGAGAGGGTCTCTCTGGTCCTTGGCTGAGCAAAGCATTTGCTGGATTTTCTTTGTCCGTTTGTAAATCATTTGCAGGTTGTGCTTCCTCACCACTTTGCCTATTCTGTCTGTGACTCCTTTGATGTATGGTAAAAATACCTTCCCTTTGGATGGCTGATTGTCTTCACTTCTCTGGGTTTTCCTGGGCCTGGTAGCCCTTCTGATATCTGAGCTGGAATAACCATTAGCCTGTAGAGCCTGGTCCAAGTGCTTCAGTTCATCTTCCAAGAAGTGGGGTTCGTAGATGCGTTTTGCTAGGTCTACCAGTGTTTTGATTGTGCACCCAGGACAAAAAAGAAGCACAATCAAAACACTGGTAGACCGGGCAAAACACAGTTTTGTTTATACAGTATGTCACCATTCTTTGTAGTGGAGTCCATTCACTTCAACATATCAATGGCTGAGTAATCAATTGGTGAACCCATGAATATGGTATATGCATAATATGCCCATTGGCAGAATTTGGCTTTTCAAGTGCAGGTGTAGCTGAAGCAGGTATTCTGAACAAAAACAAAATGTTTTGCTCAGCCAAAGACAGATATAAACCTGTCAAGGGCAATCCATGTTTGTATTTATTTTCCATGTGGCAAATGTTACTGTCTCTCAAAACCCATTGGTTGGGTTATGAATTTATTCTCCTCAAGTAATAATAATTGTGTGTATTACAAAGTGAGCAACTTTCCCCTCAAAGTTCGTCCTCACCTAGGAAAAAGAAATCTTGTACCTGCACTTATAAAGCAGAAATCAGGCCGTTCAATATTGTGAGACCAAACCTTTCACTAAATAGCCAAGAAAAATATATATTTAAAAAATATGGGTTATACTGCTCTGACTTTTAAACTTTTTTTGTCTGATTCATGAACACTAATCCTATCTCAGATAGATCTATCTAAATGCTCCCTGAAAGTGTTTTTGATGTCCTTGTGAATGAGACAAGCTGTGAAGCCATGTCAGATAAATTCTGGGTTTGTTGAACTCTTTATCTCAGTTAGCTCTGAGAAGCTTGATGAGTACAAAAGACATTTGTGCAAATGCACATGAGAGGGAGGCATGTTTCTAGTACCAGGATTGCAAAAACAATGCCACTTGTTTAATGGACAATTGAACAGATATGAGGAAAGTTGTTAAGACAATTGCACCAAGAATCAAGATCACAATATGCTGAGCTTTACTCTGAAAAATCTTAATGAGTCACACTTTGGTTGGCTGTGGAGAAGCAGAGGTCATTCAGCATTTCTTACTATATTAGGATTTCACGTTTTGAGTGGGTGTCATGGCACTAATGTAAAAAACAAATAGCACCAGAAAGAGAGGGATAGAACAGTGATGTTGCTACCCCTGGTGTCATCTGGTGTGGAGGTCAGAGCCAAAAGGCCATGCTCATCCCTTCTTCTTCATTGTGGTGGCAGTGACCTCCTCACAACCATCATGGGAGTCACAGCCATCATGGGAAAGAAAGGCCAGATGCCCTCAGCCTTGTCCTTTACTATGCCGGTGGCTCCTTGTGTGGAACCACCACTGCTGAAGGAAAGCAGAGTCGGGTGCCCTTGGCCTTGTCCTCCCCATGGTGGTGGTGGTGGCTTCTCATGAGGAACCATCACCACCATGGGGAAGCAGGGCTGGAGGTGCTCACCCCTCCTTCAGTGGGAGGATAGCCTGATTGGGTGTTGTGGGCCACACCACCAGATTCCCCCTAGTGATGCCATTGAGAAAGAGTATGATAATCCACAATAGAACCATTTTAAAAGTTGTTTTAACATCTTGTAATATGTTTTAGTCTTGTGCTGAGAGAAAGGCAGGATATGAAAATAAATAAATAAATAAATAAATGCAAAAAAGCTAGCTAACAAGCTATTATTGCAATATAGCATTGATCCTAAAAATCCATCAATTGACACTCACAGAGTTTGGTACGGTTGGGTTACATACAGTATACTTGTTCTGGTATTGCACAGATAAGCAAAAGTGTTGCTTCTTTAAATCAGCAGCACTGTAGTAGCCTCAGAAATCAAGGAAAAATAGAAGCCTTTAACTATGTGGTGAATAGCAATGCTACAAAGAGTCTTCTAGGGTAGAAAATACAAATCTTGGATGCTCATACTGCTTGCCTCAAATATGGAGCAAGAATTATGGGCCTTGAAACCCAAAATGGACCATCTTCACAAATTTTAAATTAGATCTGAATTTAGATTGGTCTTGTGTTAAGCTAAACTATTTCTAGATCGAGAGGAAGGGAGGGGAAACTAGCTCAGTTTATTTCTGACCCAATCTAATTTGAGCCTGGAAAGGAGCTTGTCCATTTTCATTATATGAAATCACATCCTATCTCCACCTGTTCTGAGTATTTACAACAAGCTCCCAAACTGACAGGCTTTTAACACTCTTCTCTCCTTTTATCTTCTGTTTTGCTTCATGTTCCTTGCAAGCAAAAATGTCTCCATTTCAGGCCTTTAAATGACCTACTTGAATGGCAATTTCAGTCCAGTTCACAGCAAGAATTAGAGAAATAATAGCTGCATTCCTGTGGAAAATAGAAAAACTGGAGTGTCATGCAAAGGTGCAGAAGGCTCAAGGGTTCCTTTCTTTCTGTGAATTGCTCTATACAGAGCTCCAAGACTCATTCATCTTTTGACTTGAGTTCACACAGTTAGATTCACTTGGGAAGTGAACTTGGAAAGAACCTAAAACAAGAGACAGTCTGAAGAACCAAGCCTCAGGGCTGAAAGTCACCTTCGGGAACTAAATGGGTGGCGGGGGTGGTAGCACAATAGTTATTTTGAGTTTTGTAACTGAATGGAAGCTGAAAAGGCAGATAATGGCTGAAATCCTAGATCATCTATTTAGTTGAGTAACTCCTGACTCACTCCACCCCATTCTGCTTTACTGGGCAGCAGCCACTGTGAGCAGTAGAGGTCTACTCTCTTATTGATAGAGGTGTAACATACTTATATTTCCACCTCCTCTCTTCAGTGATTTCTGGTGTGACAGAAGAATAATCCTGTTGTAGCTTCTCTTTTTAGGAGAGATCACTGGAAGGAGAAGGTGGTGGAAATATCAATATTCTGCACCCTGATCAATAAAACAGACTTCTGTTGTACTCAATAGCTGCTGCCTGGTAAGGCAGGATTAGACTTTTATGATGATGGCACTAGTACCATGATCAAGAATATGTAGGGGCCATGAACATGAATCATTTAAGGATATGTAACTTTAGGTAACACAATCACAACTGTGATAGCAAATTCCTGCTAATATACGTAATTGAAAATGTAACCTGTAAATATATTGAAATTACATGATTAAACTGAGATACTCCAGAGATTGTGACACCAAAAATGAGCCAGAAAAAGCTAGACAGTGTGGTTCCATCATAACCATTATGAGAAAGATGGTGATATGATGCAAAGAAGAGCAGGAGAGCTGTAATTTGCCTATCATAGCTCTGGTGTATAATCCAGGACATGGATCTCATCAGCATTCTTCAGTCATAGTGCATCCTAGCAAGGATTAGGAAAATCACTGAAGCTGATAATCAATATACTCAAGCTAGGTTGAGGGATGGATGGATGTGAATCTCACTGAGTCTTTCTTTAATTTCTTTTTGTCTCATTGCATATCCTGTCTTTATCTTTATCTTTCTTATTAATTTGTCTGTTTAATGAGTCTCTGGCCCGTTACAAACGGGCCGTTTTGTGCGTGTGGAGCATGCACTAGGGTTAGAAAGGGGCGGTGCTTCCGCACTCCCCTAACCCTAGTGCGTGCTCTGCGTGCACAAAATGGCGGCGGCCATTCCACACGGTTGCCGCCATGAGAACGTCACAACCGCGCCGCCTCTATACGGGGCGGCGTGGAAGTGATGTCCTCGCTCCGCGCCAGGGCGCTTAGTGTGCCCTTAGCGCAGAGCAGGAAGGAGCTCCGTTTCGGAGCTCCTTCCTGGTTTGGTCCGCTGGGTGCAGCCTTCACACGGCTGCGCCCAGCGAACCAAAGGAGAAAGGGGCCAAGTGGCCCCTTTCTCCTCCTCCCTGCCGCTGCGGGGTGTCCTTGGGGCTTGAAGCCCCAGGGACACCCCTTTTCAGGCTGCGGGGAAGCGGCGTTTTGCCTCAGCGGCTGCCGTTCTGGCCCCTGAGGCCCTGATACACCAGGAAATGGGGCGGGTACAGCCTGCCCCAAATGGGTGGTCTGTAACCCGCCTCTGTGAGATTTAGGTAAGAAAACATTTTTTCTCCTCCCCCCATCCCATTTGTCTCTAGTTGTTTTTGTTTCTTAGGTGATAAGTTACTTAGGTGATAAGTGTCTAAAGAAGAGACAGAGAACTGTCTGAGACTATTCTGAGGTGGGAGAGGATCCCATAATTGTTATCTACTGCACTGTAAGCATCAAAGGACTTGTGGTAACAATATTTCAGCACCAGCAACTTAAGAAGCAGCATCAAGCAATCACACTCAAGAAGAGAAACAGGAAAAGTGAAAGTAGTTAGGCATCAGCAGAAATCCTTGTAGGGAAGAGTAATGGCAGGAACTACTTTCTCTCACACACACACACATACACCACAACTATGGAACAGGTGTGAGAGGGAAAACAAGGGATTGTGAATGTAAAGTTTCCAAAAGCAATCCCTGTCACCAAATACCTTATGAGGGAGCAAAAAGATTCTCAGGAGGATCTTATTACCTTGACTCCTGGTCTTTATAATCAAAACAAGCCATGTTTCCTTCTACTGTATCACTAAAGGCCAAAGTCAAGTCTGTGGTGTCAACAACAACTTTTAAAAACTATTTAAGAAAAACCAGCATGCTTTAGACCTCCCCATCACAATCCCATAGAGTTTCTTCTTAAATAGGCTATATTTAAATAGACTATATGCATCTGAGGAAGTAGACTGAAGTCTACAAAAGCTTATACTGCCAACTTCTTTATTTCATTTACTTCAGTTAGTCTCAAAGGTGCTACATACTGATTCTACGGACTAGCATGGCTACATCTTTGAATTCTTAAATAGGGTTGGGATAATTTGATGCTATGTCTCCAGTTTGTACGATCAACATCTCCCTCTCTCTTCATCCTTCTTCCTCTCCCTCTGCCCCAATCTTTCATCCTCCCTCCCTCTCCCTCCCTCTCTCTGGATGCATGAATTATTTTTATTTTCCCATTGTAGGCCAATTGAAAGGATTGGTAATCCAGTTTCTTGAGTCTTGATCTGATTTTGAGTCTGGATTAGAAAAGAATGAGTTTGTATCAGTCCAAACTGCTAAACTGGGCTCCAGACTGAATTTGAAACCTTGCAGAAAGTGAAGGTTTAAGCCATGGCTGAAATTCCAGCCTGTCTCTGCCCAACCTAAAAGAAATGCTGACAAAAATGGCAAGAGACAAAATAAAACTAAAAAATTGGTTATCTTTGTGTAATGTGTTTAATGTCCCAATTAATTTGCTCCTGAGTGTGGAGGACATAGAAACTAGGAGAGAAAGTAAAGCTGGGAATGTAAGAAGAGTGTTATCAGGAAAAGAGCTCAGTCAGCTCTTTTCTACCTCTCTATCTGAGGTCAGCCTGATAAGCAGCAGAAACAAACCAGAGGTTGTGAAGTCATCTTCTGCCACCCCAGCAATTCCATTGTATCTTCACTAAAAGACATTTGTCACTACAGCACACCATATTTTATACTTTACTTGCAGTATTTGTATACTCCTTTTCAACCATACTGAATCTATGGAGGTCTTTTCTGTATTTTCTTCCTTCAAGAGCTGAAGCACCCACAAACACCCGCTTCGTCTCTCTGACAGGTTCCACCTTACCACAGCATAGCAAGAATGTATATTTCTTTCTTACATGGAAGAATCCAGCAGTAAGCATCTAGTAACATAATGACCAGCCAGTGTGAAATTGCTGAAATTACCTCATAAATAACTCTTAATGTACAGATAACTAGGGACTGTTACTGCTTATATGTAAATTATTCACTGCCTTAGTGGGCATTTCACCATGGTTTATATGGAATTCTCCATAGGAGATTCACTAAGCATTGCAGTTTTCCTACAGACTTAATCATCTATTCTGAAATATGAAATATAAAGCATTTTGACATGGTATCATAAAAATGTTAATTAATGGTTAAGGAAAGTGATTTTTTCAAGGAACAAGAAATTACAGAGTGAATATTTAGAGAAAAAAAATATTGTTTGCAGTCCTCTTTATCTCATTTTCTTTTTTCCTTTGTCCCTTTCCCCATTCTTACCTGATTCAGGCACTGAACAACTTGCATGAACAGTATATATAACACATTATGTAATCATCTCACATTATACTGTACAATGTAATATAACCACGCACATAGTCCTCCTAATGTTTAAAATCACTTGTTTCATAATTTTATTCAATATCTTCCCATGTAGCCAAATTGAGCTCTTTATTCCCTGGCCCGCCATTCTTCACTTACTTTTTTAAAAAAGAAATTGGTCCCATATTTCTTGCTTTCCAGCCTATTCCAAGCTGCCCATTCTCCATATTCAGAAAGGGTATCTGGACAGTAGATACTTATGTTTCTCCAGGATCTTTTGATCAAAATAATGTTATTGTACATATACCCCGCTTTCCCTTTAGAATGCTACTCCAGTCAGTGCCAGCAACATCACACTGCACTGAAAGGCCTCCATGAAAATCAGAAAATAATATTCTCTTAAATTCAAAATGTCATATTGTGTTAACATTCTGCTCTTCCAACTTTCTACATAATTCCTTTACATTCAAGTTACATGTTACGTCAGAATTCTGTTGTTGGAACTTCCAACATACGTCCACTGCATGTCAAATTAGATGTTATGTTCATGTTCTGCCATTGGAACTCCCAACATCATTATGTTCTTTGAAAACCAACCGCAGTGTCTGTGTATGATTATGGCATGGGGGTTCAGTCCCTTCTCCCTCCCACCCTAATGTACACTGGAGCTGAGGTCCAAGTTTCCTCCCACTTGCTGCTATTAGCCATAGAAGGAATATTGATGGACAAAAATGGTGCACTTGTATGTTTTGATCTTTGTACCTAATAGCTTTGGGATGGAAATTAATTTGGCCACACAGTACAAGAACAGTGTTCTCATACCCTCCAGCATTTCACACATGAAAACTAGGAAAAGTGTGACCAAGTTACATCAGAGTGTGGTTAAGATGGCAAAAGTTATTCATGAGCAAACATATACAAACTAGGAGAAGCTACATTAGTTTGCAAAAAAATTTCTCCTCACATCTCCTCTTTGCTGAATTAATTGAGTCCAAACTCTTTTTGCACGTTGAACTCAGTCTGCAGCAATTGACATAAGCTAAGTGCAAAGAAGGAAGGAGAAGAGAGAAACTGGGATAAAAATAAAATAAAAAATAAATTGATATAATATAAAATAAAAATAAAAGCAGCTGAAAAAGTGGATCAACAGAGGATTAATTGGGACTGACCCTGACAAACATGGACAGTTGGACACTGTGTCTTCTATACCCATATAATGCCTGTCCAGTCCATAGTTTTATAAATAGATTATTGAAAACAATGTAAGTTTCCTATGCTCTGTCCTCTAAATGACACTTATTTTGAAAGAGCTGCTCAGAACATCCCAATGCTAAAAAAAAAAAAGGGGGGGGGAATGTGAAGAAATATATTTTCTTTGCCTTCCTTCTTTCTTTTACATTTCTGTGTGCCTGGCAATAAAGGTGTGGCAATAATTTTATGATTTATATCCACTCTCCTACATTCTCTATTCAGAGCTGATATATCTTGTACGCTCAACTATACAGGGTCAGAGCTGAAAGATTGCCTCGCACAGATTTCCCTTGCCTTAAATCATGAGCCTGGATTCCATGCTTTCCTTTCTTAGTCTTTATTCATCTCCACCATAACAAATGGGAGAGTCCTCACAACCTCTACTGTTCCATGTATCAGTTCTGTATGGAGGGAGAAGGTGAAAGTAAGGTTGCCTGTTTTACAACTTCATTGGTACTGAACTTTAAAATATACCATTAGATCATGTTGGATTATTGGCTTGTTTTACTGTGCAGTTGTTAGGAATCCTGGAATTAATGCATCAGGGGGCAGAGTTTTAGGAGTGGAAAACTGCTAGTATCACTGCTCCAGTCCTTAGATAATCATCAAAATCATCTTGTCCCCAAAGCCTGGACCCCTCAAAACCTCTTCATAATGTCACCTCCAGCTGTCATTTTCAGCCAGTTATCAGTTTGCCAGGGTGGGGGGAGGAGAGCAAAACTATTTTGTCTACAAATGATTGGTGCCTTCATGGCAGCATGGAAGCACCAAATTGTCAAAATCATCCACAGGGGAAAAATCTAAATGGTGAGAGACAGGAGCCTCAAGAGCTACAAAAGTGGCATTCTGGGAGCATATCCTCCATATCCCTGGTTCATAGAATGATAGAGCTGGAAAAAACCACAAAGGCCATCCAGTCAAACCCCCTGCCATGGAGGAAGACACAATGAAAATTAATATGTATTGTGTATAATTGTTGTTTGTAGAATGTATGCCACAGGCAGGTTTACTTTATTTTATCTAATTTTAATTGATTGTACGTACAGCACTGTGTAAAATTACAGCACTTTATAAATAAAGCATAATAATAATAATAATAATAATAATAATAATAATAATAATAATAATAATAGCACTCCTGGCAGATGGCCATCCAGCCTCTGTATAAAAATCGCCAAAGAAGGAGACTCCAGCACTCTCCAAGGCAGTGTGTTCTACTGTCAAACAGCTCTTGCCATCAGGAGGTTCTCCCTAATGTTTAAGTGGAAGCTTTTCCCCTGTAGTTTGAATCCACTGCTCCAGGTCCTAGTCTGTGGAGCAACAGAAAACAAACTTGCTCCATCTTCAGCATGTCATCCTTTTGATTTTTTAAACGTCACGTCACCTCTTAAACTTCTCTTCTCCAGGCTAAACATATCCAAATCCCTAAGTCACTCCTCATAAGGCATGGTTTCCAGACCTTTCACCATTTTAGTCACCCTACTCTAGACACGCTTCAGCTTGTCCATATCCTTCTTGAATTGTTGTGCCCAGAACAATATTCCAGGTGAGGTCTGACCAAAGCCGAATAGAGGGGTACTATTACTTCCCTTGATATAGCACTATACTTTTATTGATGCAGCCTAGAATTGTATTGGCTTTCTAAGTGCTGCATCCCATTTCTGATTCATGTTCAGCCTGTGGTCCACTAAGGGGCAAAGCAGACAGACAGTCTGAAACTGCCAGAAGCTGCTCCAGCCCTTATTGCTCCCCAATTGGCATGGGACTGTGGCGACTGGATGCTGAGGTCCCAAGGCCAGCTATTGCCATGGTCCCTAATGGGCCGCTAGCAAGGAGCACCTCAGGCCAGCTTCTGACTGCTTCAGGAGGCATGTGTCATGTGCACTCCCTGCCGTGAAGCATCTGGAAGTCACTCTATCTTGCCCATGTGTTTCTGGAATAAGATCCTTTCACTTGTACTGCCATCAAGCCAGGTGTAACCCATCCTGTATCTGTGCATTTCATTTTTACTGCCCAGGTGTAGCACCCTACATTTCCCCCTGTTAAAATTCATTTTGTTAGTTCTGGCACATGGGAGATATGGATCACTTTCAGAACTAGAACTGCAATAGAACATCCAAGTTATTAAGATCATAACTGGAAACTCTTTCCTAGTCAGCTTTAAAGATATGATTGGCTGTTCTAATCGTTTCAAAGAATCTGCTGCAGTTTTTAGTCTCATCCTGCTGTTTTAATGCTCTAATTGCTGTTAATTTGTTATTTTAAAGTATTTTACTTGAAGATTTTTCAGTGATCAAAGATTATCAGATTAACCTACATTAGATTAACCAAAGCAATAGACCAGTTTTCCCAATTTGTTTTTATAAATTTATTATATTTAAAACTTTGCTTTAATTTTTTCCTGTTATATTTCATGGTTTGTATTGTGATTGTTATATTTTTTAACAGAAAACAACTGCTACACCATGCTGGCTCTCTTTAACAGAAAAATGAAGTACAAATATTAAACTCAGCTAATGGCAGTACACCCATGGTTAGGCTAAACCACCAGAGAAAGGACAAGAAAGTGAAAATCTTCATTGATATCAACATAGATATGGAGCTAATGACTCACCCTTCACCCACCCACCCAACACACACACACACACACACACACACACACACACACTTTACCCTCATACTTACAAAAGGTCAGCTACTGAGCTGCATGGCTGAGCAAGGATTTGTACAGGGAATTCTATGACCCACCACATTATGAAGTGCATGACACTATGTCAAGAGAGTGAGAAGAAAGGAAAGGTGTAATAGTAAAAAGGCTGGATAGAAAAAAACAAAAGGAAAAAAAGAAAAGAATATTTTTTGTATTAAGAATACACCCCCTACATGCAGTAGTCCCATCAGAGCTCATGCAGTGTTGATGAAGCCTGCCATTAGCAACAGAACAATACACATGCAAATCACTCCTGCCTTCCCAGGGTCACACAGTACACACTGTACATACATACCCAACTCCTTTCCAGGCAAGCATTCTCTGAAGATGCCAGCCACAGATGCTGGCAAAATGTCAGGAAGAAACTCTTCTAGAAGATGGCCACATAGCCCGAAAACCCCACAAAAAACTATTACACTTCAATTTGCTGTTTCCAATTGGAGCTCCTTTTTTTTTTTTTCATTTTTTTTTTTTTTTTGGTTTAAAAAAAATTAAAATGTTCCTCTCACAGACCCATTTGTAATTTAATCATGACAGAAATTACAATATCTGTATTTTGTCTTACACTTGAGGAGGCTCAGACAAATCTCTCTTGAGCTAAAGAGGTTTTGCTTTGACAGTTTGTGAATCCCTGATCTGCACCAGTGTTAGCAAGCATTTTGTCTTTAAAAAATGATAAAGTGCAAAAATGTGATAACATTAATCATTCTGGAACTGTAAGAGGCCTAGAAAAATATAACATTATAGAGAGGTCTACAAATGTATTTCATATTATTTATGGGTATGCAAAGGGATCCTGTAGCTCCTTTGAGACTGTGTGAGCTAAACTGTAGCATAAGGTTTCATAGACGGTCTGCTTTCTCAGATTCATGGAGATTTGTGGGTAACTGTTTATGTTTACTTTCTGCATCAGCAAAAATTGTCAGCATAAATCATGGATACTCATATTTTTCTTTCTTTCTTTTCATGTATATCAAAGAAAAGTAAGCTAGATTATGGCTTCTTCCCTCATTACTGTGTCGACAATTTTCATGATCACAGCATATGGAGAAATTACCACCATGATTAGAGGAATTGCAGTTGGTCTTGATCTGAGTAAAAAGAAGGGCCCTCCCTCCAGTCCATCTGCCTTGGACCAGGCTTCAGAGGGAGAGAAAATCTGCTGGACGTTTCCCCTTCCCTACTACCATTCCCTTCTCCTTTCGTGTCTTATCTTTTTTGATTGTGAGCCTGTGAGGGCAGGGAAATGTCTAATTAACTATCTGTAAGATGCTCTTCTGTCTAAATACAGTAAATAAATTAATAAATAGCAATGTTAACTTTACAATGTAAAAGACAGGCAATCATTCATTTCACCCATTCATTTATTTAACAATATTTACTTCCCACCCTGTATTAAAGGAGCTGTACACAAATGGTCTTTCAAAAAGTATTTATTGACAGAAAAACTGGGATTGCTCCAAGGAAGAGAATAAATTTTCCAGTGGTTTCTTGCAGATGGGGCTCATGATTGATAGCGGTTTTGCTGTAAGAGTAGTTTGTCTTTATACTAGCTTAGTGATAAAAATAGGAATAATTACTAAGGATAGAATAACATTAGGTTAAAAGCTGTTAGGCCAGCAACTGCAGTGTTTGGAAATTGCTCATGAGTGATAGCCATTCAGGGTTGTTCAAACCATGTTACACCAAGAAAAACCACTGAAGAACCAGTTCAACATGTGTAGTTGTCATAGGGGAGTGGCAACTTAGATCAATTGTTGCACAATGGAAGACTGCACATCCAATCTCCTGTTCCATGATTGTTACACTATGGTATGATATAATAACTCCAGCTGAAAAAACTACATTGATAAAAGTTTTACACTGCAATGGGTAAACAGATCTCAACTGGATATTCATTGCAAGGCAAAAAGAAAACAATGGCTCGTGTCCTATTCTTACTCCCATTAAGAGTAGACCTGTTGAATCAGTGAGGAATACCTACATGTTGATAACTATTAAATAATTTATTAAATGGGAGCAACTGTAGTTGGAACTGACCAATTCAGACTTTTATCTTTATTGCCTGAGAAAATCCATTTCAAGATAGGAGAGGAAAGAAATGCTTAGATTTGGTTACAGAACCCGTAATGCTGGGTTTTATATGCTTGCTGGAGGATATGGTGGCAGCCATAGTGGAGACAGGCTCCATGTGTAGCTCCTTCCTCTCTGACAATGGGAGGATGATGACTGACTGGCTTTCTAGAAGAAGGAAGGCATAGGCCTAAGGATAGCAATTTAATACTAAATGAGTGGTTATTTAGAAAAACTAATACCTATCTATCACTTCCACCACAACTTGTTACTCACTGCAGAGCTGATGTTCTACATCTAATAACTAAAAACAGAAGCAACCATAGCTATATTTGCACTATCAATTTGTTCTGAGGTCATTTATGACAACTACCATCCAGCAGAATGATGGAAAAGTTTCAGGGAAAACTCTGCAAAGTTATCATTTTTCATTGTGGAGGGACTGAGAAAAGAAAAATCTCAGAAATTTTCTCAGAAAAAAATGCCTCCTGAGAAATTTCTGCTAAGCTTTAAATTATATTTTGAAACATACTGTGCTGATAGGCAGCTGTAATGTATTGGAGAGAGCATATTCTAAATGCACATAGCTTGTATTATGGATCCTATTTTCTGATTACTTCCAAAGGAATGATGTGGGGAGTAGGAAACAAAAAAGCTCCCCCTCCCCATCCACAACTTTCCTTTGAACTGCTTTTCCCCAGTGCTTCTTTCTTCTACCAGTGCCTTTGAAGAAATGAGGGTCTTCTCCTCCCACCTGGGATGCTGGTTTCCACTTGACAAGCTGAAAAAATCTGAATACAATTAAAGGGGGGGGGAGTTGCTTACAGATTAAAATAGCATCTTTGTTGTATTCAGTGTATGAGGACTTCAAAAGGAAAAGACAAGAAGAAAACATGTCTTGTTCCATATTTTAAGGTGAAATGTTCTTGTTAGCATTCTTCTTAAATATTCTTCTCTATGCACATATGCACACAGCATAAGCAAGACAGAGGTTATCATTCTTTGTTGCTTGTCCAACCATCACATAATCAGAGTTATGCTGCTTCCGAATGTGGAGGTTCTATTTAACTTATAAAGGAAAATGTTATGTATTTTGCTAATATTCATCATAGGTGATTACAAATCTTCCTACAGGAAAAAAAATTATTTAGTTATTTATCAATAATCAGATTTATTTCAATTTATTTTCAAAATATTAACCATTTTCAGTTCCTATCACTTTTTGGTGAAATAGTATTTTAAAGGGCAAGCAGAGGTTTGTTGTATCACCATTTTAAAAAAAACTATATAAAATCATACTAGAAGTGAAGGAAGTAGTCCTGTGAGGTGGAGTCATTATTTGACAAGGCCTACACAATCACAACACAAGCTGACTACAGTGTGATACAAATGAGTGCATCTTGGAAGATGCTTGTGATCTGTACAGCTTTATTCCACTTCTCATTAATGTTCATTGACCAATCAAAACTATTTTATCTAACATGTGTAGATTTGTCATACCCTGAAGTCCACTTGTCAATAGATATCTGCCTACCCCTGCTTTGAGCTTTCTCCAGGGCCTGGTTAACCTTTCCACATGCTGAACGAAGTGTTTTAACTTGGCAAAAAGGAAAGATCACCAGGAGACACTCTAGCCTTTTGAGAAAAGAAAAAGCATACATCCAATCCAATCCAATCAATTCAGCAGTTCCTGGATTTATATAACTTGTAGGAAGATTGAACTCTACTCTCTCTGTGCTTCTGGCAGTGAAGACTGTGGGCAAGTTAAGTAAAAATGCAGTGGAGGCGCTATGCCTTCATTCACCTGTAAAAGTAGAAAGGTCAGTCCTGAGAAGAATAACTATATACAAAGTGTCAATAAGCAAGACTGTGTATAGCTCAGCTATCAAAATGTGATGACTGCTCAGTACTGTACATGGAAAAAGAAAGAGGACCTCCTATTAGTTATCAATAGGACAGCATATGCTAGCTTGGGAGTGTTTTATCTTTAATTTTTATCTTATGTTGTTTTACATATGTGCTGTCAGGCTCCAAGGCATGGGAAACTTGAATTCCAAGTTGGGGTGTCAGGGCCAGGGCTGTGGATGGCAAACTTTATAGAGAGTCTACTGGGCTAGAGGCTGATGGTAAGCCGGGAAACAGCTCAGGTATAAATATGCCAAGACTGAGTTCCAAAAGTCCAATGGCCCAAAGGCAGAGTCAAGAAGCAGACCAGGTTTACCACAAGACAGAGTTTCAGGAGTCCAAGAGGCAATGTCAGGAGACAGACTAAGGTCTAAGCACAGCAAAGCCAACAAGGCAAAATGAAAACAGGCAGTACAGAAACTGTGTTGCTGTGGCATGAGTTGAGAGGCCAATGCAACCCTTCAGTGGTTGTACCTCCGGCTGCCCCACATGAGTAGAGCTGGCTGTGCCCATTGGCTTAGCTCTGATCTTTCCAGGACTCTGACATCTTGGCCCTGGTTCTGACTCCAGCAGCCAGAAATTCCATCCAGCAATGACTTACATAGGTGGACCCTTACAGTGCTACATACAAATAATGTCTGTATATGAAATTGAAGGCTTTCATGGCCGGCATCCATAGTTTTTTGTGGGTTTTTCGGGCTGTGGGGCCATGTTCTAGAAGATTTTCTTCCTGACATTTTGCCTGCATCTGTGGCTGGCATCTTCTGAAGATGCAGGAGGGCTGCCTATATTGTTACCACCAACTTACAACCCCCCCCCCCAAAAAAAACCCACCTGGAGACAGAAACTAAGCATTTATGTTCTAGAATGACCAATGGTGACTCAAAGTGAAAGAGAATTCTATATGATATTTTGCCATATTTGGAGGGACCTTCGAATATTTTCTAGACCGCCAAATACCTTCTTTCCCCCAACAGTAGCTCCCCCCGCCCACACAAAGAAAACCCAGGAACTAATCACTCCTGCTTTGAATCCAGACTGAAGGAAAGACTCTAGAGATGCAAGAAAAGGGGGGGGGTCCTAAAATGTATCAAAATGTGGCAAAATGAGCAGTCACATCATCCTCAGAGGCATAGGGGATGTGGTAGGCCATTTAGAGGTAACAGAATTGCAGCTGCCTCAAACTAGAGGAACCCTCTAAATGGCCTTGTGAGTTGCACGCTTCCTGAATCCTTCACATTATCTTCTTGCATGTAGATGAACAAATATGTACACCACCACATCTGAAATGCAACAGTAGCATGAGTTTGCTTTTCCACAAATACAAAGGTAAAGAGGTAATTAATGTTCCCCTTCCGCATTCAGTATAAGCTCCTGCTGTCAACATTTAAAGCCCTCCATGAACTGGCCCCTCCTTACTTATCAGACCTTTTTTCTCCTCACCTTCCCACCAGGGCCCTCCATTCTGGTAGTCAAGGGCTCCTGTCTTAGCCCAGGATTTCCTCTGCCCCATCCCGGATTCACCCCTTTTCACTTGCTGCCCCTCACTCCTGGAACCTTCTTCCCCCACAAGCAAGAGCCATCACTTCTTTAACTAGCTTCAAAACGGAGTTGAAAACCATCCTGTTCAGAGTAGCCTTCCCAGGCATTGCATAATTGTCGCTTACCATCTGATGTTCTTTTAGTGCCTGTTTTTCAAACCATTTCCTGTATTGCTATGTATTGTATATGTATTATCCTACTTGAGAGTATGTATTTTCCCTGGATGAAGATTAACCTTCCATTTTGAAGCCAAGCCCTCCCTCCAGTCCGTCTGCCTTGGTCCAGGCCTCGGAGGTAGAGAGGAACTGCTGGACCTCTTACCCTCTCCCTCCACCACTCCCTTCTCCTTCTGTGTCATGTCTTTTTAGATTGTAAGCCCGAGGGCAGGGAACCGTCTAACTAAAAAGATTGCATGTACAGCGCTGTGTAAATTTACAGTGCTTCATAAATAAAGGTTAATATAATAATAATAATAATAATAATAATAATAATAATAATAATAATAATAATGTAGTGAGTTCCTGGCCTGTAAATCCATGATGAAACACATGTAGTAGCAATACTTCCGAAATGTAATGGTGTGTCAAAATGGCTACAACTGCTAATTCTGCAGCTACTGCATTGTGAAATTTGCATCCATTTCAATTATTTTCAAGATGTAGAGAAGTCATGAGAATTCCTAATAGCTCCTCTTGGCTATTGGCTGGCATTTTGTTTTCCTCTAAACAAAAGTTTCTGCCCCAGAATAGGGGTGGGCAATTTATGGGCCTTCAGATGTGCATCTATCTCAAGCTAATGATGAAAGATCATGGGAATTTCAGTCCAGTAACATCTGGAAGGCTTCAGGTTGCCCATCCCACCTTTGAATGATTCTGTATCAAGATGTAGTGTCACCCCAAGCCATTATTCTTTGGGGGGGGGGGGGTGAATGGCAGCTACTGAGCAATAGGAGCCAAGGCAGAAAACCAATGAGCCCTGTGTTCCCAAACATGGAAAGAGGGGAGAGTATCACCATCCCTTCCTACACCCCAAAGTCTTATGCACATTCATCCCAAAGAACAAATTTACCCAGAGAGGATGAAATTCAGTGATTTGACAAGTTGCATAAATCAGAGAACTGTTCTTTTGATCAAAATACCTTTTTACTCAAACGACTTGAGTGGGTTTTGACTATCTTTCTTTTTGCCATGTTGGAACCCTTCTATATTGCAACTTGAAAAGAGAAACTTGGGAAACACAAGGGATTCACATTTTCTGTTCTTTGCTTGAATGTTCAAACCAGAACTGATTCATCTTCCCTATTAGTAGGAGACAAGATCTGTCACTATACCTGGAACTCACACATGTCATTGAAGGGAGATTTCAGATTTGGATGTTTAAAAGAAGTTAGAACAGGAAGCCTGAGTCCCTTGCACTTCCTGTCGCCTCCCTCCTTAAGTTGAAATGTCTGAAATGTTCCCAGCTTTTGAGTGCCTTATCTGTACATTAGGAATAACAGTGACCTAGTTCTTGGGTCACTGTGAGCTTAAAGACAACATAAAAGGCAGCAGCTGGGACATCTCCAGTGGCTACAGGTTACACTCTTCTCAAAGTTAAAAACATGAAAAAAAGGTTTTTTTTTGTTTTTTTAAAGTTTAATCTCTTCTTTTCTAGACATAATGGGTCCCATCAATCCTACTCTACTTCTCATTTTCCTCTGTACTGTATGTGGGTAGAATGGTTCAGCAAGAATCCTTAAGGAAAATGGAGTGGAAATGCAGAAACCAGAAAGCTTCATTTGCCCCAAGCAAACTCCCAACATAGTTGCCAATGTGGCTATATAGGTTGGCTGTTGCTTCACAAAGCTCATCACAAAACATCTTGGTACCCGTTTAACTAGTGGGGAACTTTCAGAGGACAATGGGATACATTTTTGTTTCCTTCCTTTTCTCTTCTCTCTCTTTTTGGCAGGGGAAGAGAAGAATCACCATTGGTTTCATGGGATTTTATTAAAGTCTCTCTTTTTCTCATTACATCTGCAACTCAAGCACTGGGAAGGGAATTCTGATATGACTGACCAGTGTAGGGATATAATTCATCACTAATTTCACTTTTTAAAGAAGCAATGAGTAATTTTAGCAATTTGTTTCCTGCTGTGAGAGAATCTTCAAAAATTGCATATTTTTCAAAGACTATTTACATCTCAGGACTTACTCTGCACAAAATTCATACTTTTGTATGTGTTGAATATGCAGTGGGTTTTTTTCTGCATATAAACACGGAGAATGTACCATTTTGTAGTTTTCTGTGCAACTCTCACCCCATGTGAATTTTGTGCATAATAACCTCTAAATTTTGAAGATTCTGATCAATGCAAGATTCTTCTCTTCAGAGTTTCCCAACACTAAAGAAACACTATTTCTTTCCAGTACTTTCAAAGATTCCCTTCATTTGCCACTGCTTCATGGTGCAGTGACAAATAAAGTTGGAAAACAGAAGAAAAGAAACCATTGCCACCACTGCTGAAGATACATTCTCCCCTTCAATTAACCTGGTTGCAAATTTTGCTGTAACCTAAATATAGAATATGTCTTCATATTGTTATAGAATCCCTACACATCACTACACAAATATATTACTATTCTTCTTGTTGTTATTGTCAGTTTCACCTCAAATGTACCACCAAATAATCCAGTTATTACAGTGCAGGGCCTGACTACTTGCCTTTGTAGCTGAAGTTCATCTCTTTTCATCCATATTGGCTGAGGAGCTTATGAAGTGTTGGATTTTGCTTGATCTGCACTGAGTTGCTCACTAAGAAACTTTTATTAGCATTCTGTCCAGTAGGAGCTATGGAGATTATCAGACAGGGGAAAAAAGATGAGAATAAAAGGCATACTCCCGATAAAGACATGCAGTCACAATGAGGATTTTCACTAGATTACCGCACTACACTCTTATAGTGTTGCTATTCCACTTTTACTGCTCTGGCTGCCTCCTGTTGCATTCTGGGATTTTCAGTTTAAGGAGGGATATGCAACAGAGGGCAGTCAGAGTAGAAAAAGTGGAATAGTCGCATTATAAGAGTGTACTGCAGTAATGTGGTCAGATGCATTGCCCCTATCCAGGATTTAACACATGAAGATTCAGGAATGGGGAAGTCCTAGGAATGGTTTGTTGCTGAAGCATTCCTGGATATTCATGGGTTAAGCCCTGAATAAGCATGACATAATCTGAAAATCTTCAGCATGATCACCAGGGAGTATGCCCTTTTCTTCCCCATTTTATTGCCCATCTGATAATATCCCATGTCATAAACTAAATTCAAACACTTGGGAAAATAAGTGTAAGGGAGTTAGGAGGCATTGAGGGATGTGGGTATGCTGCCTGAAATCAGTGATTGCTAATGGTTTCCCTATCAGTGGACTGGTGAATCTATTCTGAACTTTAAATTTGAACTCTCCAAGTTGCTGATCCCAACCCTGTACAATTTAGGTCTAAACTATCTGAAAAAACTATGGTCCGGGACAGATGGGCGAAAAGGGGCATGGCCGCAGCGATTTTAAGGTTAGGGACCATGCTCCAACCACATGGTCCCTAACCCTAAAATGTGCTGGAGGCAGCATCATGGCGATGTCTCATCCACACAGGTGCTGCCATGACAACATCACACACATGCCGCATCCAAATGGTGCAGCACGGGCATGACGTTTTCCCACCGCCCCAGGCTGTTTATGGCGGTCTGGCTGCAGCACAGAAAGGAGCTCTGAAATTGAGGTCCTTTTTGGGAGTGGATGATTCCCGTGGCAACCACACAGTCGCGGGAATGATCCTGAGGAGAAAGGGGCTGCCCCTTTCTCCTCATGGCTCCCCGGGTGTGCGAGAGCATGAAGCCTCACGACACCTCTTTTCCAGACCACAGAGAAGCGTCAGTTTGCCGCTTCTCTTTGGCCTGGAAAAATGCCGAGTTGGGGCTGCGGGGCTGCCGGTGAGGCTTCCCTGGCCCTAATCCAGCTGAAAAATCTACCCAAGTCTTAAGAGCCTAGGAGGGAAAGCAACAATTACATTATTAACTCTGGACATTCAAATAGCTTGTGCTGATAAAACAAACATCCTGACACTAGGCTAATTGTACTACATATATAATTAACACTTGTAAGTTGGGAATCCATTATTCCAATTCAAACCTCTGCTGATAGACTGGAATTTACTAATTGCATTTAACTGTACTGGAAATTGGTACCATCTCTGCGTTTCTCATTCTCTCTCTTCCATGCCCCTTTGAGGGGTTTTTTCCTCTTCTTTTGCACTTCAATAAGGTCTTTAGATAATTAGAAGGTCTTTAGATAATTGGAGTCTTCCCTCGATTTTTTAATATTGCCATTTTTTAATGTCTGATTTACATCCATTTCATTTTTTGCGTAGAGATGTCCCATGTAGATTGCATAAAGACAAAACACATTATCAACAATGACAAAATTCTGGATGCTTTGAGAAATGATAACACAAGAAGTTTTTTGCTTTTCATAATGTTGGATTTTTAGCTTGGCCGCTGGATTTAGAAGTGTAATATGACCAGTAGGCACTCATCACTTCTCCCTCTCCCTCCCCCATTTTTATTGATGTTAAGACTTCATTGGCTCAGTGCACCTCCTTGCAAATGTATTCATCTATTTAAAAAGTTGAAGATCCTATCAAAAGTGGGATCTACCCTATTTATCTGAGAACTAGCTAAAGATAGCTAGTCAGTAAAGCTAGCCCGTAAACACAGCTGTTGTTCCCAGAAAATAGATTCAATAGAAATACAACACAAATTCGATCACTAAAACAAAATTATCTTGATGTTAAACTAGTGTAATATTGCTAAAGCACTTTATCACTTTGGCTTTAGGTTAAGTCCCTAAATATAATAATGATAAAAGGCTCAGTGGAAATAGGTGAAAATCAATTTCTGAAATGTTACATGAGGCTGGTTGTGGCACATGATCAGTGAGAGGGTAAAGGACACAATGGATAGAGGAAAGGGGCAGAGAAACCTGACTTCTTTCAAGAAATAGATGGAATGCAACTTGTGAATCAGCAAGCAAAATCAAAACAACAACAACAACAAAACCTGGAAACTCCAGGTACTTCCATAGACTCCCCCCGTGCTTTCTGTAAGTACCCTCTCATAACCATGTTTTTCATACATTAACCATTTTACAAAGAGTGTTAATGAATGGAGGCAATGTGGAAATTAGTTGAATCATGTATGATTTGGTTCTTACCTGGTCAGCAGCCACTGGTTTTCCTTCTATATTGTTTGCACTAGTTTGGATTCAAGTGCAATTGGGGCAAGTGTTTATTAAAGGGACAAGCTACAGTTCAATGCCAACAATTCAGCTCCCTTTAGTGTCTGTTAGGATAGCATTCTGAATCATGGCTCTACTTGGAGTGAAGTGCTCATAAAAACCCACTTCATCATAAACAGCTTTGCATCAGACAGATAGGAAAGGTAAACTTAGCCCAAATAGGAAAGTATCTATGTCACTTCTGGTGGAATCATCAGAATTAGCTGAAATCTTTATGTAGGCCCAAAGCAGATGGGCCCCAGTCAGCCTGGGACTATGGTGACCAGATGGCCTGTTCCCAAAGTGGGCTGCTGCCAGGATCCTGAATGGGCCACCAGTAGGAACAGATTTAATCTGCTCATTTTGGGCAGTCTTAGCCACTCTCAGAGCAGCTTCCGGCCAATTCTGGAGTCTGTATCATATAAACACCACACCCACAAAGTGTCTAGAAGCCACTCTGTTTGGCCTGACTGCTTACCTTAAATAAAGATCAGGATGGTCTGTGGGCTTTATGGGACCTCTGGAGCCAGTTAAAAAAATGAAAAGATTTCCTCCTAAATGTCCCCATAAATGTCCCCGAGGGGGTGTGAAGCACATTCTGTCATTCTTTGAGCCCTCATGACGTAGTGGTTTTAGTGTTGGGCTATCACTCTGCAGACCAGGGTTTAATTCCCAGTTAAGCAATATAATGCACTGGCAAGTCATATGCTCTCAGACACAGAAGAAAGCAATGGAAAGCCTCCTCTGAACAAAATTCAAAATAACCTGAATAGGCTACAGGAAAAGACATTCCATCTTAACTTTAGGAGAAACTTCCTGACAGTAAGAACTGTTTGACAGTGGAACACACTCCCTCAGAATGTGGTGGAGTCTCCTTCTTTGGAAGTCTTTAAGCAGAGGCTGGATGGTCATCTGTTGATGATGCTTTGATTGTAATTTCCTGCATGGCAGGGGGTTGGACTGGATAGCCCTTGTGGTTTCTTCCAACTCTATGATTCTATGTTTCTAAAACTCCATGATAGGTTCAACTTAGGGTCATCACAGTTTGAAAACAACTTGAAGGCCCACAAAACAATGTGGCCTTTTAAAAAACAGGAGGTGAACAGGAAGTAACGTCCAATCACTTCTTCCTGCTTAAAATAGGGCTCTCCTGGGCCTATAATGGCACAGGGCCCCCACAACATGATAAAATTTCCCTTTGCTCATGTCTAGAGAGGGTTAGGTGGCGGAAAGTAACTGTTTGTCGGGATCCACTATCCAAGATTGGGAAGGGGACGCTAACACAACCATCTAGCCTTCCACACTTGCCCACCCCTTCTATAGGTGGTTTCTGGATTGTGTTTACTATAGCATTGTCTTCCTTCCTTCCTTCCTTCCTTCCTTCCTTCCTTTCTTTCTTTCTTTCTTTCTTTCTTTCTTTCTTTCCTCCTCCTCCTCCTCCTTCCTTTTAACAAGTTTCCTGTACTGCTTACAGTAATACAGCAATCTCCTTGTTGCTTTCTCATCAGCTCCACATCCTAGAATGCTTCTGAGTAAGACAAAAGCAAAGATGTCTCACAGTTTTCTCAAGCAATTCTAGGAAGTATGACTTCAGTTCATCCCAAATCAATTTGCTAATCCCCTCTCTATTAAAGGCATAATGAATTTTTGGTACAGCACTACACCAATTAGAATGTTTTTGTTGATCTCCTATGTTATGGTAACACAGGCTTGAATGAGACTTCAGTATCTACACCCAGGCACTAGATACCAGTGTGGAATCAAGAAGCTGGACCAGGCAGTCTAGTGTGAAGAAATTTATTTACAGTGCTAAATAGAAGCTGTATAGTAGAGCAGGAACTGTACAAATACAGTTTTTCTCTGACTCAAACAATAGCTCTATCACAGTAACTCACACAACTCACCAACTACTTGTAACCACTATCACCTACTACTGTAAACCACAACTCGTACTCCCCCCCATTGTTTACAATAAGACACATGCTTATATACCCTTGGCAGATGCAATTACTCCAACACAAGGCACAAGCCTTTAGCTCATCCTGCTGAGTCATACACAAAGAGGTGTATAGTGGAATCCACATCATTGTGTCTGACCTCAAGGACATTTATCTACAGGTCCTGGCCTTGTCAGTCACACTACACAAACATAATGATTTAGCAGTCTACAGAAGTTAATTTTCCATAGCCAACATGGCTGACAATATTTGACAGACTTGTTCAAACTGATGCAAGATATGCATCTTTCTTCTTCATTTTAGCAGTAGGGGGCAATAGTACAGCCCTTTAGAGAGCTGATTCCAACCATATGACCAAAAAAAGAAAGAAAGAAAGAAAGAAAGAAAGAAAGAAAAGTAAGCCATGGAGCCAAAAGAATATGAAATAAAAGAGATGCTGTTTGTGACATTTTACTGCAAAATTAAAATCTATATAAAATAATTGCAGGAATACTGCTGTTATCGAGATTGCTATTTGTATTGTTTATAGCAACTGTATTTTCTTTGGTGTATTGTACATTTTATAAATTTTATTGTTTATGATGATAGTGCTTATCTTGCTTTTTCAACACATTTTTATTAAGAATCTTTAACTACATTAAAACAATATACATAAAACAAAAAAGAAAAGAATAACAGATTTACAGAAAATGAACAGAACACAAAAATGTAAAAAGAAATGCAACATTTACTTCCAACTTTCTTATCAATGATTATATATATGATATAAAGTCTCCGTCCCCCATGTGACAATATCTCATACTTCTACCATTTATTTATTCCTACTAATCTTCAAAACCCACAATTAGTATTTTATTTTTCTGTGCCTACAAAAACCAAACAAAAACCAAACAAAGGTTCCCAATCTTTAATGAAAGTTCCCAAATAATTTTCCCTTATCAGAGAAAATAACTTATCCATTTCAAGTAAGTCCAACCATTTTAGTAGCCACTCTTCTTGTGATGGGATCATTGTGTTCTTCCATTTCTGTGAGGATTAACAATCTTGCTGCAGTAATCATATATTGTAGTACAGTTGGCCCTCCTTATCCACGGATGTTTTTATACATGGATTCAAGCATCCATTGCTTGAAAATATTTTTTAAAAGTATAAATTTCAAGTATCAAACCTTGATTTTTCCATTTAAATAAGGTACACCATTTTGCTATGCCATTGTATTTAATGGGACGTGAGCATACACAGATTTTGTTATTCACGGGGGTTCCTGGAACCAAACTCCAGTGGATAACAAGGATCCACTGTATTTTCCTCATTTATTTATTTATTTATTATAGATTTCTTCTCCACCTAATCATCAAAGGTAAAGGTATTCATCCTTGACAAGGTTGTCAAGTCGTGTCAGACCATAGGGGTGGTGCTCATCTCCATTACTAAGCCAAAGAGCCAGCATTGTCAGAGACTATTCTGTGATCATGTGGCCAGCATGATTGCACAGAATGCTGTTTACCTTTCCTCCAAAGTGGTACCTATTTATCTACTTGTATTTGCATCCTTTTGAACTGCTAGGTTGGCAGAAGCTGGGAATAGCAATCGGAGTTCACCCTGTCATGCAGCACTCGGGCCTTGAACTGCTAACCTGCTAATTTTGCAATCAACAGTTTCAATAAAAACAGTTCTAGTTTTATCTGTAATTTCATTTTCTAAATCTTCTGAATCAAACTATGTATTTGCTTCCAATATTTTGGAGGTCTTCAAACAGAGGCTGGATGGCCATCTGTCGACGATGCTTTGATCTGGATTTCCTGCATGGCAGGGGGTTGGACTGGATGGCCCTTGCGGTCTCTTCCAACTCTATGATTCTATGATTCTATGATTTTCTTGCCTTATCACAAATCACAGGACTGTGATTATCGTGTATATATTTGAACTTTGCTGGGAAATGGCACTATCTGTAGTTGTTTGGACTTACTGTTGCAATTTTTCTCATCTACTTGTATAGATGGATGGATGCACAGATGCATGGACAGACAAACATCAAACAAGGTGGACTCTAGACCACTAAAGTATCCAGCAAAATAAGACTGTCATGAGATTGTAATCTTATGCACCTGAAAACTGAACTCAATGGACTACTTTGAAGTAGAAATGTGTAATAAAAAATAAAGTTTTTAAAGGGCAGTTTTTAATGAGTCCTGACTGAAAGGAGACTATTTGTTTTATTTTATTTATTGAAATATTTCAATCCTGTTCTGTATTCTGAGATTTCAGGGTGGCTTCCAATTTAAACAATATCAACAATTATGAATTAAAACAACACAATAATTTAAATAGGATAAAAACATGTGGCAGCATATAAACACACAACAATATGATCCACAGAGCATCAGCTTTGTCTGGGAGTACGTCAGTACTCCAACATGCAAGATGCAAGGGCAGAATTATTCACCCTCAGCCAAGAATGACTGGAAAGAAGCAAAAACAGATCCCTTTTAATAAAAAATCATGCAGCGATGAAGTAGCAACCTCTTTTGTAAATTTGTCTAAAGATAGCTGGCAAAATCTCAATGCAAGCTGGTCAGGCCACATCTGGAGTTTGTATGTTTGTTAGTGCCATATTTTAAGAAGGCTGTAGACAATGGACTTGTCCAGCAGAGGTTGACAGGCTATTGATGCATTTGGAAAGTGAAGTCTTATAAGGAGCAACTGAAAGAGATAAATGCAGGTATTTCTCAGTTTCTAGAAAATATAATAATGCTTGTTAAAGTTGTAAGCAGTAGGAAAAGGGAAAGATCACACTACAGGTGGATTTACTCTATCAAGGAAGCCACAGCCCCGAGTTTGCAAGACCTCAGCAGGGTTATTGGTGACAAGGTGTCTTGGATATCTTATATTCAAGGAGTCACCATGTCAAAGGAGACTATGACAATTAATGGCAACAAATGGCTTTCCTTCTCCCTTCCCTTTAATAGCCTCAGACAAAGACCATACCAATATTTCTTGGCCAAAATACATATGGCCAATATGGATGGAGACTGGAATCCTGTTGGAGCATTGCATGCTCAAAAGTGAACTTACATACTGTATACAGGAAATAGAATTTCAAAGATTCATAATGTCTGTATTCAGTAGAAAGTGGCTGCCTCATGACTATGCAGCCGAGTTGGCAAAAGGGTAAATGCACAAAAGGACACCAAGAAGGCAGATCCAGTTCACATCAAGCACTTCCAATGTGCATCAGTTATGCTTCTTTGCCATTTAGTAACTGAATTTCTTAGCACCTCTGCTACTTAGATCTTCCAGGGAAGTATTTCTCTCAGTCCTGTCACCATCTTCACTCGGTGAGGAGATGAGAGCCTTCTCAGTGGCTGCTCCTGCCCTCTGGAATGTCCTTCCACAAGAAGCAAGACTGGCCCCTCCTTGCTTGCCTTTTGCCAGCAGACAAAAATGGCTCTGTTCAGGCAGGCTTTTAATGTGTAATCATGGGATGGGTTTTATATGGGAAAGGTATTGTGATTTTATTGTGGTTTTAATGTTTGTAATTTTATATTGTTTTCAGCTGATGTTTTACTTGTTTTATTGCAATATATTTTTACAATTTTTATTTGTGAGCTGCCTTGGGTCCCTTTGGGGAGAAAGGCAGGCTAGAAGTTAAATAAAAAAATAAATAAATGACACACAAATGTATGTTGTGTGAAAGACATATAAGATGCCAGCTGTTGTTTTTGTTTTTGTCTGCTTTCAAGTCATTTCTGACATATGTAGAGCCTAAGGTAAGCCTATCATGAGGTTCTCTTGACAGAATTTGTTCACAGGGGCTTTGCACTTGCCTGCCTCTGAGGCAGAGAGAACATGACTTGCCCAACATCACCCAGTAGGTTTCCATGGCCAAGTGAGGATTCGAAGCCTGGCCTCACAGTATCCTACTCCAACACTCAAATCACTATACCACAGTGGCTCTCACACCCTGCTGGCTATGCTTCTTTAAATTATCTATACTCACAAGGGAGAATAAATAATTTTCAATTTTCTCTTCTCTGCAGTACAATTTTGAATTCTATATAGCATTCAAAAAGTCTTGGGGTAGGTGAGTTTCTGTCCTCACAGCAACAATCCTCTAACTAGTAAAATTAGTAAAGTAAAATTTTATTTGTATACCGCCTTTCTAAGACCAAGGCGGTTTCCAACATTCCACATAACAATAACAATATGACAATATGTCAATATAAACAGTATAAAATCACAAAAACATAACATTAAAAACCTTATACAATAAAAACAATAAAAACCACCACTCATGCCAGGTGACATGCTGACGAAGGGGGCAAGGAGAGAATACTTCAGGGGTCAGAGAGTCAGGGGTAAGCCTGCTCAAATAGGAATGTTTTTAACCCCTTCCTAAACTGAGTAAGGGAGGCGGCCGAGCGGAGCTCAAAGGGCAGCGTGTTCCAGAGGCTGGGGGCCGAGATGGAAAAGGCCCTCCTAGTAGTAGCAACTAATCTGGCCTCTGGAACCCTTAGCAATTGCTGCCTGGTTGATCTGAGTGTGCGGGGCGGATTGTACGGAGAGAGGCGGTCCTCTAAGTACCCTGGGCCCAAGCCATTTAGGGCTTTATAGGTAACAACCAACACCTTGTATTGCGCCCGGAAGCGAATAGGCAGCCAGTGTAGGTCTTTAAGGACCGGTGTTATATGACTGGCCCTGGCTGTACTAGTGACCAGTCGTGCTGCCATATTCTGCACTAATTGCAGCTTCCGGGTATGATACAAGGGCTGCCCCATGTAGAGCGCATTGCAGAAATCCAAACGAGAGGTTACCAAAGCATGTACTGGTCCCTCCGGCCCAGGTAGGGACGCAGCTGGCGTATCAGCCGAAGCTGATAACAGGTGCTCCTGACTGTCGCACTCACCTGAGATGTAAGGTGAAGCGACGAGTCAAGGAGCACCCCCAAACTATGTATCGAGTCCTTCACAGGAAGCGTGATCCCGTTTAGGACAGGTGGAACCACCGTCGTTCCCGGACCAGGGGAACCTATCACGAGTACTTCCATTTTCTCTGGATTCAGGCTGAGTCTTTTTTCCCTCATCCAGCCCATTACCGACTCCAGACAGGCCACGAGAGGAGAGATGCCATCCTCGGTCACTGCATCAGTCGGAGACATAGAGAAAACTATTTGAGTGTCATCAGCGTACTGATAGCCCCGCGCCCCATGTCTCCGGATGATCTCTCCCAGCGGTTTCATGTAAATGTTAAAAAGCATGGGAGACAGGATGGCTCCTTGGGGGACCCCAGATATAAGGGCCCTCTTATCGGAGCACACGTCCCCCAGCTGCACCATCTGGAACCTCCCAGAGAGGTAGGATCGGAACCACTGGAGCGCAGTGCCCCCGATTCCCAACTCTCCCAGACGCTCCAGAAGGATACCATGGTCTATGGTATCGAAAGCCGTTGAGATGTCTAAGAGCACTAACAGGGACATGCTCCCCCTGTCCATGCCCAGACGGAGATCATCAACCAAGGCGACCATAGCAGTCTCAACCCCGTAACCCGCCCGAAAGCCGGTTTGAAATGGGTCTAGATAATCAGTTTCATCCAAGATCGATCGAAACTGGATCGCAACCGCCCTCTCGATCACCTTCCCTAAAAATGGCAGTAGCGAAACTGGCCGATAATTGTTATGCATCAGGGGGTCAAGGGAGGGCTTTTTGAGCAGAGGTTTTACCATGGCCAATTTTAAGCTCGATGGAAATTGCCCATCCCTCAGAGATGTATTAATAATCCGGTGTAACATTAAAGTTACTGCCGGTCCCCCCTGAGCCGCTAGCCATGAGGGATAGGGATCGAGGGAGCAGGTTGTCTTCCTAACACTTCTAAGGATCTTGTCCACATCCTCAGTACTCACAGACTCAAAATGATCCAGTATAACCGAGTCCACAGCTCTGGACACCTCTATTCTGGTTTCTGCTCTAACGCTGGCATCGAGACCTTCCCTTATCCGAGAGGTTTTATCCGTGAAGAAGTTGTTAAATTGGTCACAGCAGGCCTTAGTTGGTTCAAGGATCGGGTTCGGGGCAGGAGGGAGCTAAGTTAGTTCCCTCACCACCCTGAACAGCTCTGCTGGACGCGACTCCGCGGATGCGATACGTGCGCCAAAGAACGATTCCTTTGCCGCATCTATCGCCTCTCCATAGTCATCGAAAAGACGGTCTAGGAGAGGCTTGTCGGGTAAGCGCTGGTGTTTCCGCCAGACACGCTCTAGCCGTCGCAGCACCTGCCTCCTTGCCCAGAGATCTTCCGTATACCAGGACTTCTTTTTGGAAGCAGGCCTGAGAGGACGCTTGGGAGCGATACTGTGTATAGCCCTGGAGAGATCAGTGTCCCAGATGTTAGTCAGGGCATCAACAGAATTGTCGTCATTTCCAACCATATACCCCTCTAGGGCTTCCTGGAACCTTTTGGGTTCCATCAGCCTTCGAGGGTGGATCATTCGAATAGGTCCGCCACCCCCGGGAGGGATCTCTACAACCCAGGAGACCGCCCGGCAGCAACACAGTTCACAGCAGCAGTCCGGTGGCAAGGGGGGGCGTGGCGAAGGAGGAGACCAGGCAGCCCAACTTTATACGTGCCGCTGCCCCGACACGCCCCTCTCTCCGCCTTCCCCTAGGTGTTCCCAATCCGCTCACCAGGCAGGCCGCTGCAGAAAACGCTGAGTTGTAAAAGTCCGGTTCGCAGTCCGTGGGCGGCTCCCGGGCCGGTGCGCAGCTGCGCACCTCTTTACAACCCGGGAGACCGCCCGGCAGCAACACAGCTCACAGCAGCAGTCCGGTGGCAAGGGGGGGCGTGGCCTTGCTTGCCTTGCTTTGCCTTGCCTTGGCTGGGAAGCCTCAGGTGGAGTGTTGGCTTCTGGCTGCAGCAGGCGTCCCCTGAATCTCTAGATGAATCTAGAGATTCAGGCCAGGTCTGCACACACAGGCCAGAGCACTCTGGGAGCAGCCAAGAGTATTCAGGCCCCAGAGCTGGTCTGACATCCCCCCATTACTTGGGGCTCTCCATTGTGATGCCAGACATCTGTTCCCAACACTTCCCACTGTGCCACCCAGCGCAGTCACTGCAGTGGCCAGTTGCTTGCTTTGGGGTCAGAATGAGGCACCCAGCACAATCACGTAGCTGGGCATCTTGTTCTGACCTCAGAGTGAGTGGCTAACTTTGGCAGCCAATGTGCTAGGCAGCACAGAGGGACACATTGTAAACAGATGCCGCAATACTGAATTTTTAAAAATGCTATGTTCTATGGGAGTAGACAGTTTGGTGCTGAATTGGCCAGATGTCATTTGGACTGTTCACACCAGAAACATGACTGGGCCTTTAATCATCCAAACTCTCCACTGAGAGGACAGGGAGAGGATGTTTTATTTGGCTCATGTGTCACTTTCATACCAGATATATAAGCAGGGTTTGAATGGCCAGCTAGCAGGCATACATCCCGCATGGCACATCCTGTCTTAAGCAGAGAGTTGGAACTGATGGTCTCTGAGGCCCTTCCCTATCAAGTTATGTGATTCCATACAACTTTATGCCCTGGCATACAGTCTGAGAATTTTCCTTTCATCAACGTTACACAATATAGGTAAAACATGGATAAGAAGGAAGACAACAGTGAGATATCAGCTAACATGATTACATATGGATAGTGCTGCATGCTTGGAAAGATCACTTTTTGGACTACAACTCCCAGAATTACTTAACCAGCATGGCATGGGAGGCTCTGGGATTTGACTAAAATCATAACTTTTTTAAAGTCTGTAGGAATGAGTCACTGAGGTGGATTCAGACAGCTGCAGCCTAAGAGCATCTCCATTTCCTCCTGCTTCAGCTGACTCAGGGATGTGTGGTGAGACATTATTGCTACTGTTTCTGATCCTTCTTCATTCACTCTTGAATGGCCTTTTAATAACCACCATATGGACTGCAGATGCTGTCCAGAGAGCTCAGCTCAATTCAGTCAGGCAATTCACTTACTTTTTTGCCCAAATCTGGAGCTTTAATATACTTTTGTTTTCATTTTCTCAGCACATTTTATCAGGTCATTTAGCAAATAATTTTAATTTTCTGCTTAGATCTGAGTTTCTGGGAGTAATGTACTGTTGTACAGTTAATGAGTCTGCTAATAAGCTCCAAGAAAATGTGATTTGCAAATCATTCCTTGACATAACTGTCACTCAGACCCTATGCCAATTAGCATAACCATTAGCAACTATCCCCTAAGAGGTCCTTGAAATTTAAATGAGATTTCCCAAGATCCTTCTTTACCATGATAGAAGATTCTTTTTTATACTGAAACGTAGCTAGAAAAAAAGCAATAACTCATTAATAAAAAGTATATCTTTAGAGGTAAATGGCCACCTGGGCTTCCAACTGCTGAGCTTCCTTAATATACAATGTATGTTTGTTTGCCCTGTTAATGATGTTAAAAGTGATCACGGATGACTGACTAATTGAGCTGCACAAAGAAGTCACTGAGTGATAGATCTCCAACCAGAGGATGGATTTTATAATGTAAGCAAATTTAATCTTGAAATTATGCTGTACAACTATATTTTGTCAACCAAAGATTCCTGGAGGACTCCAGTGCATCAGTAAGAGACTTCATAAAAACTGACAATCAAATCAAATGATACTAGGAATAGTGGCGCCTTTGTATTATAGCATAAGAAAACTTGCTAGATTGCCTGTATTTTCACAGCATCCCTGCCAAGATTTCTGTGTGTAATATGCAGAAATTGCTGACTGAACTGTTTGCAACAGGACAAAGAAGGATTAAACCAGAAGTTAAAAGAAAATCTCCCTGTGTATATGTCAGCCTCCAGGGAAACCTACAGAAATTTATCATCCTTGTCATTGTTGTCGTCATCGTCATCATTTAATGTTGATGTTAGGGAACAGACATTATATATTATAAAGACAGAGAGCTCTTAGAGCTAGGCATCCTGCATCCAGACAATAGCCATGTTGACCTGGATGACACTCCAGATAGATCAGGTCAAGTACTCTGTAATGCATAACTCTAGTGGATGCTCAGACATAAATTTATTTTTTGTTAAGCCAAGTACTCACTACAGAACTTTTGAGGTAAAAGGCACACAGGAGTGGTTTACCATTCTAATCTTCTGCACAGTACTAACAAGAATTAGCTAAAGTGCCACTACCATTGACTCTGAGAGATCCTCTGCTAAGGTTGTCAGGAGAAATAAGGGGGGAAAGCCCTGTCCCTTTAATGGTCACATGAAAGAGGAAATTTCAGCAGGTGTTTCTTGCATGACACGCCCTGGCACCTTCTTTACCTGGCAACTCTATTTCTACTAGTGTCACCTCACACACTACTGCTTGTTTGGCATGTTTAATCTGGCTCCTCAGCAAAAGCCTAACTGACTTGGAAGACTCTGTCAGCAGAAATGTTACGATCAGTGTAATCTCTTGCCTCACAGTAGCACACTGACCCACCTCTATGGAACGTTAGTGCCAAGTACGTTATATATCGAACACTTCAATCAAGGTTAACAGTCCTGAACAGCACTGTTGATGTCCAGGGCTCATGAAGGGCTCTCATTCATAGGGCAGTCACAAATCAAAGCCTGCCATGGGAGCAAAGACCATCCTCACAGTGGGCAGTCAGTTACCTACAAGAAACTCACAAAGAAGTCTCTGGGTTATAAACTCCCTCCTCTACTACACAAAGTCAAAGTACATATTATCCTTTGTGAATTATAGCCCCACTTTCCATGAATTGGCCAATTCCTTAAAACAAAAAGCAAATTATCTCCTGCAAAGGACAGTTAAATCATGTGTTGTGTGAAGAAATCCTTCTGTCCATCCTGAATTGCCCACCTTTCCCCCCTGTGCCTAAATGCAGTAAAAGCCAGGAAAACAGATTATACTAGGGAAAGCCATTAGAGATGAGTTAAGCCCATCCTCATCATTTACAGGAAATCAAGGAAGTTCACATGTAATCAAGGATGTTCACAGAATTTGAAAAGAAGGTGTGATAAGAAGGATTCAGCTTTTCCAGAATCCATCACAAGAAGCCAGCAGCTGTGATAAACAAAGCCAAAAGTGACAGATAAAGAGATGTAATATAGAAGTCAGTTCTAATAAATCCACAAGCAGAAAGAGTACTGAAACCTGGTAGAATGCAAGCCACAAGAATTCCCAGTAGCTTATGGGAAGTTTATTGTTGCCTGGTCTTTAGACTCCAGGTGGGTAATTCCTCAGCATTTCTCATTTAAGCTTCTGCAAGTTGCATTGCATTGCCCCATTTACAGAATTACAGAATCATGGCATTAGAAGTGGCCTCATGGGCCATCACATCCAAGCCCCGTGCTCAGTGCAGGATCTGCAGTTAAAGCATGGGCCACTCTTCCTTGTCATTCTTCTTTCCATACTTTATATATACTTCCATACTTCATAATACTTTTTTCCCCTTTTCACTTCCTCCTTAAGTTTACTGTGTAGGCACATTGGCTTTTTCAGCTTTCCCCCATTTTTTTTCTTCCTTGGGATTGTTTGCGATTGTGCCTTTTTGCAACTCCTTCTGTTATGTTTATAAATTCATATTTACTATCCTGCACTAGGATTTCAAGTTCATCTAGTTTGTTTCCCAAACTGTATTCAATGGTGGGTACACATTTGAAGCTTTGTTTGCTCTCATCTATTAATTTACTGACAGTTTTTTTTTTTTTTTTTGTGGTTCCCTCAGTTTCTCCTCTAGAATTCACATCCTGGTTTTTAAAGTTTGCCTTTGGGCTGATGTTTGACCTATAATCTTCAACCCTGCAAGGATATAGTTTAAAGTCCTCCTGATCAGGCTTGCCATGCTACTATGAAAGCTATCCTCTTCCTGTTGACATGCTGAAATGAGAGTATCTCCTCAGTGACCCTAAATATCAGCTGCCATGGAAGCATACCTTGCTGACATTCCTCATCAGCTATGTCTGCTATTAGCTGCACAGATTCAGGAAGGGAGCTGTTATCTGTAGCCAGACATCTTGAAAGGTCTGATTCATCTGCACTAAATTTTTCCCATCACACAGGGTGAGTTATGTTACATTTAACCTCTGTAGATGACCCTGTGTTCTAGCATTATAAAAGAGGGAGGGTGAGTTTTTTCCTATCCAATTCTCAGCAGTATACATAATCTATTATATCTACTTTTAACTCACTTTTTTTTCCTTAGCAGACCCCAATTTTGTAAAATTTCTTTATAATCCTGCCCCTGAATTATTAATGTAAATCCAGGGGCAGGATTATAAAGAAATTTGGATGGTATTTTTAAAAGAATACCATCCAACACTACAATATTGTTTTTCAGATTCAATGATTTCAAGCATAGTCACATTCTAAATTTAAGAGCAGCATGATAATGTCAGTTTTTATATGCAATTTCTTTTTTACTTAGGCCTAATGCAGGACACACAAAACACACACCAGATGCACACTGATTCAATATTTTCACCAAGCTATTGACATTAATCTGGAGATCCTTTCTTAGTCAGTTGCAACCAGTTCAGATCCCATCATTATATATGCAAACTGGGGGGGGGGGGGGTTGGCTCAAAGTGCATCCCTTGACATTTACTTTGAATGAATTTCATTTGCCATTTTTATGTCCCTCTTCTTCCAGTTAATGTAGATAATTTTACAGCATTTCACAATCAGTTTTTGTTCTAACTACTGGGGATAGGTAAGAAAATATTCAATTTGATAAGTGTGCATATATCAAATTCACATTTCCCAAACTCAGATACAATCCAGGATGAAATTATATCTCTATATATTTTTCTGAAATTAAACCTGAACAGAAAATATGCAGAAAATGAACTGTATACATCTTAAAATCACACAAGTGTATATATTTTTGGGTAAAGTACACAATAATATGTAGCAATTTTAATTAAAACCCAAATAAAATTTAGAAATAGGATGGACTACTTAGAGTGGACCCTCATCTGGCACCCTCATCTACTTAGAATGGGTGTGGTAATCCCTCTTAGTCATGTTAGATTGCAGGGTTCACACAAAAGCATTATCATACACACAAATTATTATCATATGGATGTATATAGCAAAATAAAATGCCAATTTTTCAAAACACACACAATATTCCTTTTAAATTTAAATAGATTTATATCCCCCTCTTCCTTCTAAAAGTTCATAGCAGGAACAAACTTACAATAAAAATATAGTTAACTTCTGAAAGTCCCTAAAATATTTAGAATTGCAGATCTAATATATATATTTTAAAATGAAAATATTTTTGGGCCTATAATATATATTTTTGGGGAATGTGTATTTATACTACCCAGCAAGCTGTGTTGTGTGCAAAAACAGAGATATGAAGAAATCTTCACAGTGTCTTGTTTATGGTAAAGATGGCCTGTGTTGAAATGAGAAAGTGTGTTGTGTATGCCTGGACTCCTGTGAAAGTTCTTGCTTGTATTGTAAGAGTGAAGCACCAAGTGATGAGCTGGAACTGGCTGAAATTCCAGACCTTCCTAAAATTTTGTTTGATACCCCAAAACTGACATGCATTACAGTCATAAGATCACTGTCTTAAGATTTATTGGTGCTGAATGATAAAGCAGGTGGTCTGTAGCAGAGATGCATCATGCTCCTTAGTTAAAGGACCTTGATGGGATCTAGCATTCCCTTAAAGCAAATGGTAGAATTGAGACCCTAAACAAACAATTTTTCACAGAGAAGACCATGGCCAATGTTCAAGATTCATGGAAGGAAGGATGCTCAAATTATGGCAGACTTTAGGCAGAAAATAGGCAGTCTTTAGCCCATGTGTATTCTTAATGTGTCCTCAACAGGGAGCTCCATCGAATCAAAGTTCATACATTTCTAAATTAGGAATGCTCACATCACTTACTGCAATGTTGCACAGCAAAACATCGAGCTTGCACAATAAATATATTTTACAAAAAATAATGTTTCAAAACAAAAATCTTACAACAAATCCTTGACAAATAAATAAATAAACCATCACCAGTGATTTCACGCACCATAAAATAGGTACATGATTTTGTTATCCAAAACTGTTATCCAAGATTTTGCAGTCTTGTACCCAAATGCAACCTTGTACCAGAAATACATGTGGATGCCTGGAATCACTGTTTTCATACACACAATACCACAATTCTCATGCAGAAATGTATGGTATTTCAGCAGAAAATACAGTGAGCCCAC
>NC_056525.1:36332773-36338332 GCF_019175285.1 Sceloporus undulatus | reverse complement strand
CCATACGCAGGCTCATTATAGGCGGCTTTCAGCTTACGCTGAAGCTGCCCAGCAATAGAAACAATGGTGTGCTCTGAGCCCAAGCCCCTTTTTGCTTTATGTGTGTGTGTGTGGGGGGGGGGGGGTCTGGAACAGATCCCTCATGTAAAGCAAGGGCTGACTGTAATTTCCCGAAACACTTTCAGATGTGTGAATACCAAGTGAGAACTGCAAATAAATATTATTTTTATCAACAGTGAAAATAAAAGTGTAGAGGTTATTTGTCCTCACATATGATAAATAAATAGTGAAATATTAATATTCATAATATATCACAGAGCAAGTGAAAAATGACAAGTTGATGGCCCACAGTGACACAAATGACACATCCAATAAGGCAGGGGGTTGGACCGGATGGCCCTTGTGGTCTTTTCTAACTCTGATTCTATTCTATGATTCTATTCTATGATTCTGGGTTTTTTTTTAAATCCCTCCAATAAAGCAGCAGTTACTGCAGTGTTAAATTTTGTGTATTAACAGAAATATGTAAAAATAGGTCTCATAGATATGCAAATTTCCTAAGTAGACCAAATGCACACATATGCAAAATGACCCCCTACCAATTTGAAGCAAGGTGCTTTGTTTAAAAGTTTTTGCACACTGTTATTTAGCACATGAGAATGAATCAAGTTAAAATTGATGAGTACCACAGATAGGGCTATATTGAAGAACACAGCATTGAGGCAAATTATTTCTTTAGCTAGGGTGCTGTGGCATGTGGCACTAGTAATTTTGTCAGCAAGGTACAACCACAACCTTTTTCCATATGTAGTTTTTCATATGGCTTTGGATTCGCACTCTGACTACTTCTATATATCCATCCTCCCTAGCTGGATCCAGGTGGATCAAGTGAAAAGAGGACATTTGCTGATAGTTGCATTAGAGGTTTGTAACTCACAAAATTAGCTTGTCCTTTTTATCAGTAGCATGGTAATAGGATGAATAAAGAAGATAACTATCTGAAGCCACTTTCATTCCTGGAAACTGTTTAATAACCTCTCAATGATAGGATCTTCAGCTGTGCAAGGATTCTGATTGGAAATCTTTTTATCTGGGACCTTCAGTCACAGAAGTTTATATTTATATTTTAAATTTCTTTAGCATCAGAGAGGATATCTGAACACCCACAGTAGAAATAATCTAACAGAAATGTAATTGGAGAGGAATTTCAAATGGTTCCTCTTGTGTGTGATGTTTTACTTTTCTTTTTAAAAGAGCAAATTCACAGAGGCTCATTTATCAAACTACCTGTAAAAAAAGAGGCATTAAAAGACTAGTTTTTCTTCATGCACTGGAACAAAACAAAATCAATTGAAAAGTACATTAATGATGCATTGCTCCTTTCGTAGATCTTTTCATCTGAGAACCTAAAAGTCTTTTGCTATTATTAATTACAAGCGGAACTTTGATAATTAGCACTAATGACTGTGAGACCTGCTGTAGATTTCTGAATTTTTGCAAATCAACAATTAATTAAAAAAATCTTGATTTAAAACTAAATAAATATTGATGACTTTTCCAGAACACTCTATCCAGAGAAGATGTGGAGGGAGGTTTTTGAGCTGGGGAGGACTGCTTGTATCTGGTAGTGAAGCAGGTATACTGACTTCCATGAAATACTCAATTCTCTCAAACCCTAGATATCTGGGGTGGTCTACAACTTTTAATTTTTTAAAACCTTGAAATGACAACAGCCAAACTGAGAAATAGTTTTGGGCTGGCTTGGGCAGGAAGCTCCGGGCACCATAGACACATTCTTCCTGCTTCTGGTTCAATTTTTCATTTGGCTTGGATGGGACAGTTGGAGTGTTCCCAGGAAACAGGAATGATGGAGGCCTCATGTTGTGGGGGGCTTGCCTCCCCCTTCCTCCTCACTGATTGAAATCAATCCAAAGAAGGAGATAACTAAGACAGGCAGAAGCAGTAGGTGCATGAATCCTGGAGGTTGGGTTGCTGATGCTGCCTTCTATTCCCCCATTCTTCCACTTCATATCTCATTGAAATCAATCCCAGCCAGGAGTTAATTAAAGCAGGCAGAAGATGTGGGGGAACTGAAGGCAACATGAGCAAACTGAACCTCTGAGATTCAGGCACTTGCTGTTTCTGCCTGCCTTGGTTAATTCCTGCCTGGGATTGATTTCAATGAGACATAAGGTTGAAGAGTGGTAGGATGGAAGGCAGTATCAGTAAACCCAGTCTATGAGATTCAGGCACTTCCTGTTTTTGCCTGCCTTGGTAAACCCCTTCCTGGGATTGATTTCAGAGACACAGGCTGGAAGGGGGGGGGGGGTGAATAGGAGGCAGCATGATCAAACCTGACCTCTGAGATTCAAGCACTTGCACCTCTGCCTGCCTTAGTTAACTCCTCTTTAGAGTAAAGCCACATGGGACAGGGAGGAGGAGGGCCTGGCATCCCATTGTCCCTACCCTGTGTGGCAGGGAGTTGGGAATGGGCCCTTTTGGCTTCACCCCCAAGCCGTGCCCCCCTCACCAGGTGACACCCTGGTGCAGGATGGCACTGTTCCTGCCTGGGATTGATTTTGATGAGACACGGGGTGGAACAGTGGGGAAATGGTAGGCTGCATCAGCAAATCCACCCTTCAAGTTTCAGATACTTGTTGCTTCTGCTTGCCTGGGATCGATTTCAATGAGACATGCAGTATGTGGGAGTGGAGAAATGAAAGGCAGCATGAACAAACTGAACCTCCAAGACTCAGGCACTTGCTACTTCTGCCTGCCTATGTTAACTCCTGCCTGGAACTGATTTCCATCAGTGAGGGAGAGGGGGGATGCAACACCAACACCCAACGCTATATCTTAGCCCCTAGGTCATCCCAAGGCCTGGCCGTGTCCAGGCATTTTCGGTCATCGATCAACTGGGGGGGGGGGGTGTTCAATATTCCAGATCCTGATTTCATTCTTTGGGCCAACCCTACATTGTTTGCTGTTTGTTAAATAAAGTTGTGGCCTTTCCTCCATCACTGGCTATTGTTTTATTATGGCAGTGCCCCTCCAAGCCAACAATAACAACAATCACCACCACCAAAACAAAACCAAAACAACCCCCCCCCCAAAAAAAAAACAACAACCTTTGCAAACTTCAGGTCCAGGAATTTGTTTTCAGAAATATATACTGAGATTCTCAGGAGTCTGTGATTATAAAGAGAATAGCATCCTTGATTTGTTAGGATATGTTTTTGGCCCTGTCTGCATGGGCCAAATATAATGGCCTTCCCTTGTTCCACTGATTAAGGAGATCTGACAGTACATATCCCAAAGCCTGGTTCTGGGACAAGCAACCCAAATGATAGCCACGTCACTCAGCAGCAGGACTGGGTTTTACCATTCTTGCCCTGGATTTAACAAAGTCCTTGTTTGCTCCATATTTTCCTGGAAGATCTGGAAATCTCCGTTCTGATGTGACTGTTTGAAATGCATCCTGCTAAGCCACCTGGCACATCCACTGCTGTTACCAGTTGCTCACTCTGAAATTAGAACAAGGTGCCCAGCCATGTGATAGTTGCTGGGTGCCTTGTTCTGACTATAGATTGAAACATTGTCATAGTGGCAGTGGATACAACATGTGACTCAGTGGGGTGCATGTGCCACCTGGCATCAGAACAGAGGGCTTTACAATGGGGAAGGGTCAGGGGAAGCTTTGCGACTAGGATACTCCAGACTGCCACACACTGGGTGTTGATAGCTCCAAACACTACCAAAGACTCTACCATTAGCCTCCTAAGTACCTATTTCAATAGCTTTGGCTGGGAGTTTTCACAAATTAGTGCATACTTTGGCTTTAGATGCAAAAGGTGTGCCTGTTCAAAACCTTGTAAAATGCATGAACATAAAATCAAATTTGCCTCTGTAAAATGAACAAAAATGAACTAAAAGTAACAGATGGTGACTATATATGGGACATAGTAAGGCCATTTTACAACCATTTTTCCTGATCATTTTTTTTAAAGGGTTATCTTGGATTCTGGAGTAGTTCAGTGAAAATATATTATTATACAACAATCATTCATTTCAGCAGCTTGTGCAGTTCCATTAAATATTTGATAGTTTGGTGCAAATACAATTCAGATACTTAATAATCTTGTATCTGACTTTCAGTGTTGGAGACTTTTATTGTTATTTATAATATCATTTGTAAAGGCATTGTAGCAATGGGAAATCATTTGAATGGTCTTCACTAATATAAACCTCTTGACCTTTAGATTAATGTCCTTGAGCTCAAAGGAAATTGGGAAATTGCTAGGCAGAGAAGGGGTGAAAAATGTACTTGCACTAATAGGAGACACCAGTGGACTCAAATAGGAAAGCAGGATATGAAAATGCAACACTTTATTTCTCTCTGGTACCTCCTCCCAGTTATATAGTCTATTCACAGTCCTGTTTTTCTTTTCTTTTTTTCACTGCATATTAGGATTAACATTTATGAGACTTGAAATAATTGTTGAAGAAAGTCTAGGAAGAAAATGAAAAGGCAGGTTTATAGTTGAACATTCAGAAAAAAAAATAACCACAGATGGTTATTTTAAAGTAGGCAATGAAGTCATTGAAATATTGAAAGATTTTCATTATTATTATTATTATTATTAGCTTTATTTATAAAGTGCCGTAAATGTACACAGCGCTGTACAAAAACCAAATAAAATCAAGAATATATAAAAAGCCTCCCTATGGCGTACAATCTAGAGGTTAAAACAACAGGTTAAAAACATCATAAGAAAACAAATTAAAACAGCAAATATCAAATATTGAGTTAAGTATCAAAACAACCAGGTCGCAATCATAGACTTCCTGGGAACGCTTCCCTAAACAATATGGTCTTTAACTCGGTTTTAAAACTGGTTAGAGGCGTGTTGAGTCGTGCTTGTAAGGGGAGGAGGTTCTAGGAGTGAGAGGCAGCAAGCGAGAAGGGATAAATTCGGGACGGGGCCATGGAAATCCTGGGCTGGGACAGGAGACCTTGGCTACCAGAATGGAGGGAACGAGTGGGGATGTAGAAAGAAAGTAGTTCAGAGAGATAGGGAGGGGCCAGCCCATGCAGGGCTTTAAAATTGAGCAGGAGAAGCTTGTACTGAATGCGGAAGGGAAAGGGGAGCCAGTGAAGGGATGACAATAGGGGGGAGACATGGTCGTACCGACGAGCAAGTGATATAATTAATTATATATAATTAGCTTACTTGCTAATTAGCTTACTTGCTGTTCACCGCTATGATCTTTGGAATAGCGGTATATAAATAAAACAAATTAATTAATTAAATTAATAATACGAGCAGCTGAGTGCTGAACAGAAATCAATGGGTGGAGGAGAGAGAGAGGAAGCCCTGCCAAGAGAAGGTTGCAGTAATCTAATCGCGAGACCACTAGGGCATGAACCAAAGTCTTTTCAGTAGAAGCAGAGAGATATGGACGGATTTTGGAAATATTGGCCTGTTACAGACAGGCCAAAATAAAGCTGCTTCGAGTCACTTTGGAGGTATGGTATTTCAATGATGCATGCATCCTAAG
>NC_056525.1:36281173-36330455 GCF_019175285.1 Sceloporus undulatus | reverse complement strand
TAAAAATGTTGCAGTGAGTATGTATAGAGAAAGAAATGAATGAAGGTTTTAAGTAGAATTGGCAATGAAGAGATACGATAGTTAAGAAAATAGTCGAAGAAAGAAGTAAGTGTAGAAGGTGGGAGTAAGTAAGTTACTTGCAAGGGGAGAGGAGAGGAAGGCGCATGGAAATGGAGATATGATAGATAGAGATGGAGAGGATAGAGAGGATATGGAAGAGACTATTATGGAAAGGGTACGATGAGATAGGCTCGATGAAATAAGCAAGAGATAGATGGTTTGCTCGGTCCCCGCGGCCGATCTGAAAGCTCATCACCGTATGCGAGCTTTGGTCTGGACTTTGTCTGGTCCCTTGTGTCACTGGTTGATGCCTATGTTCTCTGTTCTCTTTGTTTGGGTTTTTGCTTTTCAACTGTTTTTTTTTCTTTTCTTCTATGTGCCTCGTTGTCCTGTTTCTTTTTTTTTCCTCCTACCCCTTTCACCCTTCCCCCCCAAGGTTGTCCTCCACTTGACCCCCTATCCCCCCCAGTTCTAGTCAGGCTGGCCGTCCGCGGCCCCCTGCTCTGCTGCGCTGCCCCATCGGTCATCATTGGCTGTGTTTGCCTAGCGCGGCTTTTAGGGTTTCCAGCCGGCTGTGGGCCATTGCATGGTTTCCCATCTATAACTGAATACATATCTATATATATATAGAATTGCAGCGTAACAATGCAATCCAGATTCAAAGAAGTGCTAGCTGTAGGAGGTAAGGATTAGGTATAAGGCCTGCTATTGGTAAAGAAATATGCTGGCTAAGAGGTGCTGGCAGGAATAGCAAAAAAAGAGGAGGGGTGAGGAGATGGAGCAACCATGGAAGCACGTTACACTGGATCCAAACCTCCTTTACCATAATGCCAGTACATATTCGAACTAGGATGTGAGCAATCCTAAACAATTTTCAACACCACCATGCTCCAAGGAGTTTGGCTTCAGCACAGATTCACTTGCATTAATAGTGGTTGAGCTGGCCCTTGGATATTTCAACTAGTTAAGATTGTGCTCTAGGAGAACTAAAGGCCTGTTACAGACAGGCCAAAATAAAGCTGCTTCGAGTCACTTTGGAGGTATGGTATTTCAATGATGCATGCATCCTAAGAGTCCAAAACCCGCACCAAAGCCATGCTCCAGTCCTAAGGACTGGCGTGCAGCTTTGGTGTGGCTTTTGGACTCTTAGGATCATGCATCATCTGAAAATTCCATCCCTCCAAAGTGGCCCTCGAAGCAGCTTTATTTTGCCTGTCTGTAACAGGCCCTAATCAGAGAAAAAATCTACAGACCTTGGTGTGGCCTGGCCTGGAATTGCGGGCTAAATGACAGAGAGGAAACCGGCTGAATAGAGATGTTGTTGACAGAGATAGAAAAGAAATATTGAAGGGTGGGCTTAGGAGGTAAAACAAGAAGCTCCGTCTTGGACATGGTGAGCTTCAAGTGCCGATGGTGCATCCAGTGGGAGACAGCTGTCAGACAAGATGAAACTTGCTGGTCAAGCCCTGGCGAAAGATCAGGGGTGGAAAGATACAGCTGGGTATACAAAGATCACAGATGATTTATATAATTTTAAAGCCGATGATGAGGACACTAAAATAGTGAAAAATTTTCAGATCTTTCACTATTTCAATGCCTTTATTGTCTATTTTAAAATTCATTCAGTAGTTCAATAAACATTCAATAATATTTCAAAAATTCATTCAATAATCAACACTCATTCAATAATCAGAATGGATGCTGCAGTCAAGAAATCAGAAGAAGGCTAGGACTTGGAAGGGCAGCTATGAAGGAACTAGACAAGATCCTGAAGTATAAAAATATGTCATCATATTTCCAATTTCTATATAAGTTGTGAAAGCTGACAGTGAAGAAAGCTGATTGAAAGCAAATAAACTCATTTGAAATGTGGTGCTGGAAAAGGGTTCTACAAATATTTAGATTACTAAAAAGACAAATAAATGGTTACTTGTACAAATCTAACCTGAACTCTCCTTAGAAGCCAAGAGGACTAAACTGAGTGTCATATTTGGACACTCAGGAAAAGACATGACTCATCAGAAAAGACAATGCTTGCTAAGGTGAAAGGCAGTAGAAAAAATGGTTTCATTTAACCGTTCGAAAGAACTTCTTGATGGTAAGAGCTGTTTGATACTGCAATACACTGTCTCAGTCTGTCGTGGAGTCTCAACTTCTAAACAAAGGCTGGATGGTCACTTTGGTTGTGTTTCCTACATTGCAGGGGATTGGACTGGATGGTCCCTGCAGTCTCTTCCAACTCTCTTCCAACTCTATGATTGTATGATTCCTAATAGTGGAAGACTCCATCACAGGTGGATAGATTCAATCAAGGAAGCCACAGAGCTGTTGATGACAGGGTGACTTGGAGTTTGTCCTTCACTAATCTAACATTTTAAAGCCTATGTGAAGCTGCTAGTCCTATTACCAATTCAAAAATTGGAAGAAAGAGTCAACAGGTGCTTGCAGAAACAAAAATGCTGCCCTTAATAGCAGCACATAAGGAAAGAAATGCTCAATAATAGATTTTTTTATTCCTTAGAAAGACATAATTAGGTTGCAATTTTGGACACATTTACACAGAAGTAAACCCCACTGACTACAATGAAATTTACTTCTGAAGAAACATGGATAGGACTGTGCTCTCAGTATCTAATCACCATGATTTCTGCCTTGTCTCAGCATGGGTTAAAAGAGACCTGATCATATATTCAACGAAGATAATGCAAATTGCTACTTATTATACTTTACATGCAGTCCCACAATGTAGGCACTTGGGAGGGTCATACATTAGCTCAATGGCAACGTTTACCAAAAAAGAAAAAGGCTTTTCTTCTTTTTGAATGTAATCAGCATGTGTCACTCATTGTTCCAGAGATTAAAGAGTCCAGTATTATAGTGACATTTAAAATACACATACGTACAGAGAGAGAGAGAGAGAGAGAGAGAGAGAGAGAGAGAGAGCGCTCTGGATAATTTTATTACTAAGAATAACGCCTGCACTTTCATTCACTGTTAGGAATAATCAAACTATAGGCAGCTATTTTTATGGAAACTATATTCTCTGCTATTCAGTCTCCAACAGCAGTGCTCAATTGCATGGAAATTGAATGCTCAGGGGGAGAGTTGATAAGCTTTGCCTTTAGGGCCATCTATATTCAGCTCTTTTGTTTCCTAAGGCTTAGAGAGAGACTGCCATGACTTACTGTGAAACATCCTCCTACTCAGAGGGGAAAAGGAAAAAAGCATGAGCCCCAGAAGGAAAAAGAGGGTGAGGTGGAGGCTCTAGCTGGCAGCCCTCCTATTGGACTATTGGAGCCTGAGAAAGAACCTGGACCCTACAAAAGAGATCCATTTCCATTTCAGGATCAGTGAGCAGAGTCAGAAACTGAGTTGCCCATCTTCAGAGACAGATGGAGTAAAAACAGCTATGAAAGTGTGCTAGACTCCAGGAAAGCTGTTTAAACCACCCACGCTTGAGACATGAGATTGTTTGTTTTGTACTTCCTGTTGGTTTTCTCTTCCTTCTGACTCTTGAGCGCCCTTGGCTTCTTGACACTGGTACATTCATTGGATTCCTCTCTGACTTGTCCTACTTATTTCAGAAAGCAGGACTGCCATCTCTTTTTCACTTTGGAATGCCCCCAACAAATCCAGGTTCTTTAGGCACTGACCCCATATGACTCCTTGTACTTGACCTTGGACAGGATTTGACTTGATCCCCCAGATATTCCCCTGCACTAGGTTTGCTTGGAGTGTGCACTTGCAACCCTTTGAACAGAACAGATATACTTATATTGAAGGCTTTTAACCTTGTCATGCCTTATCTTGAGGAGTCCTTTTTTGTATCATCAAGGGAATCCTAGTGTTCCAACGTTTCTATTTTGTAGCCTAGAAATATAGCCAAATTTTGGAAACAATACATGTTCAGTTTGGCTTATACCTTTTAAAGTTACCTACAGGGTGTATTTTGTTTTGCTTTGTATCCCTTTTCTGCTTCTTGCTACTGGTGTCCTTAGCAATGTACCATCTGGATCAACAGCTGGTGTGGTAGAAGGAAGGGTACTTTGATAGGTATGGGAGTGGCATCTGCCCACATAAAAAGGGAACAGTAGCTTGATGAAAGGGAGCTGAGGGTGGGGAGAAAAGATGAAAACTCTTGGGCAATTTTCTAGGTTATGGTAGAACAGAATTATACAGCAAAATGATTGACAAATTAGAGGCACTTTGCACCTCATTTTAACATGCTTAGATCTTTGGGAGGAGGAATATGTTAAGTTTCACTTTACTCATCTTGCCAATAGCTGCCAGCCTGAAAATCAGAAGTGATCTCTATGTTTTGTACAGAATTCTAAGGAAACAGATCATTCTCTATGGTATATTGTACTTAGAAAATGGCTGGATTTGTAGATCAAGCACAAGCAAGTTAATTTAAGAACTGTATAATGCTCAAGACAACTTTGCCAAGATGTGCTCACTGGTGTACAGTAACATTGGGGATGCTGCCATTTAGGAGTGCTGAATAAAGGGCCTGACTCTCTGGAACATAGAAAGACTAGTATGGCCTGAAGGCTCTCAGTTCAACTACAGGAAAGATTCTTCCAGGCTGAATTAAGAAGCCCCTAAGAGATGAGATGTTAACATTCTGATTATAGATTGCAATAAGCAGAGAGCTATAAGAACCAAGGGATATCATTAACCACTTACATGATTCTTTTTTTAAAAAATCTATAGTTATGAGGTAATTTTGTTGATGCTGTTGTTGCTGTTGTTGTTATGTGTCTTCAAGTTGTTTCCAACTTGTGGCAACCCTAAGGTGAACCTATCATATGGTTTTCTTGGTAAGATTTGTTCAGAAGAGGTTTGTCATTGCCTTCGCTTGAGGCTGAAAGCTTGCCCAAGGTCACCCAGTGGATTTTCATGGCTGATCCAGGAATTAAACCCATGTTTCCAGAGCTGTAGTCCAGCACTTAAACCATACTGGCTCTCCAGATATCTTAATATATAATAATAATTAATTAAAAATTTGTTTTATTTATATACCGCTATTCCAAAGATCATAGCGGTGAACAGCAAGTAAGCTAATTTGCAAGTAAGCTAATTTGCCCCCAACAGTCTGGGTACTCATTTTAGCGACCTTGGAAGGATGCAAGCCTGAGTCGAGCTTGGGCCCTTTTGCTGGTCTTGAACTCGCAACCTTGTGGTTTTGAGTGAATGGCTGCAGTACAGGCATTTAACCACTGCGCCACCAGGGCTCCCTTATATAGTCTACTGCAGGCAGAGTGTTGTAGGTTCTAGTTGCCAGTGATTCATGAAACTCTCTGGGTAAGCTTGGATCAGTCATATTTACTACCTTAAAGGTTTGTTGTGAAAACACAATAGCAAGGAGAAAAGCTATTGAGCTTACTGAAGAAAAGGAAGGATATAAATGTAACTAATAAGTAAGTAAATACAGGGGCCATTCACACTACGGAAATAAACTGGGTTGAAACTGATTTATTTCTGTGATGTTCACACTCACCCTGACTGTAATTAATGCAGTTTGCAGGGTAGGATGGGTGTGTGTGTGTGTGAGAAAAGCCGACTTAAACTGGTGCATTTGGCACCGGACCTCTTGCAGTTCTTTTTAAAAGAGCCACAATGATCCACATCTTTAGTAGTGTGAGTACACTATCAAATCGATTTTAAATTGATACAGTGGCAAATGTGAATGGCAACAGGGTTAAAATGGCACAGAGAGATTTGATCACAGTAAATGTAGTGGGAACACTGAACCAATTCTGAATTGATTCAGGATCGGTGCGGAGATGCAAATTTCTTCATTCAAAAAAGTGACCCCTCAGTCTGAAACACAAGGCCATGACACCCATATGTCAAAGTATGGCATTCTGTGACCCTTTATGAGAACTTTCTTAGGGCAAAAGGGTTGACTAGCAAATAGTTGTTTCTGTTCATCATCATCATCATCATCATCATCATCATCCCACCTTTTCCCAGAGCTAGAGAACAGAAGGGATGGCATAGTGATAGCCACTGACTGGACAGAATCTTTGGTTTGATCTTTAGTTCTTTCTCCTTGCATCTCTAAAACAAAGAATAACTTTTGGTTAGCATATTCAGCTAATTTGTCAGTGCTATAGTAACAATCTAATGATTCCCTCCTAATTGTAATTATGAATTGAGGTGGAATGGCTGTTTTGATTGATTTCATACAAAAGGATGACACATTATGGATGTGTCCTTCAAGCAATTGCTAGTTAGAAACATAACCCTCCAACTCATGTAACACTGACACTTTTAAGCAAGAGAAATAAATACTTTCAAAAAATCAATAGACATCACCACTGACTGTGCTGTAAGTATTCTCAGTCTTTGGCATATTTGAAGAGATGCCAGCTTCAATCTTGAATGGCTAAATGTAGCATAGTGGTTCTGCATGTGGAACTATACCACACTAAGCCATTTACTACGCTCACTCCTAACTTTTTATACAGCCATGACTGGAGAAGAGTCAGGGGGAGATCATGGAAACATCTGGCTATGTCCCCATAATTAGAAGAGAAGTGATTGCATCATCCATTGAAATTCTCTGGGATCCTTTTCAAGTCCCAGCATCAGATGTAATCATTTTGCATCTAACTATGTGGACACAGCCAGAGAGCCACTGTGGTGTGGTGGTTTGATAATAGGACATGGATTCTGGGGATTGATTCACTGCTTGGCCATGGAAACCCATTGGGTAACTTTGGGCAAGTCACACATTCTTAGCCCCAGTGATATGTTTGCCGTAGGTTCGCCATAAGTCAGAAATTATACAAAGACACACAGCAACAACAACAACAACAACAACAACAAAGGGGTGGTGGGCTCTCGTCACTGCGGAGGGAGGAAGGGATGACACAGTGACAAAAACAGATGAACTTCTGTGTAAGTTTAACTTATGTCTGTGTCTGCCACTAACAGAAAGCCAGCCACTAATTACAACCAGTGATTTGGAACCAGGTGTGTGTATGTGTCTTTCTGATGGTACAGACTGGCAAAAAGAGCTGCCTCAGGTGGCATGTCGCATGCCCCGACTCCACCCCCAAGCCAGCATCACACCACCCGCCCAACCAAACAGCAGGCAGCATTTCGGCATGTCAGCATTTAAAAGCCGCATGCCAAAGGAATGCTGAAGAAACACCGCCATGGTGGCTAAGGTGCCCTTTCCCCAGAGCAAAAAAGAGCAGCTTTCTGCTGCTCCTTTTTGTGCTGGGAAAAGGATGTATCAGGGTGGCAGTGTTTGGTTGTGGCAGTCCCATTCTGGCACACAAAGGGGCAGCATGACACCGCCCCTTTAAGGCCATCTGTTTTCAGCCATAGTGTCTTTGTATGTATTTTTGTGGACTGCTGGAAACCCTTCCTTTATACTTTATCATAATATTTATTTATTTATATTTAATTTATATTCCAGCTTTCTCTTTATATTGTTACTCCTTGGCAGTCTAATGAAATCCTTGTAAGAAAAGATTATGCTGACCTGTTGCAGAAAGCTGATCAGTGTTCATGCCAAGGTCTAACTTGCAGGGAGCAGGGATGCCAGATCCTAAAGGGCTCTTTCATTCATGCTGCAGCCCAAATGGTGTAGGGACTATAAGATGGGGGCCCAAGTGTGCACTCACGCTATGCATCTTATACAAGATATGGGGAGTATGTGTTTATGCAGATATGTCTGATTTCTGTGGCACTTCCTTCTGGGCGAGGGCGAAAGTAGCAAGATGACTGCCATTATTTGCTATTTGTTCATTTTCCAATACTGATAGGGTGAAAGGAATGTAGAAGAGGAAGGGAAGAGAGGAAGTGGGGAAATGAATGATAGTTTTAATAAAGCAAAAATAGTTATACAAACTTATCTTTTAGGTGGACATTTAGCTCTGATAGGGAGGACTACTCAGAATTAAGTCCTGTTGAGTCCAATGGGACATTCTCATAGATAGGCATATACAGAATTAACAACATAAGCTGTTAATACATAGCTTCTTGGAGATGGTGAATCGTGTGCTGGGATTCAAAGGAAGAGAATAGAGTGGAACTATATGTATGTCCTAGGAGAATACAGGGCAACAAAAACAAGAAACAAAAACAGAGCAGTAAATACATATGCGTGTGTGTGTGTGTGTGTGTGTGTGTGTGCACGCTCTCTCAAGTTGCTTCCGACTTATGGTGATTCTAAAGTTAACCTATCATGAGTTTTTTGGGGGCTGAAAGTGTGTGACTTGCCCAAGGTCATCCAGTGGATTTCCATGGCTGAGTACATGTCCTATGCCTAGACCACTATAGCATGTTGGCTTTCTCATTCACATGCACACACACACATACGAATGTACTTCCTCCTTAATGATGGGGTCTGGTTGTGATGCTTGGACTGCTGGAATGTGGTATCCCTTACAATACCCAGAGCCGGATATGTCCATACTACAGTTGGGAATGTTTTTATTTTATTCATTAAAACCTTTATAGCTCACCCTTTTGACCCCTAATGGGCTATCTTGATGACAATGTTTTATGAATGGCCAGTGCATCAGAGCTCTTCTTAGCCTAGACTCTCCAGCTTACTGTGAGAATAGTTGATACCGAAGGCTATCTATTATTATGTGCTTCCATGGTTCAATATAATTGATTCAGAGAAGTCCAATTAAGGTAATGGCACTTAGAGCATACTCTGAACTGCCTTGACCCTGTTCACAATTACAGCCCAGAAAAGAGAAAGCATTCAAGTACAGCTGAAGGATTTCATCCTAGCTATTTAAGGCTTAAATGTGCCTGAAAGGAAAGTCTAAGGAAAGTTTAAAATATAAAATGAATGCTGGCTCTTCTAATTTAAAGAACTTGCCTCTGCCTACTCTAATCTTCCAGTTTACTAGTTTACTGTAATAATATCACTAAGGAGATTATCGCACTGCGTTCTGAGAACGTTCCATATCATCACGTGATGAGAACGTTCCTGGAACGGATATTACCGCATTAGAAATCAAAACGTGATCAGAACGGGATCAGAACAGCAGTTTACCACACTGCGATTCCTTTTTCTTGAAACCGTTCTCAGAACGGTTTGCTATAGCGCATGCGTATTAGATCTTGTGGGCGGTGTACCAATAACGTCGCCACTCGGTGGTTGTTTTGACCCGGAAGTCGTCCGATGACTTCCTTGTGGGTTGTAAAGATGGCGTCGGAGAAAGCATTTTTTGATCTTGTGAGCATGGTAGAGAAAGAAGAAGAGCGAAGAAGGAGAAGAATGAGTCGCATTGCCAAATCGCTTGTCCTCATTTCGCGCCGGAGGGCTGCTTTGAGTAAGATTGCAGTTATGGCTGCCAGCGGCAATCTAGATATATCCAGTTGTCTGGCATGGATGGCGACCTGGCCTCGCATCCCACGTTGGTGGCAACAACCCCGGGAGCGGACCAACTGGTGGAGTGACGAAGTCCTCCAGCGATGGGATAACGACATGTGGGTTTCTAACTTCCGCATGTCTAAAGAAACCCTTTTTGATCTGGCTAGCATCTTAAGACCAGAGCTGGAGCGTGGGGAGTCTAGATTCTGGAGTCCTATCCCGGTGGAGAAGAGAGTGGCCCTAACTATTTGGTGGCTCTCAAGCCCTCTGATGTATAGGAAGGCGGCTTCCCGTTTTGAGGTTGGAATATCCACAGCTGCAGAAATTGCCATCGAGGTGTGCCTTGCTATGGAGAAGCTGCTGCTGAGGAAAACTATCCAGCTTGGAAACTACCAAACGGTGTGTATCAATATTACTTTTAAACCTAAGACTTCTGGGTGCAAATGCATTAATTCATATCTAAAGATATATAGATTTTGTTTATGTAATACCATAAAGATATGTTTACATCCTGCCTTTTCATTGTGTGGGAAAAAAAGAAAGGCTTTCAAATACCTTTGCAATTATGGGGGTGGGTTAATGGTCCTGGGCTTGGGGCATGGATTTAAAAGGTGTATCTCTGTTGCTGGCTTCTCTCTTATCCAGCTGTGCTGGGGGGGTGGTCCTAGGCTTGGAGCATGCACTTCGGAGGTGCATCTCTGCTGCTGGCCTCTCTCTTATCCAGCTGTGCTGTTGTGGTTTGCAATTCTGGAAAAATGTATCTTGATATGTTTGTAAGAGTTGATATGTGAACAAGTAACATCTGGATTCCCCTTCAGTGTGTTCTAGGTATATAAACCATAATAATTTCTATTGTCCTTTTTGCACAGTAAGAGGCTAACAAATATTTAGTTAAATCAACATGCAACACTTCAGCCTTAGCAATATCATATCGCACTGGGGATGATATACACATTGCTGATATTCACATGGCTGGGAGGCACAGCAGGATGCATACGTGTTGGTTGCTAATTGTTTCCTGAAATGTTGTATTTTACATTTACACTTGACTCGGTGGGAGCATTTTCTGTCTGGATTGTTCAAGTAAATAAATTATAGCACCAACATAGTGCTGTTTGCATTAATGAGACAGTCACTGGACAAGTTTGATTTCTTTAACCGCATTAGCTCTTTGAAAGTGATGGTGGATTGATTTATGAGGTCAAATTGCCCTGTCCAGTTGCTTTTTATAAGTTGCTGTGTGCAATTAGCCATCAGTGTCACATGGAATTGGTTCACCTGTCTGACTGAGGAAGTATAGTATTTGAAATGGGAAAATAACAAGTGCTTGAAGTGTTTGCTTTGCCTGGAATTCATCACTTCTCAGTGAGCACACAACCCCTCACAGAGTCAGACATGGTACAGTGTTAGGTTACCGGGAAGTGGCATGAATTGAGTGAGCACATGGGCAGAGTTCATCTCTCACCTGATTGGCATCTTGATTGGACTCCTACTGCTTATGCAATATATGAATAATGACCTCCCACAGCAAGAAATGTCTGTCCCTATGATGTCCTGTTAAGGAAACAAGAGGGTAGAGAAAGTATGCAAGTCTGCCATGTGGCAAAATAAAGCCACAGTGAGTCCTTGGTATCCATTGGGATATGGTCCCACCACCACCCTGGATACCAAAATCTGTGGATGCTCAAATCCTACTAAATACAATGGCATAGTAAAATGGCAAAATCAAGGTTTTGGTTTTTGGAATTTATATTTTTAAAACAATTTTCAAGCTGTGGATGCTTGCATTCGTGGATAAGAAATCCATGGATATGGAGGGCTGACTGCACTTGATTTATGATATCCCATGAGATGGTGGAATACATGAAAATAGGAATGGTGTTTTGGTGTAAGCCTTTTAAAAATGTTGGTCTCAGGAAAGTTAATGTGTCATTTCAGGCAGCAAAATATTAGTCAGAACAAGGGACTCAATTTTCAGTTTCTGTTATTCTATCTCAGTGATTCTGTGAATCTGTGTCCTGTAAGGATTCCCAGATGTAGAAACTGCTGTCTGCAAGAGGATGTGTTGGGATTTAAAATCCCTCTCCTCAAATGTCTTTTTAAAAAAGCTGTGACATGATATATTGAGCTCTGGAGATTATCTTCTAAATCACTGTCATTTCACTTTTCAATGGGTCAAAAAGTAACCAGGTGACTGTATGTTAAAAAGTCAATTCCAGATGCATAACAGATGTGAGATGCTCTGCCGGTATTCCTTTTGACCATCATGATGAGAGGGCTGGTCTCTGAGCTTCTGTTTTCCCTCCTTCAAACATCTGAAATCTAACCACATGCCACTATAGTACTCAAGATGCAGGAAGGGAGTTCATCTCCACCTGATTGGGATTCTGACAAGCCTCTGATGAAACTCCAGCTACCCTTCAGGGGCTGCCTGCTAGCTGCTCTGACTGTTTAACATGGACCGGTGAGCGAAGCATCAGGAGAGCATATTGGTGCTCACTCAGCATAGCGTAGAATAAGAAAGGTTAAAAAAAGAAGCTGTCTGCATATTACTCTTGAATTTTCTATTATTACTGTATCACTAAGTTAAAATTGAAAGCGGTGTGCAATCTCTCAAGAGGGGCCATCCATAATGCATTGCTGTGCTTTGTGTAGGTGTTTTATATAAAATATATTTTATTCAGAACCAATATATACAACAATAACATTATTAAAAGAAATTGAAGGGCTGGTCTCCTCTCCCTAATATATTCATTATTCACATTATATTCCTTTAACAAAATGAAACAAAAAGAAAAAGAAGCCCAAACTAAAGCCAAATACATATTTGATTTGATCCTTCTTTTCTTGAAGGTTACCTGCTATTCATCTCTGGTGTCCAATGAAGATGAAACACCATCCCCTTATTATTCCTGAATTAGTTTCTGACAGTTCAATTTCTCTGAGTGCTGTGCCTCAGACAACCCTAAAAAATAACCATAGAGATAATTGCTTTGATTCAAGTTTTGTCTTACCAAATCTCTTAGATTGAATACAGATTGTAGAAGTCAGAATGTTGACACATTCTGATAAAGCCCTGGCAGGTGACACTGCAGAGTTTTCTGTACTAATAAATATTTTAGTAGAGTTTGCAACAGAAATAATGAAACCATTTTTGCCCCCTATAACCTTATAATCTCCCCCCTACCCCTCTCACCATAATTCATTGATATGTATTCAGAATCCATTTCTGCTGGGAAGCCCCCAGTATATATGTAAAATATGCATTTTTAATATACATTGCCAAATGGATTAATGGTTTTAGTAATGTGGTTTCAAGTCTGCTTTTAATATGATTCTACATTTTATTTGCTTTTAACTACCTTGATGGCCATTTTTTTCCTTGTTTTATTTTTATTTTTATTTTTTTTGAGGTGGAGTAGTGTTAGGAAGTCTCTGGCTTAGGGGAATTTTAATTAGCTCAAATTTAGCCGAGAGGTGGCTCTAACAACACCATGTGCCGGAATCGGGTCTCAACAGTGTATACCAGAGGTCGCCAGCAAGCCCCAAGAGAAAGAGACGCTGAAACCAACTAGGTCCAATTAAAAGGGTAATGTTTATTAACGCACAGGGAAAACCACACAGAAAAAGGGGAGCATACACACACACTCTCAATGCTACAGCAGGGTATGGGTGAGTTCAGGAGATAGGTTTGAGAAAGAGAGGCACCACTAGGGAATACTACCTTAGAAGTCTTCTCCGGGAAGTCTGATGAAGCTTGGATGGATAGTGGATCACAGCCACAGGAGCATGGGAAAGGGGGGCGCGGGAGCTAAGATCAGAGTTTAAACTGGTGTGGACCAGCTTGCAACCTGGTGATAGCACAAGGAGGGTCCAGAAACCCGGGGTTCTTATAGTGCAAAACGTATCTGGAGGCTATGGAGACTTGCTAGACAAAGGTGTTGATTGCTTGGGTTTTGTTAAGCCAAGAGCAAGTAGTGTGTTGCACAATACATTTAGGTCTGGACACAATTTGGAGGGGCATCCGACTTGATTACTGAGTTGTTAAGCTGATCACAGGCTCATCAGGTGTGAGGCCAAGTCTTGTCTTCCTTGGGCAAGCAGTGGCGATTCTGGTTTGGCGACTCCCAAACTTCCTGAGGAGAATTTCTAATTCCATCTTTTTCTAGGGACTCTGCCTTTGCAAAGCGAGTTGCCTACATGGTCTCCTCGCTTTTGGGTTAATGGTGGGTCCTTTATGAGGTCAGTCAGGGGTCATAGCACAGGCCGCATGTACCCAAAATTTTATTAGAACCAAACTTGATAACGGTAGAAAAGTCAAATAGGTATTTAATAAATAAATAAATGGGCCCCTGTTCACCATAAAGGTAAAACTGAGGGTACTTAGCAGTGATGTTTCTGTATAACTCCCACCCTAACTACAATGACCTACCAGATGCCTCTAGCTAAGACAAAACAGGTTATATTAGCCAACTATCTCTTCCCTCATAGAAGTCTTACAGTAATTTCCCCCCAAATTTCTCTTCAGCCCTTTTAGAGGAGACAGAGACTGCATCCACACTGCATAAATATTCCAATTTCACTGCCATGGCTCATTGCTATGGAATTCTAGGAAATTTTTGAAACATTTAACCTCCTCTTTTTTGGAGAGCTCTGGTGCCACAACAAACTACAGTTCTAAGATGGTTTTGTTTTTGTTTCTTTGTGTGTTTCCTTAGACAGGCGTTTAAAACAGAATTTTTACTTAAAGAAAGTCCCGGGGTGGTGTATTGTTTTAAAGTGTATGGGTTTTTTAAAAAGTGATTTTATCTTTTTAAAATTGTATTCTATTTTTAAAAGAATGATCTTTTTAATATTGCAATAGTTTAATACTACTTTAATTGTTAATTTTGTAAGTTTTTAATTGTACTGGGTTTTTTAGACTGTAAGCTGCTTTGGGTCCAAATCTTGGGAGAAAAGTGGGATAAATATAAAATAATAATTATTATTATTCAAAGGAGTGTAATTTCATCAGGGATTCCAAAAATACTGTCTCCAAAGCCTATGCCTGGCAACTGTGTAGCCTAACTGTTTAAGGCTATTTATAAGAATAAAATCATATTTTTTCACACCCTGAGAATTTATCTTATCTTTACATCTCTTCTGAGATGACTTAAGGAGCTGGGGATGTTTAGCCTGGAGAAAATAAGGTTAAGAGGTGATATGATAGCCCTGTTTAAATATTTGAAGGGATTTCATATTGAGGAGGGAGCAAGCTTGTTTTCTGCTGCTCCAGAGAACAGGACCCAGAGCAATGGATCCAAGTTACAGGAAATAGATTCCACCTCAACATTAGGAGGAACCTCTTGACAGTAAGAGCTGTTCGACCATGGAACAAACTCCCTTGGAGTGTAGTGGAGTCTCTTTCTTTGGAGGTCTTTAAACAGGGGCTGGATGGCCATCTGTCGGGGATGCTTTGATTTAGATTTCCCGCATGGCAGGGGGTTGGACTGGATGGTCCTTGTGGTCTCTTCCAACTCTACAATTCTATGATTCTATGATTTGGGGGGAGGGCATGTTATTGTTTTTAAATATAGACACAGATGCATGGAATTGCAATTGCTATTAAAATGAACATAGTATTTGAAATGTAAAGTTTTTTGTTAAATCTATAAATAAGCACATTGTGTTTGAAATGTAAAGTTGTTTCATATATGTAGTTTTCCTTAACTAAGGAATATGTATTCCACCCTTTCTAAAGGAAAACTGAATATAGTACACCTGGTGACAACTGTTTGCTGCAGCAGCAAACAACTGTTCAGTAGGCTGGATTGAACTAAAGGGATTGGTGCAAGAGTTTGCACAGAGGGTTTGGTGGTTGGGTTGAGTTCTTATGCAAGTCCATCAAGTTATGTAACCCCACATGGGCTTTAAAGCCATCCCACTATTTTTACAGCCAGTTTTGAAGAGGTAGTTCCTGATGGTCTGCGCTAATAGACCATATTGGCTCTCAGTTTTTCCTCAAGAGGTTTTTGGAGTGAAACTCTTGTGAGCTCTAGCCAATATAGACAATGTTGAGGGCTGCTGGAACTCAACAACTGCTGGAGGACCAAACTTTACATGCTCTAAAACAGGGGTTCCCAGCCTTTTTGAGTTGAGAAGCCCTTATTTCTATGGCAGAGCCCCTAAGAGGTCTACCTCATGTCTTACAAATGAATGATGTTTAGGAGTATATATATAATATATTCTTATTCTTTAATTTCATTCAATTTTTATTACTTTCATTTTCCTAGAGCGGCCACAGAGCCGCACACAGGGGAACCCCTGCTCTAAAACAGTCCTGAGCCTATTTCATTTATGTATTTGCATTTCTTCAGATGTTGTTCTGTGTTCCAGGATATTTTTAATGCTTTTAATTTATAGATAAGTGTGTGCATATCACATTAAATAAATATACTTATTTAGAATATATTTCTCAATTTCCAGGGGAGTGGCTATATTGCTTTCTTGTAGCAAACATGTCAGAACATCTAATACAAGTGAGCTGTAATCCATGGCATTTTATATCATACTTACATAGCCTTTATGGTTCCATAAACCTTTTTTGTTTCCCAGCTGGTGCTGTTGCTGAGAGCCAATCATCAATGGACGTACGGCTTCAAATTGTGACAAGCCAGCTAGCCATCCAGTCCTTACACTCACTTGAACTGTACTGACTTTGATTTCATTTTATGACACATGTTATTATCAGTACACCTGAGACAGGAAAAGTACAAATGCTAGTGATAGCACTCTGAGTAATGGAATTATTGTAATTCAAAAGAGAGGGAGACAGGAAAGGAAAGTAGGATGGGGAAAAAAAATCTCTCTCTTCCCTTGACCTTTCTTGGAGCTTTTCCCTTGTTCTACCTTTCTACTGAGCCCTTTGTAACACGGTAATTCAGTTAAGCTTTATTTTCTATTCTAGCAGGATATAGCACCATTTTAAGACTCCAATTTTGAGTTTTAAAAGCAGAAGCCCTGCTGGTGTCTTAGAATTGCTCCTCAGCTATCAGATGACATTCACTGCAGCTGTTATGTGCAATGGACTTGGTGACAGAACAGTCTCTTGCATGCTAATCAGCTGAGACCATCATCTGTTGGTAGCAGATCTTCAGTTCAGTAACCTGAAACAAAGGTAAATAAAATAAAGCATCCAATACAAGTGGATTTGTTGTTCTTGACATGCTGTGGATCAGAAGATACAACAGAGAACATCTGTGTGCCTCAATACCTGATTATTGAGGAGTTGTATGCATTCATATCTGGGTGTTCTTTTCTCATGTATGTTTGAAAATGGGGAAGAAATCAGAGCATGGAAAATTACTTATTATTACGATTATTACAATTGCCAGCAGCCATGATGCAGAATGAGAAGAAAAAAATGAACTTTTCAAAGCTCTGCAAACATATAACTTTAAAAAACCATACATTTTTATGCCATATTCGATACTCATAGGATGCTATTCACTATTACTGTCAAGTCATTTTAAGTCTGCAAAGGTTACAGCAGTGGGCAGAATCTGCTGCTACTGTGAAAACATTTAGGCTTACCTATGGGAAAATCTCATCTAAATGAGTGAGTCTAACACATGAGAACAGATGTGGAAATCTGGCAGTTATGTGTTCATCACACTTTTCAGAACCTCACCAATATTGTTATTCTGTCCAAATACTGTACTGAGTTGTGAAACTTTCTCCATGTCCTTTTGTAGAAATTTGTATACATTTTTGCTAGCATATGCAATTCTTACACATTTTCCCATTGCCTAGAACACGTTTGTCCAAATTTATTCAAATATGTGCATACTTCAAGAAAGAGTATCGGCAAGCTGGGATGTGTCCAGAAAAAGACAAACAACATGATTAAAGTCTCATGAGGAATCATTTAGGGAGTTGAGTATGTTGAGCTTTGAGACTAAAGAGATTATCACACCTGCAAATTCTGCTGGGATAGATGCAGGATTGAAAAGTCAAAACTTAGTGTTATCTCATGCAGCCGAGGCTGGGTGAGTACAACCCGTCTACAGCCCAGACCCCAGTTGTGCTTATCCAAGAGTTTTTCAAAAATGGCAAGCTCCAGTTTTTGAAAAGCGTGGCTGGGGTCCAGGCTGCAGATGGGTTGCACTCACCCAGCCTCAGATGAGTGCAATAACACCTGGTTTTGACTTTTCTATCTGTGTCTATCTCAGTGGGATTTGAAGGTGTGATAATTTCCTAAGAGTGACATGATAGCCATCTTTAAATATTTAAAGAGATGTCATGTAAAAACTGGATCAAGCTTGTTTTCTGCCACTCCAGGAACTAGAACACAGACCAATGGATTCAAATTACAGGACAAGAGATGTTAGGGATGATGGGAGTTGTGGCTCTTCACCTGGCCAGGAACTCACCACCTGGTTGTGCACCACGCTGACCAGTTTTGGCCAGTTGTTATATCTTTGCAAGAGTTGCAGAGAACAGGCTGAAGACCCCGACAAACTCTCCAAGCCTTCTCACTCTTGCTTCCACAGAAGTCTTCACCCTTCTTCACCAGGGTCCTGCTGGTTCTTGTAGCTTCACCCAAGACACCAGACAACTCAGTAGTCTTATATAAAAGATCTACTTTATTCTACTATATACACAGCTCCAAACAATACTCAACTCCTCACTCTCCAATCCACTACTACCCACAAAATGCATTGGGATCTATAGTCATTATTATAGCCAAATTATGGTACCACCTACTGTGGTCTGTTTCCACCCAGTAGGCGTGTACATCATTCCCATTGGTTCTCCTTGTTCATCCCACAATGATTTCATCATCTCAGCCTTGACCACTTAACAATTGTCAGGTGTGTCCAATTATCCACTTTGCAATTCTTGTCCTTGGCACTCTGGTCCTGTTAATTACTTTACCATTCACACCTGTGTGGTTCTCCATTGGCTTCTGCTGAGTCACTCTGACCCTCACAAGTTTTATTTCTCTACTGTATAACCCATGTGGCTTTTTCCTTAACAAGAGATTCCACAGAAATATTAGGAAGGACTTGTTTAGTATAAGAGCTGTTCAGCAGTGGAATAGACTGCCTTGGAGGATGGTGGACTCTACCTAAATGGAAGTTAGAGGGTCATCTTTCAGGAGTGCTTTAGTTGTCTGTTTGTGCATGGCACTATATGACCCTTGGGATTCCTTCCAATGCTAAGATTCTATGGTGTATACTTTTTTTAAAAAAATATATCTTCACAATTATAGGAAAATGGTATTAATTAAAACAAAGATGTATCAAAGCAAATGAGACTTTAAAGAAGAAAGGTGACAAAATACAAACCAGAGGATGAATAAAAAAGAAGAATATTTTTCAGGTACTCATGGGAAAAATTCATTTGCTTCCATTTTATTTACATGTTCTTTCCTTCACCTTTTTGGCCCTGGTATTAAAATTCTTTGCACCATGGAAGTAAGGTTCCCACTGAATCTTTGTAGGAGACAGAAAAAAGAAATTAGCTGCAGCAGCAGGCCTAGTCTTCATCAAAGTGCATGGTTTTAAGGTTGTAGTGCTTGACATAGCAGCTAGCCAGATCATCTGTTTGAAGACATACACAAATGCACAAAAAAAATGTTCAGTCTTTGTTCCACCAAAAAGCACAAGGAAATCAGACTCAGGAAACCAGCCAGATTTCAGTCTTTTGTAAGGAACGAATCAGCACATAAATGCTCAGCGGTAATATATGAGCAAGTTTTCAAAGATTAGCATTGAGAAGATTTTGTGTTTGACAGAAATGAAGTGCCTGATCTTAGGATTTATAATCATAAACCAGCATTACAGCACTCAGGCACATAGAATCTGGGGAGATCAATCTGTTTGCATCTCCAGTTCACTGGGACATGAGAAAGGGCATGTTACATGAGTGATAAGGTATTTGACATGCTTTACCATTGCAGTGTAAGGAATTAAGTAGGCTCTGGTTCAGGAGTGCTACATTTTTCCAGTTCCATTAAAATGGTTGTACTATATCAGCTGGTACCAGTGGCAGCTGATAGCTCCTCTGTCAATGGGGTTTTAGTATAATGTTTTAGTTTGAAATTTAAAGGAGTTATCCAAGGAGCTAAATCTCACCTGAAAATGTGAAAAATAAAAATAGAAGTGGGACTAAAGCTCAATGGTACAGTATATTATTTGCGTGAAACAAAAGGTAAGTTCCATTCCCTGTAACTCTAGCTCAAAGGACCTGCCCTATGAGAAATGACTCAGGGAGCTGGGGATGTTTAGCCTGGAGAAGAGAAGGTTAAGAGGTGATATGATAGCCCTGTTTAAATATTTGAAAGGATGCTATATTGAGGAGGGAGCAAGCTTGTTTTCTGCTGCTCCAGAGAACAGGACCCGGAACAATGGATGCCAGCTACAGGAAAAGAGATTCCACCTCAACATTAGGAAGAACTTCCTGACAGTAAGGGCTGTCCGACAGTGGAACACACTCCCTTGCAGTGGAGTGGAGTCTCCTTCCTTGGAGGTCTTTAAGCAGAGGCTGGATGGCCATCTGTCGGGAATGCTTTGATTTGGATTTCCTGCATGACAGGGGGTTGGACTGATGGCCCGTGCGGTCTCTTCCAACTCTATGATTCTATGACAAGGTCATAGATCATAGATCACATAAGAAACCCTCTCCTCAAATTCAGAAGGGTGGAGCATAAAAAAAATATTGGTCTGATGTAAAACAATTTCTTATATTCATGTGCAGATGGATAACCAGCAATGCTGGTTTGTTCCTCCAAATGTTAAAATTTGTGGCATAAACTCAAAAAGCCATTTCTCTACATTTCTCTAAAAACATTCAGGTGGGAGCACCTTTTCATCCAGGGCAGAAGGAAGGTGATGCCTGTATGGTATAGAATTTAAACAGACCCCATGCTATCTTGCCTGTGGTTTCCACCTAGACGAGCCTCAGGCCACCACAGCATGGGGGTGGTTTACATCCCTGCCCACTGCATGCATCTGACTTGCCCCCATCATCATATCCCCTATGAAGGCCCCCGCCGGGGGGGGGGGGCGGAATTGGGAGTCTGGCTACATCTACAGCAGATAAGAGGAGTATGTGGATATACAATATGCCGGCTGTCACCATAGAGCTTCTAGGAAACTGCAAGGCTGTATGCATGTGCCTAAAGCCCCATGTTCTCCCTAGCTTGGCATTGTCCTATCCAGATGATGGAGGCCATTATTCCTGGGACAGAATCAGCCAGCCTGGAGGCCAGTCCAGCAGTGTTGTACTGATCTTGGCCCAAAGGGGCTTTAATCTAGGCTAAAAAGATCAGCTATTGATCATGGAGTTTCCTGGGAATTTTGTGGTGACAGCCCCACACAGCCCTGCACACTCCTTACCTCTCACTGTCATTGAATACTCTCTGAAGCCCCTCCCCTGTCTGTGATGTCAGAAGGGGGCGCTTGGCCACATGAATGTAGCTAGGTGCCTTGTTTCTGCCCTTATGTGCTACGGGGGGGGGGGGGTGTTCAGGGAATGTGTGACATGTAAGGAAGTGGTGGCAAATCCATGGCGAGATGGTGAATAAGAGTGTGAACATCTGCCTGTCACCACGCCAGCCCAGGGCCTGACCCAGGTGGAAACTGCCGACAGGATAGCATGCTGTTGGTCCATAATATCCTGCCCATCTGTTTAGGCTCTATGCAGCCACTTGGGCTGGGATCGATCCAGGATTGGCATCTGGACTGCCCGATCTCAGCCAGGGGCAAATGGTCCCCATCATCCAGCCAGGATGATGCCAGTGGAACATGGTCATTTGGGAATGTCCATCCAGCCCATAGATGATCCCTGTCAAAGACAAGGGTGTGTGGAGCATGATAATCTATTTTATAGAATCATACACACATAAAGTTGGAAGAGACCTCAAGGGATATTAAGTACAATCCCCTGCCATGCAGGAATGCATAATCAAAGCACCCCTGACAGATGGCCATCCAACCTCTGGTTAAAAACCTCTAAAGAAGGAGACTCCACCACACTCAGAGGTAGAATGCTCCATTGTCGAACATCTCTTAGGCCTTTATCTCATGGAGCAAAAGGTTCCTGAAGCATTCCAGAAGAATAACTGGAACTTCCATTATACAAAAACAGGCTGTTCCATAAACACTTTGACAATGGGAGAGAAGCGGTACAATTCAATGACATTTTAGAAATGCAATGGGCTACTACACCTTCATGCTTCAGGAACATTTTGCCAACATTTTACCCATTATAAGCACCTCCATATGATAAGGGCCTTACTGTCAGGAATTCATTGAGGTGCAATCTCTTTTCCGGTAGTTTGAATCGATTGGTCTGGGTCCTATTCTCTGGAGCTGCAGAAAACAACCTTCTCCATCCTTAATATGACATCTCTTTAAATATTTAAACATGACTATCATATCATCTCAACTTTCTCTTCTCCAGGCTAAACATAGGAGATTATCACACAGAGGCTTACCATGCTGAAATCATTGACTAAACCTTCAGAAACATGGAGATATGGTAGCCGGCCGCATGTCTGAAGTGTCACTGAGGTATCCCGCTCCTCTCCCATTGACAAAGCGTTTACAGAGCAGCCATTTCTTCAATAATGGGAACTTCTATTATTAAAGAAATAGCTGCTCCCTGAATGCTTCGTCGACAGGACAGGTGAGGGGATGTGCTTCAGTGGTGCTTCAGAAGTACGGCTGAACGGCTGGCTACCATACTTCTTCACTTCTGAAGCATTTAGCAAATGATTTCAGCACAGTAAACCTCCGTGTGATAATCTCCATAGTTAGCTTAATAAATTGCTTCTCATAGGGCATGGTTTCCAGGCCTTTCACCATTTTAGTCACTATCCTCTAGACACACTCCAGCTTCTGAACATTATTTTTGACTTGTGGTGCCCAGAACTAGATACAGTATTCCAAGTGAGGCCTGGCCAAAGCAGAATAAACTGGCACTATTTCTTCCCTTGATCTAGATATTATACTTCCATTGATGCTGCACTGGCTTTTTAAGCTGCCGCACCCCATTGTTTGTAATGGCCTGTCTCTACCTAACGTGGGTGCTATACAGATGGGTGCTATAGTGCGCCCTCATCACATGCGAGGGGCGGCGCTTCCAGACGCTTAGCATCTGCATGTTGCGATGCCATTATGATGCCGCAAGTGCATAATGGCGCCGCAAGAAGAACCCGCTTTTTGCGTGTTCTTTTTGCTCCATGGGAAAGTCCTGCAGTCTGGAGGCTACAGTTTCCCCATAGAGCAAAGCAAGGCGCCAGGAGATCATCCTTTTTGGACGCTCTGTCCCGCGCCTTAGTGAACATACTTTGTTAATGCTGAACTTTAAAAAAAAATCAAACCAAAATAATGACCACAAAAGAGGTACGAGAATTCACCATGGCCTAAACAACAAGAAAATTGAAACAGTCAAAGAATTCATATACCTTTGCTCAAATATTGATGAGAACAGAGACTACAGTCAAGAAATCAGAAGAAGACTAAGGGCCTGAACAGACAGGCCAAAAGAAAGCTGCTTCAGTTCCCTTTGGAGGTATGCTGTTTAAATGACACACGCATATTAAGAGGTCCGAAGCTGTGCCAAAGCTGTGCTCCAGTCCTTAGGACTGGAGCATGGCTTTGACATGGCTTTTGACCTCTTAGGACACATGCATTATTTAAACAGCACACCTCCAAAATGACCCGAAGCAGCTTTATTTTGTCCTGTCTGTTCAGGACCTACAATTGGGAAGGGCAACTATGAAAGAATTGGACAATTGTATAGACACAACTCTGAATACTAAAGTGAGGTTACTAAAGCCATTGTATTCCCCACCTCCATGGAGGGATGTGAAAGATGGATATTGAAAAAAGCTGATAGAAAGAAAACAAACTCATTTGAGATGCTGGACAAGATACCATGGATAGCCAAAAAGACAAACAAATGGGTTCTAGAAACATTCATGCCAGAATTTGCCCTGGAAGCTAAGGCATGTTACAGACCGCCCCTTTGGGGCGGCCTGTAGGCGGGCCTTTCCCCGGTGTATCGGGGCCTCAGCTGCCAGACCGGCAGCCTCCGAGGCCCCGATCCACCGCTTTCCGGGCTGCAGGGAAGCGGCAAAAGGCCGCTTCCCCGCAGCCTGGAAAGGGGTGTCCTTGGGGCTTCAAGCCCCAAGGACACCCCATGGCGGTGGGGAGGAGGAGAAAGGGGCTGCTTGGCCCCTTTCTCCCTTGCGTTGCTGGGCACAGCCGTCTGAATGCTGTGCCCAGTGACGCAAATCAGGAAAGAGCTCCATTTCGGAGCTCCTTCCTGCTCCACGGAAAGGGCGCGTTAAGCGCCCTCGCGCGGAGTGATGGCGTCACATCCACGCTGCCTCGTTTGGAGATGGCGCATTCGTCACGCCATCATGGCGGTGGCCGTGTGGAACGGCCACTGCCATTTTGTGCGCACGGAGAGCGTGCTAGAATTAGGGGGGTGCGGAAGCACCGCCCCTTCCTAACCCTAGTATGCGCTCGTTGCGTACTTTCATGGCAGTCTGTAACCCGCCTAGGATGACCAAATTGAGGCTGTCATACTTTGGCTAGATCAGAAGGAACAAGGCATCAGATAATGAACAGACAATGATATTAGGAAAGGTGGGAGGCAGTTGAAAGAGAGGAAGACCACATGCCAGATGGTTAGATTTGATCAGGGAGGACATGGATCTGGGCCTGCATGACCTGAGCAGAGAGGATGAGGTCAGGGGTCTTGGAGATATCTGTTCCACAGGGTCACCATGAGTCAAAGTCAACTTGATGGCAGTTAACAGCACCAACAAGAACAAGAAGAAGAGATATGCTGCAGCAATACTGCTCAGCCTCCATGTAAAATAGCAGCATTGTACTGCATGTGTCAAAGATCAAGTGTCACTATACAACTCAAAGTGCACAATGCAAAATGTGTAACCATAAGGTGTAATATTGCTATATGCACACATCCACTTCTGCCACTGTTAGCAGAATATGTCTGTTGCACTATGGCAAGTATTTTGCCCCTCATGTACAGCACAACTTGTTCTGTGTGCCACTAGCAGAATGCCAACAAATGTGTTCTGTTGTTGTATCTGCTGAAGTACTTGCTCTAAGGGTGCTTCGAAAAGGAATTGTGCAGCTATTCTGTCTTTCCTTCTGTCACTGATTTGACAGGTTTAAGAAAAATAGACATAAGAAACAGTGAGGAAAATGGAGGAGGAAGGATACAAGTGGAAGAGAACAATGTTAATTCTTTTCCCAGCCCATGCACAAGAATAAAATTAATCTGAAAGCACCTTAAACTCCTGCTCATTTTTCCAATATTTCCAGAACTGATCATAGATGGCCATTATACTTTCTTCTATGTATATTTTTTCTTTTTCTTCAACATAAATACATAAATATTCCCTCAGAGAGTGGTGGAGTCTTCTTCTTGGGAGGTCTTTAAACAGAGGCTGGATGGCCATCTGTCAGAGGTACTTTGATTCTGTGTTCTGGCATGGCAGGGGGTTGGACTGGATGGCCCTTGAGATCTCTTCCAATTTTATGATTCTATGGTGGGATACAGGCCCTTTCCCTGATGGATTGGGGCCTCAGCTGCCACAGCGGCAGCCCCAGAGGCCCCAATCTGCCGCTTTTCCAGGCCTCAGGGAAGCAGCAAAACACCGCTTCCCCATGGCCTGGAAAGGGGTGTCCTTGGGGCTTCATGTCCCAAAGACACCCTGACAGTGGCGGGGAAAGGGTGGCATGGCTGTTTAAAGGCTGCACCAGCAATACGCGTGGTGGAAGGAGCTCCAAAATGGAGCTCCTCTCGGTGCTGCTGAAAGTGCACCACAAGCACCCTACAGTGACACCATGATATGACTCCCGCGCCGCACCATTTGGATGCAGCACGTCCGTCACATCAAAATGGCGGCACCCATGTAGACAGGGTGCTGCCATTTTGATGTACTGAGTATGTCCTAGGGTTGCGAGGCATCTGTAAAGGATGCCCCGAGGCAATCCTAGTACATATCGAGGCCGGCGCTTTGCGCCAGTCTGGATACCGCCAATGATTCTAAATTCATCTGTTTAGGGGGGGGGGGGAGTTTTAACGTTTGATTCACAGATATGAAAAGAGATATTTACTCATGTTCTGATTTGTAGAAGTCCTGGTACCTGTTAAAGGTCTGGAAAATAAAACATTCTGCTAAAATTATCCATTCACATGTAAAAGGGTTTATCATAGTGTCATTTTTCTCATTGGAATGATTTATTTCAAAATGCTGTTTCATATGCAATGAACTTTTATTTGCTTAAAAGGTAATTGCTTATTAAGCCAAACAACCAATTGCATGGTGATACCAAGCAAACTGGATTAACATGATTGTTGGATTATTAAATGAATTAAATCCTATTGATAATCTCTTGCAAGAGTTCTAGGCTAGAATCCTAATAAGCTCAAGAAATATCACTTTGTTAAACACTTACGTTTTTGGTTCACCTTGAATGTTTCCCTAGTTTTTGCTTAGTATTGGTCATATTCCTATAGCAACCAAGGTAACTGACATGAATTATCTTTTCTCTGTGGTTATTTCATGCTAATTTCATTTTTAAATTGTCCTGAGTGATAAGGTAAGATGGCAATTAGGAGCCATCTCCTTTTCATGCCATCTTTAGATGGCATAGCTTCATACATGCATGCATAATTTCGATTATATAAAGGTGGTGATGGGAAACTCATGATTGCTTATTTGAAAAGGGCCAGTCCTAAATGAGCCAGGCATATTTAAGGGACATAAATAAACTAGCTAATGTTTGTATTGGGAAGAAGAGAGAAAGTTATAAAATTAACTTTTCAAGAATAATAACTTTAATGTTTTAGCATAACAGTGTTGTTGTAACGGCTGTGCTCAATAAACAGTAAGGAAATCTGGAACATGGTAAAAGCTTAAATACCCTAAAGCCACCAGACCCCATCTGTTCTTGGAAGCTAAGCAGGGTCAGCCTTGATTAGTACTTATATGGGAGACCACCAATGGATACCAAGTGCTGTATGCTATCTTTCAGAGGAAGGAACTGGTAAAACCACCTCTGAGTATTCCTTGCATAAGAAAATCCTATGAAATTCATGGTGTCACCATAAATTGACAGGCTACTTGAAGGCACGTACTCTGCTACCTGGAGAGCTGTTGCACCAGACATCCCTTGGGCTGGAGTAGGAGCTTTTGAGGAGTCTGAGCTACTAATCGGAGTCCATGTTTTTCAAAGTCTCACAATGGCATCACCATCACGAGACTTTGACTGAGATCTGGAGTAAATCTCACTCTGGATCTCAGCAGAAGTATCATGGGATTTCACTTCCATATATGCCTGCCGAAGTGGCTGACAGAGATTCTTGAGCAGACTTCCACATGAGCAGGTAGCATGGTGGTTGTTTCTTTGTTTAGGCTGGGGGAGGGGGGGTAATGACAAAGATATGTATAGGGGTCAAGGGGAGGTTGGTATGCTCTGGAGGTGGGTGGGACAATGACCGTGGAGAAGGGTTGGTCACAGGTTAGCAAATACGTGGGAATGGATGGGTTGTGAACAGAAACACTATTGTAGTTTTCCTTAACTCTACTGCCTTATTATGGCCAGGGCAGGACATTGGGGCTGCTTTTTATTACATTTTATATTTATTTTTTGCAGATGAATATATTTCTTGTTCATCTCCCATTGCAATCAAAGGGTGTGCATTAGCTATGACACCTGTGGGCCTCTTTGGTTATTATTGACATGCCCCCCCAACCACTTTCCCAAAACAATAGCCAGAGAAACCATGGTTGTTGTTAACTGCTGTCAAGTTGACTTCTACTTATTCTGACCTTATGAATGAGATCCCACCAATGTCACTACTTTTCCATGGTGGTGGGATTGTATGCTTCTCTGAGGCAAGAATCTATGCTTATGGCAACAGTACTGCTGGCATGGTCTTTCATGTCAGACAGGCATGGCTTAGGAGCCAGACTAAATATGCCAAACAGCTACTGTGCAGCAGCAGCAGTAGTGTGTGTAGGAGAGGGTGACACTGGCAGAGGCTCTCAGAGAAAACACCAGTAGTACCATAGCTAACATTTATTAATACTGGAAAGAAGGAGACATGATAATGTCTTTTACAATGAAAACTCTGTGAATATCTTTTACCATGTCTTTAGAATGTCTTTTACCATGAAAACCCTGTGATCAGACAATTCAATATGAAACAAGGTCTGATAGCATTCAATGAGCTACTGGAGAACAGTGAAGGAAAACTATGTGTAGCACTGTGGCTAATGACACACAAACCTAAACAAAAAGAATGCACAGCTGTTGATGTGCTCAGAGGTGAAAGGAAAGTCCAAAGACGTTCTACGTATAATAGGAACATGGAATGCAAGAAGAATGAATCAAGAGAAGCTAGACACGGTAAAACAAGGAATGGAATGTATAATGGAAGGACGGGATAACTGTCAAATAATTTGTTATTAATAAGTAGTTGCTTTTAAACCCTGGGACAAAGAAACTATAGCAGGTATCATTATAGTTAAGATGGGCTCTGATGAGGTCAGTGCTATCCTGCCAGCTGGCCTTCCCCTCTGCAAGTAGAGTAGTACTTAGAAAATATTCAGTCTTTCAGCTGTACTTTTGCTTGCTTTGGATTGCAGCACCCACATATCTTTGTTGGAACTACAGAGTTTCTGTTTTTCCTTTCTATGGAGCAATTAGGCTAGACAGAAAAATATGCTACATACAGGAGATGTCATCCTCTCATATAAGGGCTGTTCTGTACCTTGTGATAGATGTGCATGAAAGAAATCCAATGAAGTTCTTTCAGCGAGAAATATGGGAATTATTATAGAACATAAGAAATTTGCTGTACAGAATTACATGAATTCTTGAGCATACTCCTGGGCAAACAACAATCCTAGAGGATCTTTTCTTCAGATCAAAGATCATTAAATGAAATTCATTGTGCATATATTTTATTTATTTATGGCTGGTTTTGGGACTTTCACCTTTGTCAACCCACCAAGACTCATACAGAACAATTTGTGATGTTAAAGCCATCTCCAATGTATGTCCCTTATCACATGTGAGACTGAGACTCAAATCCAAAGCCAATTCGAAGTGAAGGGAAAGCAGAGTCAGTTCAAATCCAAGGCAATTCATGTGATGAATTATCCCACGTGAAGAACGATATTGTGGTCATTACTGAGTCAAAGCAGAGTGAGTGCACATTAAATTATCACACCGGTACATACCATGCGTATTCAACTATTCAGATTGGGACCCTTGAGCATGCTCATTGGGGCTCTGAATACATCATGAACCTTTGCACTTCCAGGGTGAAGAAGGGGGCCACTTCCTGGTTCCAGTTTCATGTGAATGCTAGCCTCATGTGAATGACAACTTTGCGTTTCTTCTTCCTTTCTATTTTCCCATCCCTGGTAGCCAAATCCAAATGGGTCCTCTGTGTCAGAGCCCCCATCCATTTCAGCCACATCAACATCTATCCTCCTGTCATTCTCATCTATTTCAGCTCCATTTACATCTATCCTCCTGTCATTCTCCTCATCTGTTTCACCTACATCTACATCTATCCTCTGTGTCAAAGCTCCCATCCATTTATTATTATTATTAAGGAATTATTATTATTATTATTATTATTATTATTATTATTACTACTACTACTATTAAGAATAAAAAATTCTTTCATTGCAAAATAATCAGTGTAGAAGCTGCAGCTTTACTTGGAAGTAAATCCTTTGGATCTGAAGGGGACCTATTTTGGAGGAGTGCAGAAATGATGCGGTTTCCCTTATTCTCCATGCTCCCTTAAATACCACCTCCCAGAATCAAATCCACTCTCCTTCCCTTTGTAACAGTTGCCTTCTCTTAGGTTGCATCTGCACTGGGAAAATAATCCGGTTTGACTCCACTTTAACTCTCCTGGCTCAGTGCTATGGAATTCTGGGGACTGTAGTGTCGTGAGACATTGAGCCTTCTCTGCCAGAGAGCTCTAGTGCCTTAGCAAACTAATAACTTATTATTATTATTATTATTATTATTATTATTAAAAACATTTTTTGGTTTTTTTATTATAATTATTATAATTATTCTCCATGATCTCCTTCCCTTTGTAACAGTTGCCTTCTCTTAGGTTGCATCTGCACTGGGGAAATAATCTGGTTTGACTCCACTTGAACTGTCCTGGCTCAGTGCTATGGAATTCTGGGAGTTGGAGTTTGTTGTGAGGTCCTTGGCTCGAGGCTATGGAATTCTTCAAGTTGGAGTTTGTTGATCTCCCCAGCCTCTGATGGCCCCCTCCATTGCTCCCATCTCTCTCCCCAGCCTCCTGTTTCATTCCCTTCATCCCTGTCAGCTACATCCACCTACCTTCTTGAAGGAGCACCGGAAGCAAATGGGGCAAAATTTCAGCACAGCATCATGGGAAATGTGGAACCTTGGAGATTTGAGGGGGTGTACCAGGACGGGAGCAAAGTTGCATTCCACACCAGACCAATTCGGAGTGAAATCGAAGTGAGCTTAGAAGCAGTTTTTGTGAATTCGCTTGTTACTGAATTCACCAAAATGAGGAGTCACTTTGAATTCATTGTGGATGTGCCTCGGAATGACCCCCCCCCCATATAAAGCAATCATGTGAGATAATAAATCATGTTATCACATGAATTCGCATTGTTGGACCCGCAGTGGCTTCGGATCAGAGCTGCAAAAACCTCAATGTGATAAACACCTAAGTCTCCAATACTGACAGTTTAGATCAACCTATGCAAACCATGCATGTAAAAAAGGGAAAGATAGGACTATAATGTCAATCAAGCAATCAAATTATTTATACTACAACTTTTCTCCAAGAATGAGACTCAAGGTTACTTACTGAATAAGAAGGGATGTAGGTAAAGCTATATATAACTTAAATGTTCAAAAACGTAAGATTAAACTAATATCAAACTCTCTGGATAATTGGAACTGTATAAAACATTAATTTAAATGTGCAGATTACACATAGTATAGCATATTTTTTTTAAAAAAAGAACTATTTTAGAAAACAGTAGTTATCTAAAACAATATGCGGGGTTAATTTGTATGTAGGCTTTGCATCCCGAATTCTGGTCCATGTATGATGGTGAGTAGAAGCATGAGGCTTACGATCATGCTTCGCTGTGAAGTGACTGTGTATGCACTGACTATGAATAAACTCATATTCTGAACTGCCAAGACCTTTGTGATGCTCTGTACAATGGAAACAATCCATAAATAAATTGCATGGTGTTGCATTATTCTGTTCGAAACTACATTACAAAACCAGCTAAAGAAATCAAGCAATCGCAGAGGCTAATGAGAAGTAGTGGCAGTAAAAATAATGCAATGTAATTTACTACTCTGAACCCACCACCATCTTAATTAACATATATGACTACTTTAAAACACACACACAACCACACTTCATAATGTTTCAGTGCTGCAATCAGACCCTCCAGTCCTTGAATTATGGGTTATTAAATAAGTCCTTGTTGTGCTGAGAATATTTCCAGTCTTTGGCCTTACACTTAATAACTCACAGGGAATGAAGGGTGCTCAGTAATTCATACCCCATATTGTCTTCCTTTGCTAATAATACCAGGGCCTGGAATTTATAACCTAATCTTGCTTATTGCTAAGCAGCTGCTGCCTGAAGAGTACAACATTCAGTTCTTCTTGTCTTCAGTGAGAAGTGACAGAGGTGAGCACTGGCAAATTGGGTCTCACATTTGGGAAAGATGGAATACTTTTGAAGTGCCACAGTTCACATATTGACTCTTGTAAGACTATGTACTACAAGTCTTCATAACTGACAGTTAGAAGCTTTCTGCGGAATAGTAGATTTCAGATGTATTGACTCTAAATAAGCCCCAAGAACACACAACTCTGGCTTTCAGATGTTCACCATTAGGTTCAAGCCAAAGGCTGCTAGATGAGATGGAGCCCAACCTAGGCAAGACAATGGAAGAGTTATTATTGGCTACCCCAGAGGTCTTTCCCTCCTTCACAAGTAAAAGCTGGTATAAAGTATGTGTGTGTGTGCATGTGCCTATATCCCAAAGATTCTTGTTGTGTTGAATGTGGGCAGTTTTGTGGTCTACCTTGACAAAACCATAACAATTGCTGATTCTGTCTTGTAAATTGCCTGTCATTATAATGACATTCACATTAAGGCTGAGACATCAAGAGTACTGATGATAGCTTCAAGCCAATGCCAATGCATTATTAGGAACATACAAGATCAATTCACAAAGGGCTTCTTAAGGAGAAAAGACAGGTTTTGGTGCCAGTGTTTATACAGAGGAAAAGTGGCCCATCTGCAAAAGCAAATTACTTTCTTCTAAGAAAGAGGTCCAAAATATAATAATAAGACATAAATACACACCTTCAGGTAGGCTCCTTACCCTTGCCTACACAGTAGATTATTCTTAATTAAACCTCTGCTCACATAAACAGAACAAGAAAGGATGTAAAAGTAATGAGCTGACAACCTGGTGTGTATTATGTTGGGCTTCTAAGAGAATTTAATTTGAAGAAGAATTATGCACAGGCTGAAAGACAGTCCATTAAACCAAGCTAACTGTCTGGAAAGAGATAAAACAAAAATGTGTTCCACCTCCTGTGAAATAAATAGTGAGCTGCATGTTTATGTTACCTTGTTGCTTTCAGAGCCCCTGAGCAGAATCAGAGCTGGACTGGCAAGAATGTCAATGTCATAAGCAGAAGGGGCAAAAGGTTTGCAAAAGCATGCTGAGCAGAGCATGTGAAAGGGCTTCCTTCCTGAGGGAAAATCATGAATGTGACAGATAAGACCATATCAGTGCCACACAGGTGCTTCGATATTATGATGACAATAGTGGCCACAAATATCTGGGGATGGAGTCGGGGAAAGACAAGAGTTGTTTGATTCTTGTAATTCAGATCCTAAGAAACTTTATTCTTTAACTTTCTAATTAATAGTCCATGGAATGTGGTGTGTGCATGTGTGTGTTTTAGCATTCAACTGCTTAGCCAAAATTTCATTTAAAAAGTACAAATATTTTCCCAAAAAAGGAGGAGGTTTATTGTAGGGAGGGGGCTGTCCCTGAACTATTCCTTCCTTCTACCAACCAAATAATATTCTGGAAATAACATACATTTTGTTGCCTGTGAATAGGGTGAACCTAGGGCAAAAAAATGAAATACATAGATATAGGATGGGGGACACCTGGCTGCACGAGACTATGTGTGAAAGGGGATCTGATGTGGCAGCTAAAAAGGCCAGTGAGATTCTGGGCTGCATCAATAGAAGTATAGTGTCTAGATGCAAGGAAGTAATAGTTATTTCTATTCCGCCTTGGTCAGGCCTCACCTAGAATACTGTGTCCAGTTCTGGGCACCACAATTCAAAAAAGATGTTGAGAAACTGGAGCACGTTCAAAGGAGGGCGACCAAAATGGTGACGTGTCTAGAAACCATGCCTTATGAGAAGAGACTTAGGGAGCTGGGTATGTTTAACTTTGAGAAGAGACAGTTAAGAGGTAATATGATAGCCTTCTTAAATATTTGAAGGGATGTCATATTGAGAATGGAACAAGCTTGTTTTCTGCCGCTTCAGGAAGCTACAGGAAAAGAGATTCCATCTCAACATTAGGAGAAACTTCCTGACAGTAAGAGCTGTTCGACAGTGGAACAAACTCTCTCAGAGTGTGGTGGAGTCTCCTTCTTTGGAGGTCTTTAAGCAGAGGCTGAATAGCCATCTGTTGGCGATGCTTTGATTGTAATTTCCTGCATGGCAGAATGGGGTTGAACTGGATGGTCTTGGTCTTTTCCAACTCTATGATTCTATGGTTCTATGATATTCAGTTCAACTGTAGATCCAACCCAGTTCATGTTAACATTGTGGAAGGAAGACATGGGATTAGCTCCCATCTTTCCAGCCATCACTAGGAGAAAGGCAGGTTTTAAATAAAATCATGAAAAGAAAATAAAGAAAATAATTATGTATCAATTAATGTAGTCACCTCCCCCTCCTCCTTTTAATTGTTCAACTACATCCATTACTAACAATATAGTTTCATTCAAAATCAACTGAATAAACATTTATCAGAGGAGGATTTTCTGGGGATGTTCTTTTCTCAGTGTTTGGATACCTAGGGAATCTATGGGGAACCCAGGTGAGGTGACTGTGGCATTAAAAGAGCTATCAGTTTAATACATAAAATAATAAACCTCTTATGTTTCCATGTCTCTTGCTTATGGAGTTTATAATGTTACTACTTGTAGGAAGCAGGGGTGGGAATTGTACAGCCTTCCAGATGTTGTTGAACTGCAACTCCCAGAAACCCTAGCCAGCATAACCACAGGTGAGGAATGATAGGATTTACAATTCAACAATGTCTAATCGGCTGATCAATCTAAAGTAAATGTAACATAGAATAAGAGAAACAGAAGACACATTTATAAATACCAATTTGGGTATAGCCTACATCTGAAATGCCTAATGCACCACAGACATATTAGACCATTCCATACATTGGCACACAGTATAGTTTCAGTCAGAACCAACCAGGATTTCTCAGAAGAGGATTTTCTGAGAATATTCGTTTCTAAGTGATTGGACTTTGTGGGATGTGGTGAGTTTCTATAGCTGTCTCTCCATCTCTGGCTGTGGCTATACTCCTGCCACTTATACCCTTTGGTTTGTACAGAGAGCCAGAGAAAATTATAGCTGTTTTCTTTCAATTAAGTTGTATGAGATTGCTGGAGTTCTAGAAAACTAATTCAGAGGTAATAACACAAGAATATGAATATTTCACATTCATCTAACTCCTGTTGTCTTTCTTTTCTGCCTGAATTAAAATCTAGAGACACTGGATGGATTTAAGAATAATTTGTGAACACACAGGCATTTTGTCTGTCACTTGATTCATTCCACTTGTCTTTGTTATCCTTTCATTTGGCTGCCCTGGGATGCTTGCTGTTTCAAAGGCATTAACTCCTCTAATTCTCCCCAAAAACCATGTATTCTAGCAGAACCTATTTGTATTGTATACTGGAAATAATCCCTTCCTATTCTTCTGCAGCAGAGGCCCTTACAATAAATATGCATATAGAATTGAAATCCAAATGGTCATCTTTTACCATTACGCTCCCTGAAAGTCAAAAATTGCAGATCTCCAAAGGCACCTGAAGATTAATCTTTTTTTTAAAAAAATATCTTCCTTTGAATTCTCTAGCATGGCAGGAAGACAAATAGGAGATTTAAAACTATTTCATACCACAAAAATGGAGTCACATCCTGCCATCAACATAAGGCAAATGCAGTCTCAGCTAGAGACTGTGACACAGAAATCAAATTTCCTACTTTCTGTGACACTTTAACTTTAACTTATGGTAGATGACCAAGAATCCATGTTATCAACAGCTCTGCTAAGGTCTTGCAAACCCAGCATTTGATTGAGTCTATCCACCATTGATATGGTCTTCTTCATTTCCACCTTAGTAAGCATTATTGTATTTTCTAATGAGTCCTGTCTTCCCGTGATATATCCAAAGTACAATAGTCCCAGCTTAGTCATTTTGGTTTAATTTACTCTAAGGCCCACTCATTTGTTTGTCTTTTTTAGCACTCCATGGTATCCATAGAGTTCCCCTCCAGCACTACATTTCCATTTCCATTTCACATTCCATTTCTTTTCTTTTTTTACAATGTCTAACTTCCCCTTATTCATGATTCCACAATTCCATGCACCTATAATATGTATTGTGCATCTTTGAACTTTCCTTTCATGTCTGAGAATGTCAGCAGTTAATGTGAGCCCAGTTGCATAATTAGGTTTTTATCACATGGGAGACAAAGTGCTTAATTCTTTGGATAAACAGGGTTTAAATCCCAGTAATATCCTGCAAGAGTGGGATTGTTTTCAGACATATGGGGGCACTTTGGCATTAACCTGACATTAATCCGTACAAAAAGCCACAAAATCCCACCAGTTCCCCCCCTCCCGCCCCAGGATTTTCCTGAAGTTACAAAGAGGTGCAATTTTGTGGCTTTCTGCATGGGTTAATTATCATACCAGGCCTAATATGGTATGATATGGCATGATGGCCCAGACGAGCAAAGCAAGCACAATTGAGGGGAAAAAATTAGTTGGGGTGGGGTTTGACATTGATGGAGGATTTCTCAGAGACATTAGCAGTGACACCATAGTTTAAATGCCAAAGTCACGTGATGTCATTTGAAACTATGGTGTCACTGCTGATGTCTCTGAGACATCCTCCACCAATGTCAAACCCCACCCCCACTACTGCTATAGTCCAGTAACTGTTTGGTACAGTTGGCTCCTCAACAAAATCCTATTTGATGTGGGAGACCTTACCAGCAGCATAGCCTCCTGCCCCACAAGACTAAACAGTCCTGCCATGAACGAAATATAGTATAATTGTGTGATGGCATTGTGATGAATTGCTGAAGGAGAGAGAAATGTTCTGCTGCCTAATAGCTCCCGATTTCCACTATTGCAAGTGACCAGAAGATGATAATGCAGATTCCAGCTCAATACAGGTCAGATTACTCAAAGGACTGACTGGAGTTCACTGGTCCTATAAAGCTCTTTATATAAACCTCTTTTTAAAAGTCAAAACAACTTACCATAAAATGGATTTCCCCCCTCAATTGTGCTTGCTTTGCTCCGGCCCATCAGGCCTGGTATGATAATGACAAGACTTGCAGAGGTGGGAGAAGAGGGTTGCAACAAACTCAGAATTATATCTTGGTGTTCCCCCTGAGGCTGTTTTGTACTGCTCTAAAACAAATTACAAATTAAATAAATCATAAGGGGTATAATCCATGTATAAGAGAATGATCATTGGACACTTATTTCATGGATAGAGTGGGGCAAAGATATTTTGGTGGCAAAAACAGAGTGCAAATGACAATCCATCTCCTGCTGCTATCAACACTATTATATATATATATATATATATATATATATATATATATATATATATATATATATATGCTTTTCAGATACCAGTTTCTGCCTTCATCTTTCCCACTTCATGTTTCTGCTTGAAATAGAAATGTTTTCCTTTCTGCATGAGAAGAAACAAGCTTACAAATGGTCACTGTAGATGAAGATTTATTTATTCTTTGGGTTGCTGTTCCAGGTTCTGTAGATGCTTAAAGAATTCAGTCTTTGAAAATTCTGCTGTACACTCTCCTAATGCTCATTTCCCACACAAATGTAATGATTGTTTAAAAAATCTCATCAGCATTTCCATGATATCCCAATTCTCATTTTTACTGTTGTATGCATTTCAGTTTTTCCTATTGACCAAAATGAGTTTTGCACAGTTTCTCTCTGTTGATCATTGCAAGAAAGCACTTCTCAGAAATAAGAAAACCAGGTGTAATTAGGATTAGCATCACTGCTGACAAACTTTGAATGATTACCTGGGAGACTCTTTCAAACTGAAGGGTGAAAACAGCAATTAATGCATATGTTAGAGTTTATAGGAAAAATAAATTTAATATTGGTGAGATATGGAGTTGAAAGAGGATGTGGGAAATGGTCACCTACAGAAGGGGTAGGCAGAATATAAATTGGTATTGGGGCCTCAAAGTTTAGTCCCTCAAGCCCTCCCAAGAGCTCAGAAACCTTATTTTTACACACAGAGAGAGGGAGGGATATTTCTCTCTCTCTCTCTCTCTCTCACACACACACACACACACACACACACACACACGGCTCAAAACCTCTGCAAAGTACAGCAGTTTTGCTCCCCAGAAGCCACAAAAAATGACTGGAAATTGCCAGAAATCAAATCCAAAAATGGTGCTGCTCACTTTCTGCTTCTATTTTGTCTGGTTTTCAGCTGTTTTGTGGTGATTTGGAACCATTTTGGGAAGTTAGGTTAGGGGGGTGGAAAATTGCCTAGATTCTTTTATTTTACTTTTATTTTTTTTTTATTTTTTTACAAATGGGGTCTCATTCCTTTGATCAGAGGGCCATGAGGAAAATTTGCCATCACCTCCCCCACAGTTGCCCACCCCTGATCTAAAGTAAGAACGTAAGAAGCAGGTCCAGTATATAAAAATATCTTTATGGACAAATAATAAATACATAATTTCAAAGGAGCTCTCCACAACATCTATTTGCTAATTGCTGCAGTTAGGATGGCCAGTGTGTTAAGATATAACCTAGAGGCAGCTTATTCCCCTCTCTGTTAAGGTGGGGGGGGGGGGGAAGAGTGCTTATTCATTAAAAAGCTATATTACTTTGGTGCAAAGGTAACATTTGTGTTTCCAGGTCATGGACTTCACCACAAGCAGTGGGTCTCTCTTGTTGGAACTCTGTTCTACCTTTAATTCCCTCAGCCCAGTAAAACCCACTGGTTTCCATCCTTTGGTTGAAGCTCAGACTTACCAGAGGTTCTACTACTAACATATATCCAAAGGTTTCCTTTCTCAGAACCCACTCAGAAACCAGAATGTTTTTATTCCAAGTGCTAGCAACCCTATCAACTGCTGGAGAGTAAGTATAACAAAAGGAAATATCACACCTTCCCAAAAGTACAGAGAGGGGAAACAGACCATGTTGGTTACAGTGAAATGCTAAGCTCCAATTTCTAGCCTAATGATCCATGTCTCTATCTGTAGCTGCCTTTTCTTTCTAACCAGTGTCCCTAGGCTTTCTTTGGATTGCTTTCTAGGCAGCAGAGCACTCACTATGGCTCTGAGGCTATTGGACATTCTGTTAGATCCTTAGCTTTTGGGGCCATTGTCTTGTTTGTTATTAGCAAGGGATTAGAGGTTTAAGGTCTCCGTGTTTAATGGCCTCAGCGGGTGGAGAGCGCAGCACTAGCTGTGAAAATGACAAAAATCAATAGCTAATCCAGTGCACTCAGTCAACCTTTTCAAAGCCTCATCTGTATTGATTTCCAAGTGCTGCTCTTCTTGTCCCTTGACGTAATCAGCCTGTTTGCTCAGCAGACACTCTCATTCTTGTTCCTTAGTCATTTTCTTTCTGTTTCTCATGCTTAAACATAGACTTCTTAGAAGTTGTTCACTTGCCTCTGCATCATTCAGATATGTGCAGGAATAAAGACAGGAGAAGGCATTGATATGAAATTAAACAAAAGCCACAACTTTATTAAATAACTGTTCTGGGACTCAGTTCCCTGATTAGATGTTCTACTTCCCAACCCTTGGTGTGGGTTAATTAGTGGAGTCCAGTGAAAATCAGATGAGAATACATCTGGCTAGGTTTGAATTTCAAATGCAAAATGATTAGTCGGTCTTGGAAGTGGGTGCTTATTAAGTATCGGTGATGACAGTTTAATGGGAAAATGTCAGTTTGATGCCTGGGGGAGGTCATACATTCCCTGAGTTTTCTTCTACTTACCCCCCCCCCCCCCCCTCTCTGTGTGTAGAGCTTTGTAGTTTCTCTTGGAGTGGTGAACAATCAGTGAACAGCCCCCATTCAACATGCACACCTTTGTACCTTCCTGATTTCCTGGTAGATGTGTTTGCAATGTTTTGGCAACAGAGCTGCTCTTCTCTATAATTTTCCTTAGCCTGCCACTCCTTCCTGATCTCTTGTTTGGCTAACCTCAGCTTGGGCTTTACTGCTGAGGAACTGTTGCTCTGCCAGGTATTAGCATGATCCAATTGATTAGTGAAGATGTCTTGGATCATTGGCCTGGATTAGGGCACCATTGCTGAATCCCCAATAGGAACCCTTTCTTTAACTTTTCTTTGGCACCACTGATGGTGGAGCTCCTCTGCTTTCTCCTTCCCCACAAAGCTTCCTCAGAACAAGGCTATCATAATTTAATTTTATTAAAGAGTTTAAAAACAATAAAAGGGGCTTTTTTTTGGATATGTCCGCAGCAAATGGAAGAAGAAGGAAATGGTAGGGCCACTGCGTGGAGAAGATGACAAAATGCTAACAGGAGACAGAGGACCGATAAAAGGCAGAATTACTCAACACCTCTTTGCCTCAGTCTTCTCAGAAAAGAAAAGGTGCTCAACCTGAGGAAAATAGAGCAGGAGACAGATAGGGGATTTCAGTACCGAATAGTAAAAGAGATAGTACAGGAATACCTTGTTATTCTAAAGAATTTAAGTCTCCAGGACCAGATGAACTATATCCCAAGGTTATTAAAGAACTGACAAATGTAATATCGGAGCCATTGCAATAATCTGAAACTCCTGGAGAACAGGAGAAGTGCCAGCAGACTGGAGGAGGGCAAACGTGTTCCCATCTTCAAAAAGGGAAAGAGGACCCTGTCATGCCCGCCTGGAGGACGGCTTGGGGACTCAGAGGTGAGCTAGAGCCCCTGGGAACTGAACCTGTAATGGAGGAGCCAGAGCCCCAGGGGCTTGAACCTGTAATGGAGGAGCCAGAGGCTGGCCCTAGTTCGCTGGAGCAGAGTCTATGGCCCCTCCAGAGGTTCAGCAGTCAAGTTTGCCTGGTGCCGAGGCTGTGGGACAAGGAGGAGATCTGGGCAGTGTGCCTACCTTCAAGGAGCTCGAGCAGAAAGAGAGGGCCTCGAAGATCTCGGAGGGCTTTATCAAAAGCGGTTCGTAATCAGACACAGCTGAAGGCCGGCTCCTTGCCTTCTTAAGCACCTGGAGCATGTGTGGTACTTTGCCAGTGGATATCTGACTCTTTTGGAGGAAAGACTCTGTCTCTGGCTCTTGGCTTCTTGTCTTGACTACCTGGAACCTTGACCTTGGACTGCTTTACTGCCTATCTGTTACCCTGAACCTCGGACCGTCTGACAATTCTCTTGGTAATCCCTTTTGGTAGAACTAAGTGGAATCTCCAGGACTGTGTAGCTTACCACTGACTTTGCTGTGCTGGGAGGGGGTTTGTTTGTTTGAGAACTAGCTACCTTATCAGCCCTTTGGCTGCTTTCCGGACAGATATCCACTGGCAAGACCACACATGCTCCAGGCTTACAATCTAAAAAGACACGACACAAAGGATGGTGGTGGGGAAGGGGCCTCTCAAGTAGGATAATACCTATAAATACATAGCATACAGGAAATGATTCAATAAAACAGACAACAAAAACAACATCAAATAGCAAGTGACAATTATGCATGCTGGGAACGCTGCCCTGAACAGGATAGTCTCTCACTCCGTTTTGAAGCTGGTTATGCCATTGCCCTCCTCTGAGGCCTCGAGAGTGAGACTTGCCCTACTATCGGTAAATCTTCCCACATGATCTTTAAAATGTCTCTGAAATTTTCTTCAAGCAGACAGTGTCCTCATAACTTACCTCCAGTATCATGGTTTTATGGCTGAAAAATCACCTTCACTTGTTTTCTTTTTTAGAGTTTCTTCTCACATGTGGAAAGCAGCCGTGATATTTTTAAAATCTAGACCCTGTAACGATGTTGCAAATAGTTCAGTATAGCTTTTGCCAGCCTGTTCCGGATGAAATACAGTGCTGAATTATAATAGGGGAAACATTACCTCCACATTGGATCCCATTTATTACTTTGGAACACACGTTCATGATTTAGTATCAAAATAGTTTGTAATCCCACCATCTGACATCAATCTTTAACATACTCCTTTGAACTGAGCTTGACTGAAATCTTCCACATGAAGGTACAACGGATTGACTCAATGAACAAACTATTGTTATTTTAGTGATTGAATGGAACAACAAAACCTTGAAGGCTATGAAAGTTTCCTCATAATCTAAATAGTATATTTGTCCTACACTCTCAGCTATAGAGGAGGCAAAGCAAAACTCCCTCTAAAGAAATCTCACCAAGAAAAACCCATTAGTTTATCTTAGGGGTCAGCTTAGTCAGAAATGTCTGGAAGGCACACAACAACATATTGTTACCCATCTATTATCTTGAGTTCACAGCCACACACACACTGGTCCCTTTCTGAGGTGAAAGGGGGGGATGTAAATTTCACAGGGATGTACTTGCTTACTAATTTTGTTCTCAAAGAATCAACAAATAAATGTATATATTTATTTTTATTTAATAAAATGGGATCAAGGACAATAGAAAATAAGGGAATTGCACCAATTAGAAAAGGGGGGATATAAACTACAAGCTACCCTATTACCATTAAGGGAGAGGTTTAAGAAGATAAGATTGAATTTAGTTTTGAAAGGGAAAAAAAAAACCAGAATTGATTAACAGGGAAAAGGCCTTGCAATTGCTTAAATGTATAGATATCAGTTCCTGCTACATAGAGGAACGAGGAGAGAGGTAGCTGGGAAGCCATTGTAGTGGTGACTGTTTAATTGTTTTTTAAACTCTAGGAAGAGTGTGCTTGTAGTCCCATCTTCCAGTGGTCACATCTGTGAGTCACTAGGGGCGGGGCTGCAGACTAGCTCTTTATTTCTTCTCCCAGGCAATCATATTTGAAAATTCCTGGAAAACAGGAGAAATCCCAGCAGGCTGGGAGGGCAAACGTTGTCCCCCATCTTCAAAAGGGGGAAAAGAGGATCCACACATTATCGTCCAGTTAGTTGACATCCTACCAGGAAAGATTCTGGAGCGATCATTAACAGAGACTCTGTGAACATTCGAAGGCAATGCCATAATCACAAAAAGTCAACACGGGTTTCAGAGAAACAAGTCATGCCGACAAATCTGAATCTCTTTCTTTGATAAAATACCAGCCTTGGTAGATGAAGGGAATGCTGTGGATACAGTATATCCTGATTTCAGTAAGGCCTTTGACAAGGTTTCCCATGACATTCTTGCAAACAAGCTTGTAAAATGTGGGCTAGACAAGTAACTGTTAATGGATCTGTAATTGGTTGATGGCCAAACCCAATGGGTGCTCAACAATGGCTCTTTTTTCAGCCTGGAAAGAAGTGACCAGTGGGGTCCCACAGGGCCTCTGTCCTGGGCCCAGTCTATTCAACCATCTTTATCCATGAAGTGGATGACCGAATTGGGAGCATATCTTCAAAATTTGCAATGACACCAAATTAGGAGGAATAGCTAATAATCCAGAGGGACGGATCACATTCCAAATGATCTGAATAGACTAGAAAGCTGGGGCAAAGCTAACAAAATGAAATTCAACACAGAGAAATGTAAGGTACTGTCACTTAGGGCAGAAAAATGAAATGCACAGTATAGGATGGGAGACACATGGCTAAGAAATACATGTGAAAGGGATCTAGGGTCCAAGTAAACGTAAGTTGAACATGAGTCAACAGTGCGATGCTGCAGCTAAAGGCCATGCAATTTTAGGCTGCATCAATAAAAGTATAGTGTCTAGATCAAGAGAAGTAATTGTGCCATTGTATTCTGCTCTGGTCAGGCCCCACCTGGAATATTGTGTCCAGTTCTGGGCACCACAATTCAAAAGGACATTGAGAAACTGGAGTGTTCCAAAGGAGGCCGACTCAAAATGGTGAAAGGCTGGAACCTTGCCCTAAGAGGAACGACTCCGGGGCTGGGGATGTTTAGCCTGGAGAAGAGAAGGTTAAGAGGTGATATGATAGCCCTGTTTAAATATATGAAAGGATGTCACACTGAGGAGGAGCAAGCCTTGTTTTCTGCTGCTCTGGAGAACAGGACCCGGAACAATGGATGCAGCTACAGGAAGAGATTCCACCTCAACATTAGGAAGAACTTCCTGCAGTAAGGGCTGTTCGACAGTGGACAACACACCCCTCAACTGTGTAGTGGATTCTCCTTCCTTGGGGTCTTTGAACAGAGGCTGGATAGCCATCTATTGGGGTGCTTGATTTGGATTCCTGCATGGCAGGGGGTTGGACTGGATGGCCCTTGCGGTCTCTTCCAACTCTATGCTTCATGATTATTATAGATTATATTAAGATTCAAAAACAGAAGAACAATTTAGAGTGTATGGTGATGGGCAAGAATATGGGCCATAATGGGGGAAAGTATGGGCTATTAGCCTGAAGTTTATTTGTAGTTATGATCTCAGAAATTTTACACAAGAGTGAAAAACAGTTTGATAGTCTATCTGTTAAGCCTGTTGTACTAGTACCCTTTCATGGAGCATTGCGGGGAAACCTTGGCTATCTCTATTGCTCTCTCTTTGTTACTTGGAATAGCAGGTCCTCATGTCACTCCTTTGAAGTTCCTCTTGGTTTCAAACTGTGGGACATTGACCAGGGAACAGGATGCATGCTATTGTAATACACAAAAATAGAGCCATCTTGAGTGCAAAATGTGTGGATCCTGGATCATTTTTCCAAATCAGTGAGAGGGGGCTCATGTGGTCATCCAAGTACTGCAGTTCATAAGAGAACAGTTCTATGTTCACAGGTTTCTACACATGTGTGTTTTGCGTGTATACCTTCAAACTGTGATAGTTCACGAGACCCTAATTTGCAGCAATAGTTTTTCTCAGGCTTCTTTTGAGACTTACAAAACTTATTTTGCCTTGTCAAAGTAAGCAACCTTTATATCATCTCATTATTGGGATTATGAGGCTGGTATACATAAAATAGGATATTGATTACCAAACTCAGCCGTCAAAGCAGCCCAAACAACAGTGGGGGTCATCTTTGTGTTATCAGCCTTTAAAATAAAAGAAAACATCACCCCATAATGAGTATATTTTCATTTGAGCCCCAAGCCAGCTCTTAGTTGTCTATAAAAAAGGGTTACTACACAACCTATTTGCTCCAAAATGGGGGTGCAGATTTAGAATAAAGACACATTCATACTGAACTAATATATAGACAGCATCTGGGTCTACATGCCTGTTGTCCCTACCCCAGAAACAAATAGTTTGAAGATATATTAGTTGGATCAGAGTTCAAGTTGTTACTGAATTAGTCTACTAGAATGAACCTATACGGGGCTGCCTTTGAAGAAGGTTTTTTATATACCGCCTGTATACTCCAGGCTGATGTTTGTGGGGGTCTTTCTCTGAGGACTCACCACCTCTAGAGGCTCGCCTGTTGAGAACATGGGAAAGAGCCTCCTGGTGACTGCCTCCTTGGTGACTGCCTCAGTGCTTCAGGAACTACAGGAGTTCAGTTTTCCTCCCCCATTCTCTTTTTTCCCAGGAAGTAAAGCCTATATGACAATTATGTACTCGGTGCTACGTAGTGATATCCAATCAGACCCACTCCAATTCCCACTTACTGCTAGCACAGGGTAGGCAACCTGCGGCCGCGGCAGATGCGGCCCGGCGACGGCCTTGGGAACGGCCCCAGCCCGGTCCTGCCGCTGATTGCCGCGGGCCTTGGCTTCTCACACCCTCTTTCTTCGTATTTTTTAGTTTTTTCTGCAAGGAGGCAATTGTCTATAGACGCCTCAAACATGCATTATATACATTTTTTAACAATCAGCAAATTTTTTTGGTTGTCCTCCACTATTTTAAAAAAAGTGTCCACCATTTTGAAAATGTTGTCTTACATCTGTCCCGGTTTATTTAGTTTATTTAAATTTTTTAAAAATTATTTAATTATTTATTTTTTTTGCTTCGGCCCCCCATTGTCGAGGGACCAGCAACCCGGCCCCCGGCTCAAAAAGGTTGCCTACCCCTGGCTTAGCAGATGCTGAGATCAATGGGAGTCCTTCCACTGCGACAGAGAAACTTCTGCCTGTTCTCCCCCCCCCCTCCTGTAAGCAATCTCTGGTACGACAAGCAGAAAAGAACCCTGTAGCAAAAAATTTTATTACCGGACGATTTCCCTATAAGGTGGAGGGAACATCAGGCGCTGTTTCTCAACTGACAGAGGAAAGACCCCCATCCATCATATTAGCTGCTGCTTGGTAAAGTGAGTTTTAGGGGACTTTTGTGGTCCCACCTAACCCCTAGCTAGGGGCTATGTAGGGATCATGAGCAGTCACAAATGCATAACTGTAGGCTACAGCAGAATTGAGCCTTTTTACTTATGCAGGTCTTTGACTCTTATCTTGTAGCAATGGGATGTGCTGCAATTTTATCTTTATGTACTATGTTTTAATGTGTTTTTGAATGTTTAAATTAATGCTTTAATTTAATTGCTTACATTTTTAAAATATATGCTGCATATTGTTTAGTTACATTTTGTTTTAACTATACTGTAAAACCTTTTAGGTCCCATATTGGAGAAAGGCAGGATGGGGTGATTTATTATATAGTGACATTTCTGTACATGGTGCTGAACAAGAAAAGAACCCACCACCCAGTTCCCTGCCCTCAGGCTTACAACTACTAAAGATACACATGCAAGAAAAGATGATGGAGTCAGGTTGGGGATTACATCCAGCCGAAACACTGCCTCTTCTCTTTATTTGACAACAGGCAGTAGCAGCTGGAATGGAGGGAGGGTTTTCGTCTCCTTCTGGGCCTAGGCATGGGCCAGGAATTGTGCCTGCTACGTCTTGCTCTTGCCCGAGGCCAGGGCAATGGCAGTGGCAGTTGGGATTGATCACAGGAACTTTCTTCCGCTTATGATATCAAATCAAATTTAAGAAATCGTGGGTCAGAGGACTGTGGACTGGGCTTGGACATATGCAGCACCTTCTGTTTTGGAATTAACATTTGGAGGGCAAGATGGCTTGCCTCAGTTTGGTGCAAAGCAGACACATACAGTGGCAGGTATTTTGCGCATATACACCTGCCACCAGTGTGCTTTAGTCAGCATGAGAGAAATTGGACCTGGCCAGTGCCTAGGATATCATCTGCCCCATCAAGAAGTACATGCACATTCCCAGAACTTCCTTTTTGCAATCCTCCTTAAACCCACCCATCCCCTTTCCACTTATAAAAAGGAACTCACACACACACCCACACACACACACCCCACACAGAGAGAGAGAGAGGACGAGAGAGAGAGAGCGAGCGAATGTTTGCAGATATGGTTGTCTGGAGATCCAAAAACTGGGATTTCCAAGACTTGGTTCCCCTTTACACACCAAAGGGTGCTCTTTACATGCAGATTCATCAATTTGATCCTTTTATTTGGTTCACCGTACTTCCGAGTTGCAGTTAAATGCTGTGAACTGACTCCATGAAAAGCAATGAAATGGGCGCTACCCGATGAATACCATGAAAACACAATGCTAACATCAAAACACTGAAAAACTCCTTTACTTCAGGGAGAGGAACACGCACAGCACGTCTGTTTTCAGTGGTATTCTCTCCTTTGACGTAACGTAAGTTTTCCTTAGTTTTGATTTTTGTGTCAAACATGAATGTTTGTTATGGGAACTTTTGTTTTGAAAGTTAAACTAATGTCATAAAATCCTGATGTGCATGGAGTGCATCTAATCACAAATGCTTATGCCACAAAAATCCCTAAGTTGAATCCTATAACACGTGCATCTGGGAGTAAGCCCCTTTGAACTAATGGCTATACTTCTGGTAACCTGTATAGGATTGTACTTATATGGCCTGGACTCACCGATGACAAGAAATGCGCATAGGTAATAAGAAATAAGATGATAAGATTAGGACTTTCTGCTTCATCTCTATAAAAAGGAATTCAGATTTCTAACCTAAATGGTCATCGAGATTGTAATAGATAGAAGTATTCACAACTATGGCCAGTTACAGACCGGCACTGGGGACGTCCGCAGGACGTCCCATTTAAAAAAGGCGGCTCTCTCTAGACGCCCCGGGTCTAATACGGACTTGCCATACAATATGGCGCCGGCCATTCACACGGCCGGGTGCCATCTACGTATCGGACGCTGTGCGTCCGCACGGTCCCGGCGCTGATGACGCTGGAGTGCGCCAGTGGCCGCTCGTGACCGTCATTCGGGTGCCGCAGGAAAGAAGCTCCATTTGGCTTCTTTTGCTCCCAAGGGAGCCGCGCGGTGTGGCGCGACGGGCTCCCTTACGGCGCAAAACGGCGGCGGCGGCAGACCACCTCAAACGGCCGTCTAAACCCGCCCTGTTTAGCTCTAATTCTGGACTGTTTACTCGCCACTATGATGCTGTCCCCTCTTTTGCACATATAACTTCTTAAATATGTTCTTTCCTCTTCATTCTTTGGGAGGCATATGATTTCTCATGCTTACTGTAGGCATTCATGCATTTAGGAGTTTTTGGTATGAGAGACTTCGCACAAGAGGCTGGTGACATTTAGGCAGGGTTTTTCCAGCCTATAATGTGCTGAATCCTCAATCAGATATGTACCAATGTATCCAGGAAATTCCTCACACTAGAAGTTCCAGCAGAAAGAATGGGTGCGGTTCCAAATTCACAAATCAAATGGGGCATTCCTTCCTTTGACAAATATGCATATTTGCATCACGTCAGGGGCAAACAGATGAGACTGGTGAATTGAACTGGCTATGAACATTGACTCAAGCTCTACTGAAAATCGATCTTCTCCCAATCCAGCATTTTCCTGTGGGTGAGTATATAACTTCATTTCCAATCTCAAACTACTATGCACTGCCAACGATCCAGTGCGATCCTATACTGTACTTTCGAGGTGGTAGACAAAACTCTTGAGACTTCCACTGATTTCCCCACAACACAGGTAGACATATCAGAAAATTTCAGAAATGAAAAAAAAACTCCAGGGTGCTGGGTTTTCTTCTCTTGGCCAAAAATTACTCTGGAGCTTCTTTCCAGGCTGCCCCTCCATCCTGAAAGAGCAACCCATAAATGGTGCCCCCCCCCCTCCCAGAAGACTAGGAGTGACATAATGTCCCTTTCATACACCCAAAAATGACAAACCCAACAGCCTACTGCAGCCCTCAACACTTTAAGAGCAGTCACAAATGGGTGCTTTGCCATTCTAGGGTTCTAGCGGTGGCCCATCCATCGCAAGTAATTGCTAGTGGGAGGCTAAACACTAGTGTTCTTGTCTTTTACAGGCTATCCAGTCTCAATCTCGTCTTAAAAAAGATTATACGTGAGACCCGGCCGATCTTGAAGTTGCTGATCAGTACCGTAGCAGTTAGTGATTGCCAGAGTTGTTGTGTTGACTTAATTTCACATTTCCTCAACCTGAGGACTCAACAGTAATTTAACAGAATCATTGCGTTGGAAGAGACCACAAGAGTCATCCAGTCCAAACTGCCTGCCAGTGTAGGAGCCTCACAATCAAAGCACCCTCAGCAGATGAACCATCCACCTTGTTTAAAGCCCTCCAAAGAAAGATGCCAGTTTGTTCCATTGTGACCACACTTACTGTCAAGAAGTTTTTCCTAGGAACTCTTTTCCTGGAGCTTGCAAATCCACTGCTCCAGGTCCTGTTCTCTAGGAGCTGCAGAAAAAACAACCTGTTCCATCCTCATTATGATAGCCCTTCAAATATTTAAACAGGGCAATCATATCATCTTCAGCTCTCTTCTCCAGGCTACACACCCCGATCTCTAAGTGTCCTCACCGGGCATGGGTCCAGTTTACAGAAGTTAAAGCAGATACCGCTAGAGGTTCAAAACATAAACATCTTACATAACCAATTCAAATATCATCAGAATTAAAAAACACATCTATTAAACACAACCAACACATAGACAATATATTTAATGTATTGAATTTCTATAAATTATTTAGTAATAATTCTACATCGTAGCTATGTATCTCAGGTCGCATATCTGACCATGTTATGTGTCCTATGTGTACATTTTCCTGTTTGGTGGTGAATGATTTGTTCTTTATTTTTTAAAAACCATGTCACCCTTGTTTAGAAGGAGTGTGGGCAAACCTGTGTCCCAGCTTCCAACCACTTGCCATGTGGAGTGTACTCTGTGCAAACACTTGCCAGCTCATCACCACACATTGCTTGCTGGAGTAATGGGGGATTTACCAGATCTAGGCTTATTTCTTTCTCTCCAAGATCTGCACTAAGGAACTCCAGGATGTTTATAATTGGTTGGATGCCTGTGGGAAACTATTAGCAG